>NC_069398.1:31371818-31674848 GCF_027475565.1 Acinonyx jubatus
TCTACTTTTAAAATGCAGTGTCGCCGTGGGGGTGGAGGGCGCTGGGTGGCTCAGTCGGCTAACGGCTCAGGTTACACTCACTGTTGGTGAGTTCAAGCTCCTCATGGGGCTCCTTCCTGACAGCGCAGACCCGGCTTGGGATTCTCTCTCCCTCTTTCTCTGTGCGCACGCACTCTCTCTAAATAAACAAACTTAAAAAAAACAAAATAAAGATAAAACACAGTGTCGCCAAGGAAGACCCCCAGAACAGCCAACTGTGGGTCCACGGCCCAACTCCACCCTTGTAAGCCTTGTACAAACTATTTAATCTAGTTAAGCCTCAGTTTCTCACCTGAACCACAGGGGCTCATGGTGTGTACCTCAAGGATTCTTTTAAGAGTTACAAATGAGCTGATGTTCCAAATGCAAAGCGCCTAGTGCAACATTTGGCACATAGGAGAGGATTAGCAACTGGGAACTGGGAGCGCTGTTGCCGCTGTTATTGCTATTACAAGTAATTACTATTTAACATCCTTCACCTAGAAACTCACAAGGAGCAGTTTTTCCTTCTTAAAGGGGAGCCTCAGGCACCGAAAGCTAAAAATGCCCATTGTACCCAGGGGGTTAGGAATGACCTTTTGGGGGGTCTCCTTGGATCCATGGAGAGAACCCAATGACTTAGGCAAACAGACCCCCCCCCCCACACACACACAAAGAGACAGAACTAGTCAAAAATAAGAACTTGGAACCCCAATTCCCCCTCTACTCCATTAGCCACCCGAGTGAAGGAAAGCTGCGTGTCTGGGAGGACAGAAGTCACGACAGAAAGACGGCTCCTCACGCACAGTGCAATTTCCACGGCAGAAGTGTGGTGGCCACAAGGCGTGCACACTCGTGCCACGCGGCACCGCACGGCCACTCAGCGCCCACGTGTGGAAACGGAAAGGGCGCGAACATACAGAATCCTGTTTGTTTTGAAAAATGTACATATTCACTCACAGAAAAGCCAAGTTTCACAAACCAAAATGGGACACCGGTGGAATTATAGGTGATTTTAACTCTCCTCTTTGTCATTTTCTAAAAAATGTTAAAGCCTTTATTTTTTCAATCAGGTAAAAAAAATAAAAAAAAACAAAAACAAAAACAACCCACACGTCTACTCCCATCTAGAACTAAACGATGACTCTGGCTACACAGTTATCGCCCACCATGTCACAGCTCCATCACCTGCTTCCCTCACAGCCCTCCTGGCAGGGTCTCCACGCTCCCCTGCAGGGGCCCCACGCCTCCTTGGGGTCCTGTACGCCTGCCCCCCTGCCAACCGTACCAACCACACCCTGGACGTGTTTTCATTTACCAAATACGCTGAAGACCTGCTCGGTCGCAGGCTCGGTGCCCCGCAGCAGGGGCGATGCGTGGTGAACGAATAAACCAGAAAGCTCTGCCCAGCTTAAGCCTTCCGTCCAGTAAAATGGAAAGACCGCATTTCCATATACACACGGTTGTTAGTACAAAACACCCCAGAAGTTCTACGAGGGGAAAGAGAGAGTAACAGAGAACTCAGACTGAGGGTTTCGGAAGGCTAATAAGGAGGCAACACTCACGTGGACACCCTGAGGCTGAGGAGGAGGGGTCAGGGAGATGGGGCATCCAGGCGCCGGGAACAGGATGAACCCCAAGACCCAGAGCTCTGCAGGAAGTCAGACACCTGCTCACAGCTCACGCGACTTCCCGACAGCGTCTGTCAGGGAGAGGAGCCCAGCGTGGTCTCCCAAGGAGCTTCACGCAGACGGCCTCTGCAAGCCCCAAAGCAAAGCTTGCTCAGATACCTGGAGCAGACCCATCCCTCAGGTAGTCCACTCATTCACGTTAACCATGCTCTCGACACCCGTGTTTCGAATCGGCACGCCCCTTTATCAATTTCAGTAAGAAATACAGCCGCCAAATACAGGTGGTCCTCGAGTGCACACTACTGCACTCTCAAAGAACCGGTCACAGGTACAAGAACACCAGAAATTAACAGGACGGTCTCACTTTCTCCCAAGCGTGGAGCCCACTTCTAACTGGAAAACTGCCACGTGATCAAACCAAGAGGGAGGAGCTCACAGGACAGTTTAAGGGCATAGGGATCCTGGCCTGAGGCCTCCATCTCGCCATATGGATGGCGGCTGAGGGACAACCTAAACCACGCTGAGCACATGGCCTGGCCGGGCCTGTGGCTCCAACTGCCCAGCTTCCTTCGGCTGCGGCCAGTTCTCTGGCTCTCCAGAGGTCCAGACGTCTGTGACGTCCCCTGTATCTTTCCAATGATGTCCTTATGCACTTAAACGAGCTACTCACTTGCAGTGATTTGCAACCAAAACCCCCAAGCGGTGGGTCTGCTTCCGGATGTCAACCATCAGCTGCGGGGTCCGGCCCTCCCGACCCCCTGCGTACCTCCCTGCCACACTACATCTCCAGCCACTCGAGGCCCATGTCCCAGGGTCTCTCCCTTCCCTAGTCCATTCTGTCTCAGTCTCCTGGTACCTCACCCAGGAATCCTCCTCCTTCCCAACTCCCTTAAATATTACTGCTCCCTGAAATCCACTTTCCTCACCCTCCACTGCTCTTGGTTATCCCCACGCTGTGACCATCTCGTTCGTCTCCTAGCTGTCGACTCCTCTGGTATATCCAACTGCCCACCGGACGCCTTCACCAGATGATGCATGGATACATCAACAGGTCCAAAAATTAACCCATCATCTTATCCCCTACACATTGTTCAACTGCATGCCTCGATTCAAGCCTTGCTAATAAACCACATTAGACACACTGCAGATTTGCTTTGACTTATCTCCAAGAGGTCACCAAATCCTACCAATTCTGCCTCAGTAACGAGTTTGTTCTAATACAGTGTGCCCATCTATACATCTGTAGCCCGGGCTTCTACCCTAGGTCAAAACCTTATCAGTAATCCAGCCTTTATACTACAGAGTTATCTTTCTCCATCACAGG
Organism: Acinonyx jubatus; assembly: GCF_027475565.1. Taxonomy (NCBI): domain Eukaryota; kingdom Metazoa; phylum Chordata; class Mammalia; order Carnivora; family Felidae; genus Acinonyx; species Acinonyx jubatus. The sequence goes on from NC_069398.1 coordinate 31,374,792, forward strand.
GCCGACAAAGTCACCTCCCTGAGCACAGAGCCCCAGGCAGCAACCTTTGTCAGGTGTAGCGGGAACCTGGTGAGGCAGCACGCACGTGTTCTAGAGGCCACCGAGATCTGGTAACAGGGAGGGTTCTGGGAGCCAGCCCTCTGGTAGCTAGGCAACTATCAGGCCTGTAGGAACCCAGGGCCCTGGGGAAGAAGAAAAAAAAAAAAAAAAACAAAAACTCAAGTATGTTCCAGGTTCTGGCTGAGGGTTGCCTTCCTAATAACTCAAAACCCACTTGTCAAACGTGCATCTGGGCCGAGAAGTCTCTAGGAAGGAGGGGGAGACAGACCCTCATTCTTTCCTGGTGGAAGTTCAAGGGAACCTTGGTCCCCAACCCAGGTCTGCTGGCAAGCAAGGATGCCAAAAGCCCCCAAGAGGATGTCACCACAGGTGACTCAGGCTCCACATGGAGGCCCGGATGCTCGAGGCAAGGGCTGGTTTTCCGCACAGCTTGTACGGAAGACTGGAAGCCCCTGGGGACCCAGGGAGCCTGCCAGGCAGGTGTGCTTAGGGAAGAACAACGGAGAACGAGAGTGCTGACCAACGGAGCTGTAACTCTCTGTTCTCACAGCACGTGGCCGAATCCCACTAACCCTTGGGATTTCAGGAATCCTTGGAGTTCTCCGGGGCAATTCCTAGCTCACAAAGAGTCATCCTGAAACAGACAGCGGATTTCTTAATAATCAGGAATGAGAGGGCTGGCAGGATTTGTTGAAAAACGAGGGACGTGGCCCAAGCCAGTGAGGAAGGTCGCCCCATTATCCATGGTTCTTCACCACTTACTCAGAAAAGACCGAGAGCCTCGGACGCATCATTCAAGCATCTCTCATCACATCCCTGGTGAGCTTTCCAACTGGCTCTCCCACCAAACCAGCAGCCACGCCGAATGCTCGCTCCCTGAGTACATCACGCTTCTCCACCACGTATGTGTCCCCTCCCCACCTGCGGACAACCTCTCACGCTTTACGGCTCCATCACCGCTTGTCCCACGACGTGTGCCCTGATACGGGTCAGAACGGTGTCTTCTTATGGACTTCAGCGTCACCTGCTCTCTGCTTGACAATGGCCTTGCACTTGCCCCTGTGCCCCTCGTTTCACGAGCTATTTCCATCTTCCCCACTACGCTGCTGGAGAGCCACCGTGGGTCATTCCCTAGGTCTCAGAAACCCACCACGGGCTCTTTCTTACACGTGGTAGTCACTTCACAGGCACTACGTTGAAACAAAAAATAAAACGCCACGTGTCAGGAACACAGTAACACAAGAGCTGGTGGCTAATTTACATAGCGTCTTCATCTCAGGAAATCCAGTACGGCCATCAGGCAGACCAGCCCCAATGGGGTGTGAAGCTTCCTGCTTTTTTCCCTCCACCCCTCTGTACCACCAAAAATAAAGCCTCGCATTAAGGAAAACAAGTAAAGGTCGGGATGTACAAATCTACCACTGTTTAAAGCAATTTTGAGATGTCTGTATAGACAAGATTTGCTGTCGCTTAAAAACCAGACCTGCCCACCAGCTGAGGGTATCCCTCCACAGGGGAAAATGCCTCCAAGACTAACAGCCTCAGCAAACCTGACTTCCTGGTACTTTTTGGTGGGGGGAGTGGGGAGGACGGTTTCAGGCCAGCGGGCCAGTTTAACTTTCTTTTTTCAACTAAATACTCTTAGGATTACCTCCTAAGCATGAATCCTAAGCTTTGGAATCTTAAACTATGCCACGCCGACACAGACAGGGGTTGAGAAATTCTGGAGATTACATTAATGGCACATAACCATTTCTTCGGATTAACTTGCAGCCTCCGTTCTTCTGACAGTGGTACGACCACCACTGTCTACTGGGCATGGCACCAAAGAGGACACTGAAACCGAACTCCCCCACTACTGTTCAAAAAAGATGACTCTCTAGGGGCGCCTGGGTGGCTCGGTTGGTTAAGCATCCGACTCCTGATGTCGGCTCAGGTCATGATCTCACGGTTCATGAGTTCAAGCCCCACGTCAGGCTCTGCGCTAGCTTAGGATTCTCTCTCTCCCTCTCTCCGCCCTTCCCCCACTGGCTGCCCCCTCTCCCTCTAACATTTAAAAGAAACTTTTTAATAAAAAATTTTGAATAAATAAATAAGAAGATTCTCTTTAACACAAACAAAGCTTCATATAAAAGACAGGTTAATCAAAACAGTTGCCTCAAGGGCAGTAGTCGAAAAACCAGGACCAGCTTCTGACTACTCTGAGGAGGGGGGAGGGGACACATGACGACACGTTTCTTTGCTCAACAGCGCAGAGCAGGCTTGTGTGCAAGCGGAGGAACACTGGGTGAGAAGCGGCTCAGAAAACTGATCCGAGGAGCCACGGGTGGCACAGGAGCTGCAGGGCCAGCACCCTCCGGTTCCCTTCAGGGAGTGCGGCCTCCACAACCGCCCCCCCCCCCCCAAGGGCAGAGGCTGGAGCTGGGTGGCCTGCCTGGGGGCTGGAGGCACAGGTGGGGCCAGATCCCGCAAGCAGGGCTGCAAGCGCAGTGTGAACTCCAAAGGGGCTTCTTCCAAGGACAGCCCACGCCACGTCCCCACGAATGAGGCTCCGGAAGCAGCCTTGGTCGAGGCCGGTAGCCAGAAGCAGCACCCACCTCTCGGCGACCTTGTTCTCTGGTTTCCACTGGAAACACGGTTTTTATTCCCACAGGAGTTCCTGCCACTTAGGAAGTTCCACTTCTGTGTTCTACGCAGGAGCCTGACCACTTACAAACGTAACTCACTTTCTTCCTATACAAAGTCTCCAGACTCAGGCAACCTCCAGGGACAGCAAGAGTGGCCAACCTGAGAGAGAAGGGAGGATTTAGCTCCCCTCCTGATGTTGGTCCTCTGTTGCTAGAACACGGGCCTGCCCGTCAGTCTGGCTGAGATGTTAGCAGTGAGGACCGAGTCGGCTGGGGGCCGACACACCAGGGTTCTCATGCTAACAGAAGAAAATACATCTGAAACATCCGATACAGACTTTATACTTTGTCAAATCCCCTCATTCAAACCTAGGAACGCGTCTGCTGAACCTGTTCCCACCAGAATAACAAGAGGCCGCTCATCCATGAAGACTCCGTTGCTTCCTTTTTAAATGAATTGCTTTTTACGTTCATGTCCATGAAAACCGCGCTGTGAATCTTCAAATCTACTTAATTGCTTCATCTGTAACCCAAAGAACAACCCTCAGGCTCCCGTTCAAACCTCATTCCACCTTTCAGGTGGCTGTTCAAACAATTTCCACTGAAGAAATTCTTCTCTTTCAAAAAGAAGAAAAGGACTGAGGGGGGAAAATTGAAGGGCTGAAATGACTACTAACAACGCGACAAAGTTCCGTAAAGACTAATGAAAATAGCATGCTCAGCAAGGAAATTCGAACTAAAGCATGGGGAAGAGCACACTGAGTAAGCAAAAGATCAGTTAAGAAGAAAGTGCTTTAGTGACACAATTCTGTGGGACACTCTAATGATGGACACGTGTCATCATCCATCTGGTCAAACCCACTGAACGTACGACACCAAGACCGAACCCTGGATGTAGACGATGGGCTTTGGATGATACTGACACGTCACTGCAGGCTCACGGTTTATAGCAAGGGGACCACTGCCGTGAGGGGTGTCCACACTAGGGGACAGGTGGGGACAGCAAGTAGACTGGAAACCTCTGCACTTTGGGCCCACTCTTGGCATGAACTTAAAAGTGCTCTAAAAAGTAAGGTCTATTTAAAAGTGAGGGCAGGGGAACCAGCCCTTCCTCCCTACTCTCCTCTGTGGTCTCTGTCATCAACCACCATCAACCATGGCAACATGTGAAGCTCGCTCCCCTCTCCCCACTGCCCTTTCTTCTTTGATAAACACATATGCTCCCAGTTTAACCACCATCTTTACTCAATGGCTTCCAAATCCCGATTTTTCCCTGTTATCTCTCTCCTAAGCTCCAAGCCTACATCTCCATATGGAGGGCTCACTAGAATTCCAAAACGATCACTTCCAGAACAGAACTCATGGCTCTCTCCCTTCTCTCTCTCTGCTCCTCTCGGCCCCTCAAAATAAATAAACTTAAAAAAACAAAAAACAGAAGTCACAGGCTAATGCCATTGAGAGACTAAAATCATGAGAATACAGCCTGGAAAGGAGATAAAATTATCACATGCCAAGGAAATGACCATATCAGTGGAAAACTCAAGAGAACCAGTTGAAATATCTATGTTTCTGGGGCGCCTGGATGGCTCAGTCAGTTAAGTGTCCAACTTCGGCTCAGGTCATGATCTCCAGGTCTGTGAGTTCAAGCCCTGCATCGGGCTCTGTGCTGACAGCTCAGAGCCTGGAGCCTGCTGTGGATTCTGTCTCCCTCTCTCTCTTCCCCTCTCCCACATGTGCGCACACACTCGCATGCTCTCTCTCTCAAAAATAAACATTAAAAAAAGAAAAAAAGAAAAATCTGTTCCTAAAAACAATAAATCAGGGCACCTAGGTGGCTCAGTCAGTTAAGTGTCCGACTCTTGATAGTGGCTCAGGTAGTGATCCTGCTGTCCTGAGATCATGAGTTCGAGCCCCACATTGGGCTCTGCACTGAGCAGAGCATGTTTGAGATTCTCTCTCCCCCCTCTCTCTGCACCCCCCCAAATAATGAAGTTTAAAAAAATAAATTAGGGGCGCCTGGGTGGCTCAGTCAGTTTGGTGTCGGACTTCGGCTCAGGTCATGATCTCACAGTTTATGAGTTCAAGCCCCGTGTCGGGCTCTGTGCTGATAGCTGGGAGCCTGCTTCAGATTCTATGTCTCCCTCTCTCTCTCTCTCTCTGCCCCTCCCCTGCTCACACTCTCCCCCTCAAAAATAAATAAACATTTAAAAAATTTTTAAATTAAAACAATAAAACAATTTTATAAGCTAGTCCAGGCGCCCCAAATAATTAGTTACATAATAAACGAAAAAGAGTACTTCAATGGCAACAGCAGAAAGACATTAGATATACATAAATAAATTTAATAGTAAGTGCATAAAAACTTAAGGAAGTGGAAGGAAAGCTTGAACATGCCCTTGAACATTAACAGGTTTGATCCAAAGGCATACCATGTTCTTGGATAAAAAGATGCAACATGACAGACGTCATTCTCCCCAAGGTAATCTATAAATTTAATGCAATCTCAACACACCAGCTGTTTTATTTTCTGTTGGTAGACTCGCAGATTCTAAAGATCCTAAGTTAAAACGAGCAAATAACAGCGGTACCTGGCTGGCTCAGTCAGAGTGTGGGGATCTTGATCTCAGGGTTGTGAGTTTGAGCCCCCACGACACTGGGGGTAGAGATTCCTTAAAAATAAAACCTTAAAAAAAAAAAAAAAAAGGACAGCCAGGAAAATTCTGAAAAGGAAGAAAAATGTGGGGGATAAGACTAATCCTGATACTAAAATATCATCTGCTGCATAAGGAAAACCGGGAGAGGTACTGGCCTAAAAAGAGACAGACCAAGGGAACAGGAAAGTAAGACCAGTAAAGGCTGAAATCAGATGGAAATTCAGTATATGATAAAGGCAGCAAGATAAAGATCACCTTTTTAATAAATGGTGTTGAGACGATACAGCCTTTAGGGGAAAAAGATACAACTGCATTTATACCTTAACCATACATGAGGATCAACTCCAAATCTCCGGAGATTAACTCTAACACAAAACAGATAACATGGGCAAACTCCTTTATCATCTTGGAATGGGGACGTCCTTCTTAAGCAGGACTCCAAGTTCAGACGCCACCAAAGAACAGAAATGAACACCTTTGCATAAAAACCTCTTCCTTACAGCAAGACGAAACAAAAACATCAAGCAAACCAAAAAGTCAGAAGCAAAGTCACAAGAGAAACGGCAAATCAGGAGATAACATTTGCAATCTGTGGGAACTAGTTCCTCTAACTGACCTTCTAGAAGCTGAAAAGACCAAGGGCCCACTAGATAAACCACCAGATAATGAGAAAAGCTAATGAGAACCTGAGAAGCTCCTTCTGACCCATTGGGCTGAAGAAGGCCAGCATCCGCTCTCAACGAGGCGTGGGGTCCAGCAGTCTCCAGCGTGGCTGGTGGGAGGCAAAAATAAAAAAACATCTACCAACATTTCAAATTCATTTTCAACATTCAAATTCATGTGGCCCAGGAATACCTCTTCTGAAAACCCCTCTCTCAGATACATTTGCAAATAAGTGGCATATTCCCAAGGCTACTCACTGCAACATAGTATCAGAGGATCAGAACAACACAAGCGCCCACCAGCAAGGTGTCTGCGGAACAAAGAGGCGCATCCACACAACAGAGTATCAGGCAGCTGCTTAAAGAAAGTGAGAAGACACGGGTCAGAGCGGCTAAAAGGGAACAAGTCAGGAAACAACAGATACTAGCGTGGCTGTGGAGAAACGGGAACCCTCTTGCACCATTGGTGGGAATGCAAACTGGTGCAGCCTCTCTGAAAAACAGCGTGGAGGTTCCTCAAAAAATTAAAAACAGAATTACCCCACAACCCAGCAATAGCACTACTAGGAATTTACCCAAAGGATACAGGAGTGCTGATACACAGGGACACACGTACCCTAGTGTTTATGGCAGCACTTTCAACAATAGCCAAATTATGGGAAGAGCCTAAATGTCCATCAACTGATGAATGGGTAAAGAAGATGTGATTTATAGATACAATGGAATACTACTTGGCAACGAGAAAACGAAATCCTGCCATTTGCAGCAACCTGGATGGAACTGGAAGGTATCATGCTGAGCGAAATAAGTCAGAGAAGGACAGATACCTTATGTGTTCACTCATATGCAGAACTTGAGAAACTTAATGGAAGAACATGGGGGAGGGGGAGGGGAAAGTAGTTACAAACAGAGAGAGAGGGAGGCAAACTATAAGAGACTCTTAAATACAGAGAACTGAGGGTTGATGGGGGAGTGGGGGAGAGGGGAAAGTGGGTGATGGGCATTGAGGAGGGGACTTGTTGGGATGAGCACTGAGTGTTGTATGTAAGCAAAGAACCACAGGAATCTACCCCGAAACCCAAGAGCACACTTTACACACTGTATGTTAGCCAATTTGACAATAAATTATACTAAACACAAAGAAAGAAAGAAAGAAAGAAAGAAAGAAAGAAAGAAAGAAAGAAAGAAAGAAAGAAAGAAAGAGAAAGAAAGAAAAAGGAAAAAAAAATCGCAACTGAGGCCATGATTAGCAGGGACAGGTGGGGGGGGGGGGTAAAAAAAAAAAAAAAAAAAAAAAAAGGAAGAGCTTTAGGTACCAATAGGTAAGGATTACCAGGAAATTAAATGAAAAAGACAAAGTGTAAGAGAAAGCATCAGTAAGAATTTACATACATACTTTTTTTTCTAGTAACCTCTACCTCCAATGTGGGACTCAAACTCAACCCCAAGACAGTCTCACGCACACTACCGACTGAGGCAGCCAGGCGCCCCTGCGTTTCTTATTATAATTGCATAAACAAACACTGTAGGGACAGACAAGAAGCTCACTTCCAAGAAGCAGGATGGACAAGAGAATAGGCTCCTGTCTGGTCATACGAGTGCAATAAACAACCTTTCTGCAAAGGAAGGGAGGGAATGCAGCAGGGACACTTCCCTACACGAACAAAAGCACCCACAGCCCAGGCGTGTTCCCATTTCCAATAAAGGAGGCCCAAAGGGGGTGAGCTCAAGAACTGAGCAAGAGGCTTCCATCGACAGTAATTCTCAGTCGTGCTACATCACCACCATGCCCGCTTCCTCCCAAACTCCTTCCCGACCCTACAACTCCTGGAGGCTGCTGCCTCCCGCCCTGGGATTCCAGACAGAACCGTGGGCACCAGTCCAGCCTCCAACCAGACGACTGGGTTCCTGTGAGTGAGACCAGAGTCCATGCAGGCTCCACTCTTCCCATCCCTGGGCCTGCAGGCAGGTCCCTCCCGAGGTAGCTGGCGTAAAAAGATACAAGCCTAGCCCACTGCTGACTCCAGGTGCTCCAAAAATGCTCCTCCTCCCCCCAAAAGAGCCACAAGCCGGGCCTGAGGAATTAACTAGAGAGGAGAGTTTGCAGCTACCGACGGGAGAAAGCAAGCTAGCTGCTGCTGAGGTGAAGGGGAGCCGGGCGGGGGGGGGGGGGGGGGGGGGGGCCTTACTGTTGGTGAGGAGCCCGCTTCCAGAGGGCAGCACCTGGCCTAACCGGGTCTGGCTCTGAGGTCTGACCACTACTAGCCATCAGTGACGGCCAAGCTAAGGAAGCACAGGCTTCAGGATCCAGCACTTGAGGGCCTTCTGGCACCCTGGCCAGGCCCCAGCAGCATGCCTGCTTGTCACCACTCGGTGCACTTGAACCTCCAGCACGCTGGACTGCGTGAAGACCACTTTTTTGACTCCACCTGCTCCTCTCCCCCTGGCAGGGGTGGGCATTCTGCAGATCCAGGAAGACGCTGCCGTGCAGATACATTCAGCCTGGGTTCCCGTAGGATAGAGACGCACAAGGCCTTCAGCCGCCTCTGGGTTAGCCGGCCGGCCCAGATGGACCAATGACTTCCGGGAAGACTCCCCCCTCTGGCCCCCTGTACCTACTTATGCGGCAAAAAGATGAACCAATGCATGGTTAAGGCTGGTGGTTTCATACGAGTATGTCTCCCAGGGCCCAGCACCAGAAACGAGGGTGATGGATGACAGAGTCAGAAGGCTGTCTGTGGAAAATTTTTCCATTCGTCGGACGGGTAAATTTTCAAAGAGAAGATCTGATTCTCCCCAGTCTTATCAAAATGGAAACTCTCTGTTAGGAAACTACTTGGTGATACAACACGTAATAAATAGACTGTCTCTGTTCCCCTTCCGTGTTAATTGTGAGACATTTAGGAGAATTCCCACACTTACAGGTTTTAAACCTACAGTCCTCAACTAGCAAGCCTGTGCTGAACCTGCATACTCGGTCAGCCCAATAAATCAGATGCATCTCATCCGGATGAGGTCTGGCCGTTCCAGACTTTACAGATGAAATGACACACAAAACTGCCAGCTAAGCAACAAAACAGCCCCAGGAAACACATTTTCGGGTGAACATACTCATCTACAAGTCATGATTAACCAATGGAGCACAAACACAACCTCAAGGCAATTTTTAAATGCATTCCAATCACTGTTGTGTATAATTTCGGAATAATTCTGTTTTATCATTCAAAAAAATCAAACATGATGGCCACCCTGATGACTAAAATAGACTTCTCAGATACACTTCATCCATGGTTCCTGAAAACGCTTCAGAGCCATAAGGGGAAATGAGTGTCTTGTTGTTAACAAAGGTGACTCTTAGACCTCACCCGAGGGCACAGGCTGGTTGCCAGCAGGACCGACTGTGTGACCAGAGGGCTGGGACTTTAGGGTCCCCATTCTTTGTCACCTGCAGGGAGATGGGTGAAGGTTGAATCAGCCAATGGCCAATGATTCATCAATCATGACCATGTAATGGAGCTTCCATAAAAACCCCAGAGGACAATTTCTTGGTCCTTTTCAGGGAGCTTCCACACTCGGGGCATCAGGGCCGCGCCACACCCCAAGTTCCATACCCCAGGCTCCCCCTTCGCTGGGACCTCGCCCTACACACCTCTTCATCTGGCTGTTGATGCCTATCCTTTATCATGTCCCTTAATAAGCTAGTGAACCTAGGGAACTGTTCCCCTGAGCTCTGAGCCGCTCTAGCAAATTAACCGAGAACCTACAACCTACAAAGGGGACGTTTGGAACCCCCAGGCTGTAATGGGTGGATGAGAAGCTCAGGTGACAGCCTAGGGCTTTCCAATGGCCTCTGATGTGGAAGGAGCAGTCTTGTAGGACCAAGCCCTTAACCTGTGAGATGTGATGCTGTCTCCTGGTGGACAATGTCAGAACTGAGCTGAATTCCCAGACACCCCTGCTGGTGTCCGAAAATTGCCTGGTATGTGGGACCAGGAACCTGAAAAACTGGTAAAATCCAAAACCAGAAAAACAAGACTGGGGAAAGCTTCAAAATTTAAAAAACAAAAAACAAAAAAACTTGTATTACAATGGAAACTTAAAACTGATGACTGAATTGTTTTTTTTTAAAGTAGGCTTCATGCCCCGTGTGGAGCCCAAAGCAGGGCTTGAACTCATGACCCTGAGATCAAGACCTGACCTGAGATGGAGAGTTGGACACTTAACTGAATGAGCTACCCAGGCACCCTTGATGACTGACATCTTAAACTTCCCGAAATTACCAATCATGAAACAAATGTTTTCATTCAACCATCCTAGAAGAAAGACTGAAGTATCTTTCCATGCTTTTACAGTAAAGCATGTTCCAAGATTACTGTCCTGTCATGTGAAGAGATCTTCAATCAGCTAGAGGAGGCAACCCAAAACAAGGGGGGGGGGGGGGATACTATAAAGTCTTTGCAAGAATAGAAAGGATTGTATGACTTTTCTGTGTTTTGACTTGTTTGTGGGTTTTTTTTAACTTACAAGCTGTTGTGACGTCTTTTTCATTCTAAGTAAATTTTCATTTTGACACCCAATTTTGCATCTTTTCCTTAAAGAGGGCATTCTAAATTGTAAGGGTTTCAGGCCCCAAGGACACCAGCCTCTCCAGCTCACCAAGATGCCCCCACCAGGGAAGTCCAGGGCTTTCTCCTCTTCCCGTCTTCAGTCTTCCTGGGCCTTGGAAGGTTTGCCTTTGAGAAAAGGGAGGGAGGGGGTGGCCTCCACTCCAGACCACCCCCCCTTACCTTATCTCCTGCCACACCACCACCCTTCCCAAGCCTTTCCACCTTACAGACCTTCCTGAATCTGTGTACAAATACTCCAAAAAACAGTACAGGGATGAGTCACAGAGGACCCAAATTTCTCAACAAATAAACTCTGCAAAATGGACCATCTCCCACCAACCCCTCCCAAAAAGGGCATTTGCTTCTTAAAGATTTTCCAAAATGTGGGCCTAAGGTTAAGGAGGTAACTGTCCTCTAAATAAATTTTAAAAGCCAATGAAGACAGCATAACCAGACCATGGTACTTTTACCCGACATAACCTTATCCCATGATCAAAATTTACATGTTTTTCTCCCTCTTGTGATGTGAAATGTCAACACCCTACTCTAAATTTTTAAAACCACACTGCTACCTGTATTTCTCTTATTGTCAATGTCAGAAATAAAAAGATACCCCGCCCTTTGTGAGAAGAAAAGGTAGAATCTTTACTACCCCCCCCACCCACTTCTCAGATTCGGTCCAGACTTATGATTGATAGTATTGTTACTGAATAACTGGGTTTTTTTTCCACTACGTATTTTCCCTTGCAAGAATTACTTACATTTGAATTTTTATCTGTGACCGAATTTATCATTTAGACTTACATTTACATTTAAATGACTTCAATTCAACATCAGTTATTTTGTATCACAACTTTTCCCTTCCAGAGTTATTCCCATTAATCTTTTAGCGGATTGGAATACACCTCTGAACAAGTTTTATTTACAAAAAAAATCCACCGATGTTCTATCGGTGACACGTCACGGCTCACTGAAGTCCAAAGGCAGGGCAAACTCCCACCGAAGGCAAACTGCTGGATCCGGCCTCTCTGCCTTCAGAGAACCTCTTTCTGTTGCCCTCACAAATTAACAACACTCAGCGTGATTATTTCATCCTTGGTTACAGCCCTGCTCACAACCTCCAAAGTCTACACCTTGTATCCGCCCGCGGTCTTCTGGCAATGTCACAGGAGAGCCTGAAACCATCCTGCGTTTTCCTTCTTTGTAAGGGTCCTTCCCTCTGCCCCTTCTGTTTGTAGGTTACTCCAGTCTTGATATTTAAAAATTCCACCAGCAAACCACTTGCCCTTTCCCCCCTTTTATCTAATGCAGAATGATGAGCCTTTTCAACACAAATGCAGCTGGTATTCTTTTCCGGCTCAAAGGGACTTTTTCCCATGGTCTGACTACTGTTTCCATGATCTGTTTTCAGCAGCTTCTTCAGGAACAACACTTACCTACATCACAGCACCGATTAACTTTCTACGTTGTAAATGCTGCTCTCGGTGGATCCTAACGGGAGTTTTAAAGTTCTGCGAATGCATTTGGTACCATTACAAGTTTCTTCTCTTAGCTTGTGCATTTGGCTTTACCTGCCTCCCAACCAGCTAGCTCTCAGTTCCGGTGGCTGCCTTATCTCACCTGTCAGTCACTTAGGTCAGTCTTTCCCGAGTTTTATTAGAAACAGCACAAAGCAGATTCAACTTGAAATTTACTCCTAGTTTATACAATTAACCTTCCTCAAAATCATACTTTCCTCTGCCTCAAAAAGTATATTCCTCGCCCCCACCCCCACCCCATTTTATTCTGGCAACAGATTGTTGTATGGGGTTTGCTCTGTGTGTGTTTTTTTAATTTATTATTAAACAATGATATCTAGGCCCAATTTCCCCCCAGAACAGAATGACTGGCTCTCCGTAGGACGCTGTTGAGTTTGGTGTGTTTGTTCAGCTCTAAGTAAGCTTGTCGGGGGAGGGCTGACCATTCACACTGGGAACTTCAAGCCTGCAAGTCTGCTTCTCTGTGAAGCAACCGGGTTTGGTTCTGGGATCTCATTTCTGTGTAAGATTCTCCGTCTGGCGTGGCTTCTGCTCCAGACAGATGGAGTGCTGCCCACTGCACCAGGGAGGATGGCTGCAGAGCCAGGGAGGAGCCCAAGAGGAGCGCTGCGGGATCTGGGCACATGGAGGCCGCACGTGTCCTCGGCTGCCCCGGGGCCCTGGTCCCAGACACTGGTGCTGCGGAGGGGCAAACCCAGCCCCCCACTTCCTCTGCCCGCTGCACGTCACCAGGCCTCCCTGCCGCCCCCCTCCCCACCCCCACCGCTCCCCCAAGTCGGCAGAGCCCACAGCACAGCCTCGCACACTGCTTGAGACCCTGCCCTCGACCCTGCCCTCAGGAGTCAGTGATGAGTCAGCCCCAGTCCCATTCACCCTGTTCAGTGTTCCCAGATTCCTTCTGCTCAGTCCCCTGCAGTTGGGACTGTGACTGGAAGGGGGGAGGGCTGGGGCGGCCGCATCGCCCCTACAGGTCTCCCGGGATCACGTTTCAGGTTCTATTTCAGAATTCTGGTTCTTCTGTGGTCAGCCATTCTTCCTATAAAAATGTGGCACTAAGTCTCCTCCCTCATGCTGTGGAGTTTGGGGTTTTTTTTTTCCATTTGCCTGGAGGTTCTTGTGGTCTGCGCATATTTAAAGAGGAGCTGTGGCTGGTTGTGTGGCTTCCTCTAGTGTTGCAGAAGGTTCCTTTTCTCACTAGATCCCTTCCTGAATGGGAAGGGCCCTTTTGTGCTGGTTCCCACGAGCAAGCCTGTCCACTGACAGGCTTCACTCCAGGAGGAAAGGCTGAGGAAATCACCTCCGTAAGACAGAGGACATAAGAAAGCTTTCCTTGGGGTGCAGACACACACCCAGGGAGCCCCAATCCTCCCCAGGCAGAGAACACAATCTCCGTAAAGAAATATTCACCTAAAATGCTATCAACTGCCTGCCTGAAAACAAGGGATGGGGCGTCTGGGTGGCTCAGTCAGTTGAGCATCCAACTCTTGATTTTGGCTCAGGTCACGATCCCAGGGTCGTGACATCGAGCCCCGCATCAGGTCCCATGCTGGCCATGGAGCCTGCTTGAGATTTTCTTCCCCCCCCCCCCAGCCCCTCCCCACTCACTCGTGTGCGCTCTCTCTAAAAAACAAACAAACAAACAAACAAGAAGGGAAAGGAGGACTGGGGGAGAGAACACTCAGGCCGGCAGCAATGACTTGGAACTCTCCAAGTCTATATAGCACACGTCCACACTCGCCCACCCTCTGAGCTGCACCCCCAAGCAGAGCCCACCCCGCTGACTCCACACCCCGATTCTGCTTTATTTGCTGACAGGCTTCTAATTTCCATTTCTGCCCTAAGTCCATCTGACTCTCTTCTATTGACGGTGGCTTCCTAGAGTCCGCTGGCATTTCTCATGGCTTCCTGTCCTGTCGTGTGCTGGGAGGGGAACTGGGGGACTGGGGAGACCTTGTTCTCCTACATCCACTACTGGGCTCCCTCCTGGCAAAGCCTCACCAAACCCAAGAAACAGATCCTTCAGGCTTCTCTTAACAGATTTCAGGATGGCTGCCTGGGAAATCTGATTTCTTGAACCCGTAGACCAGTCTTTAGAGAGTAAAAATTGTCTGCAGACAACATGGTTCTGCTTTCGATGCAACCGTGCAGGACTATAAAGTCGGGGCTTGCGACACAAGGATTCAATTCAGACCTTCTACAAATAATAAGGCTAAAAATCAACTTCAACTTTCCCAGTGGGAAGAAAACACATGCACATTAAAAACCTTGAACACAACACTCAAGCCTCAGATTCAACCACGTGACAGGTGAGCACTCTCTCCAGCCACTCCCAACATGAAAACGGATCCCAGTGTCAGCGCCACAAGAAAAGTATAGGCTCTTTATCCTGAATCATGCTACAACATGGATGAACCAACCAAGCGAAAGAAGCCAGACACACAAAGACACATACCATACGACTCCATTTACCTGGGTTGTTCAGAACAGGCACATCCATAGACACATGGATTCCTGGTGGCCAGTGCAGGGAGAACACCTGCTAATGGGGACAGGATTTCCTTCCGAGGTGATAAAAATGTTCTAAGGGCGCCTGGCTGGTTCTGTCGGTAGAGCTTGCAACTCTTGATCATTGAGTTGGGAGTTCGAGCCCTGTGCTGGATGTAGAGATTACTTAAAAATAAAATCTTTAAAGGGGCACCATGTTGGGTGGCTCAGTTGGTTGAGTGTCCCCCTCGATTTCGGCTCAGGTCATGAGCCCAGGGTCATGAAGCTTGCTTAAGATTCTCTCTCTCAAAAAAAAAAAAAAAAGATTCTCCTTCTTCTGCCCCTCTGCCCCACTCCCTCCCTCCCCCAAATAAGTAAATAAGATCTTTTTTAAAAAATGTTCTAAAATCAGGGGGTGGTGGCTGCACAACCTTGTGAATATACGAAATCCCACTGAAATGCATGCTTTAAAAGGGTTGACTACTACGTTATGTGAACTACAGCTCAATTTTTAACAAAAGAATAAGTACTTTATCACCAAATAGGTCCCAAGGTTCGCAATCCCTGACTCCCATAATACCTTGGTTAGATCAAACATTACTTCAAGAATATAAGGGCCTCTGATACCATGCACAGCAGCAAGCCAAATCATTTATAAATCTAAGAAGCTACCAGACTATTCTTAAGTTAAAAAAAAAAAAAAAAAGGAAAAGACGGTTTGAGTAAAAATGAGGCAGGACAGAGGTACAGGAGCAGTGTGGGAAGTTTGTTGAATGGTTACAAAAATGTTCCTTTCAGTGGGAGGCAGAGAGGAGTAATTTGTGAGAACCCAGAAGACTGAGCCCACCTAGTGTAAAGGATTCTTCAAAATATCGTTCACGCCGGCCCAGATACAGCAGTGATCTGAGAAAGAGAACAAGGGTTTTTTTAAATGTGTTCAGTGGTCCTCATTTATTACATCCACTAACTTGTCACTGGTTTGCTTTTTCCTATAAAGTTTCAACAGCCTTAGGGCACTGAACAGCATTTTTATGCTGAATAATATATCTGTTTATTGCAAATGCCCAGAACCACAGAGATGTAAAGAGACCATCTAAAAATAGAGTATGGCATTTCAAGGAAACCTGTTCACAAAATCAAATCTAAAAAGAGCAACTCAGAAAACTACCACAGGACTGCATAATTTCTTCACAGGCAGCCCTGGTCTCAAATAGCCCCCAAACAGGATGTCTGGCTACAATTAGAAGAAATCGGAGAAATCTGACCTCCTTAACATAAAAAAAAAAAAAAAAAAGGAAAAAGAAAAAAAGAAAAACAAAATGCTTGAGACACACAAGTATGTGAAAATCACTGGTCTTATGATAATTACACTTATCACAAAAGCTATTTTGAAACATATAATCCACCTTCAGCGACAGGGTGATGATATGTACTTGGTCCTCGTAAGGCAGAGCTGATCAAAGACACAAAACTTTTAGAGTAATTACATCGAGGCAGACCTGCCAATTTGAGATTTAATTTGACTGAACTGCTGATTCCACACTTACTTGCTCTCTGGTCAAGGTGCTGCCCAACAGACCTAAGGAGAGCGAGCTCCGCTCCCTTCTGCAGACCGCTGCCACCCCTGCGCCAGCTGGAACCGTGTCCTGCCCGCCGAGCCCCTGCCCTGTGTCACACCAGGGGGGTCGGGTGTCTGGGTTCACGAGGCTACTCTTTCTGCCTCCCCCTGAAAACAAGACTCAGCCTCGCAGATACTCTCTGGTTACACGGCTGTACATGTAATATGATTAAGAAGGAAAACCTAAAACACCTACTCAACTAGCCACAAACAAAGTGAGTACTTCAGGGTGGAATCTGAACCAGCCGTCTGAAAGGGAGACTCCTAGATCCTGGCGCTGTTTCTTGAATACTTTTATGGAGTGTCACTTTCTTTCCCACCCTGCCCTTTTCCTTTACTGAATTTTCATACAATGAGTTCGCTATGACCATCACCGGATATACTAACAACAACAACAAAGTTACAGCTGGATCCTGTATTAGTCTCAGCTGCGGCCAAAGTTAAAAATGTTTAAAGCCTAAAAAAAAAAAAAAAAAAAAAGTTTAAAGCCTATAGGAAAGGGGGAGAAGGGGGAAGAGAAAAAGGGGGCAGGAGAAGGGGGGAGAAGAAGGGTGGGGAGGAGGGGGGACTCATTCCTAAGAGATTTCAGGTTTGTTCTTCATCCGAGAACCTGGCAGCAAAAGCTTCTCTTTTGTAATATGTAAATCAAGTTTGTCTTACTGAATTTTCCAATTCTGAAGCTCGTTTCTTTATAAAGCCATGGCCACATATTAAAATAAAATTCTTAATCACCTCCATATGAGGGCAGGTCTAACAAACCACTGTGTATGTTTGTCCAAGTTCACCCACGCACATATTCCATTGACATCTGAGCCGCTTAGTAACTCCTTTCGGTTACCAATCTAATCCACATTTACCAAAGAACAAGAAAAATGAATGTGACTTTGACCTTGAATCAAATAGATGACTTTAACGTATTGAGAAAAATGACATTAAAGAAACCAAAACACTTCTCTCTCCTGTTTATACATGTAACCTGGATTATAGGATGCAAATGATACTAGGAAACCGTTGCAGGCACTCCAGAAGTCACCATCAACCCCCAAAAAAATTGTTTTAAAGACTGAGAAAACGTGAGGCGCCTGGATGGTTCAGTCTGTTGAGCATCAGACCCTTGATTTCGGCTCACATCTTGATCTCAGGACTGTGGGATCGAGCCCCAGAATGGGCACCATGCTGAGCCTGGAGCCTGCTTGGCATTCATTCTCTCTCTTGCCCTTTCCTCTGCCCCTCTCCCCTGTTGAGAGTCACTCACTCTCTTTCTCTCTCCAAAAAAAACATTGAGAAGACATAAGTAAATGCAAGGTATGAACCCTGATCAGAGCCTAGATAGGTAAGAAAAATAGATATGAAACACTTTGGGAAAGCAGAATTTGGACTGTATGTGTAAGGATATCACAGAATTACTGTTGATTCTCTGCAGTGTGGCAGGGGTGTGGAGAGTGTCCTCAGGAGATCAATGCCGAAGTATTTAGGGATTAATCGTTATGATGTATGTAACTTACTTTCAAGTGATCCACCCCTCCCTGGCCCCCCTCCCCAAAAAACCCTGTAATTTGTATTAGAGATAAAGCAAATGCAGCAAAATTTTAGCAACTGGTGAATTAAGGTGACAGCTATATGGGTATTCATTCAACTTTTCTGTAGACTTGAAATTTTTCAAAATGCAAAGCTGGGGGAGGGAAGACACAATCATCGCATTGCCGCATTGCCGGTTATCTGCTATTCCTAAACCGGAATACAGCAGCTCTTTCCCCTGCTGAGTACATAATTGCGGGCAGGGGGCCTCCTATGTCGATGACCACGTTTCAAATGCCTGACTGTTTGGGATTTTTGACAGATTCTTCACTAAAGAATTTCACTTGGGTTTTTTTCATGTCCGTTTCACATACAAGAAGGAAGACTGAAGCTTAAGGAGATTATACACACAGACTCGAGGCTAGAAGTATTGGAGCTGCATGTATTTACTTAAAAAATATGTCAACAACAATCAGTTCTACTGGTTAAACAAACTTCTGTATGTGTACACAAAGCAGAGACACAAATTCTCAGAACCAACCATTAACATCACACACAGCTGGCTATTTTCTGCCCTGAAATATCCTCCAGCGGCTGAGCTGACATAGCAAACGGGCAGAAATTCTGCAATGTTAATTCCCTTAATTAATTAGACCACAAGGGGGAGGGGGCCCTCCAGTCCCACAGGACGGAGATTATCTGGGGAGCAATGACTGCATGACTCACCCCAACAAAGCCGCAAAGAAGCGAGGCTGAGAACAAGGGAGGCTGCCCAGCACAGAAAGGTCCCAGGCTTCCAGATTCCACTAAGTGGAGAATAACGTACTCTGGGTGGAGGGAGGGAGGGATGGACATTAGCAGAAAAAGCTTCAGTGAAACATGCAGCAACAGCCTTCTAAAATTAAACGTTTATAGTAAAAGCCAGACTCCCTTCTCCAGCATTGGGGGAAGATGTTCAGGTTAGTATTACCACCCAGGCTTGGCCATTAATCTCTTGAACCAGTGAAAGTTGAAACAGCCTTGACTGTCATTAACAACTTTTTAAGGAAATGACTCCCCTGTCAAATCTGTTCCTCAAATTCCCAGATAAAACCGTGGAAGCCAAGCTCATGTGATTAGAGAACTCCGATGATGGTCTCCCCAAGAGGACATGCCAGCCACGGGCTCGGCTACGGGCAGGCCTGCACCATGCCTGCAGGTGGCTGGAGGGACCGGGGCGGTCGGCTTTGGCCTCTCCCTCAAGAGTGAGACTGGGTCTCACCCAGCCCCAAACCTTCACAGATAAAACGCAAGAGGGAGATAAAGTTGCTAACGCGAAAGCAGCCTTGAACACCCCTGAAAGAGACAGTCGCTATCATCTTGACATGCAGGACAGTCTGCTCTTGGCCAGGATCTTAATACCTGATGGGAAGACAAAGTGAGAAGGCCCCAGGCTCCTCCTCAGTAGAGGAAAAAGGGTGGAGGCAGCACGGGAGGCAGAGGAGACTTCAATCCTGAAGCCAAATGTCTAAGCAGCAGAACCCAGGGGAAATAGCTCAGCTTATGGTCTTTCCAGATTACTAAAAAAAAAAAAAAAAAAAATTAGTCATGTTCTTCATGTCCAGCCAAATGACTGGGCATCTGTGAGGCAGAAGAAGCGCGGGGGTGCCGCACGAGCGTGGGACACGCACTGGACCGCGGTCCTCGCCACGAGAAGGCCCACAGAGAGGAAGCGCTAAAGCCCTCGGAGACCAAGGCGACCACAGGAAGGAGGGAAGAAGGCATCTGACTTTCTTCCGTAAAAATAAAAAATGCCACAG
Organism: Acinonyx jubatus; assembly: GCF_027475565.1. Classification (NCBI taxonomy): domain Eukaryota; kingdom Metazoa; phylum Chordata; class Mammalia; order Carnivora; family Felidae; genus Acinonyx; species Acinonyx jubatus. The sequence goes on from NC_069398.1 coordinate 31,394,359, forward strand.
TAACCATCTGACTAGCATACAGCTTAGCCACTGTTTCAAATGAAAAAGCGAATTTGGAGACATGTTACTTTGGGGACCCACGAGACGCTCTGCGACCCCCAAGAGCAGGCCACACTTGAGAAGAACGCTTATCCAGTATGAAGATCCCTTCCGCACCGGCCGTGAAAGGCACCGTTTTCTTCTCAGGATGCGCCGTGCTCTCAGAAGCGCGGTCACAGGCTGAGCAACGTCTACAACCGCTCGTCCTGCCCACACTTGGGAAGTGCAGCCTCACCGTGTGAACAGGCCAAATGCTTCCAAGTCACTGAAACCCTCCAATTTTCCCATACTCTAACACAAACAAAAATGAATTCGTTTGTCTGTCTCAATTCAAAAAAATTTTAATTCAATTACTGAAACTTGGAAAAGGACATTCCTGATCATTTTATTTCCTCTCTGCTAAGAACTAAAAGGAAGTCCTGTCTTCTAACGGAATATTAAATGGACAACGTCTGCCACTTTGGATTGCTGCACGGTTAAAAATGTTTGCGTTAAAATAAATGTTAGAAGGAAGTGCCACATGCAACTATTAACGGATTCATGAGCATGTGAAAATACATTTTGTTTTATTAAAAGTAGGAGAACGTATCAATCTCGAAAAGAAAACGTAACCCAGCTCGGTTCTTCAAGTGGTAAGTACATATGCTTGATGAATACCTATGGAAGAGAAGAGGTTTCCTCTCGCACTCCATGGGGATGAGGTCCTTGCTGTGTGGATAAGACAACTGACCTGCCTGCTGCCACAGCCAGTGTCTGGCAAGATGCCTGTACTCCTTACAGAACGCTTCTCAGCCATGTAAACAAGAAGGGCATTTATCGTCCCGTGTGACAGGAAGTGTGGACACAGGGAGGCTCCGGGTGGGGGACATTCGGCAGCTCAACCACATCCTCAAGGAGCCAGCTGGTCACCCTCAGCGTGTGGATGGACATCAGGAACATCATGAATGGAAGCTGACTACCCAACAGGCCAACAAAGTCCATTCAAAGACAAGGAACCGTCTTCCGTATTTTTCCAAGAAAGAAGAAACCTTTCCAAGAAGTCCCCCCGCAAACTGCCCTTCACAGCTTACTGGCCAGACCTGCTTACGCTCCCTTCCTCCAGTCGATGAGAAGGAAAAAGGGATTTCCTTTCCTGGTTTATGGCTTTTAAGTTCCACTCTCTAGTGGCCATAAGGTCCCTTCCCTAGGAGTTGATATCGTAACACATCAGACACCCACAGCCACCAACTGAGCAGCAAAGGGCCACAGAGAAATGAGCCAGGTGATCATTCCTTCCCCTGCCCCTCAAGGTACCTACACCCTATTTTATGGTTTAAAATCAAAGGTAGTTACTTGCAAGTTACATTTTATAGAAAGGAAAGAAATATCCAATTTTTGTTTCTTTTCTAAATACATCATCCACCCTAACACTTAAATCAATTACAGAAATAGCTAAATAGTCACGGCTTTAATGAACCCTCCTATTATCAAATTGTGGTTTTAAAGAACCTCGAGAATGTAAAATAATAAATGCAACCCAGATGTTCACTGAAAAAATGAAAACAAGATTGTTTTTACTTCATAGCAACCAGTAGGTCAACCCATTTCCTCCTTCAGAGAATTCTCAGAGGACCACAAACTCCACTCAAAGACCATGTGTTTCATATGTATCTGTCCACAGAAAAAGGAAACTCTGCTGTCCAAAATAAACGGAGAATATTATACGTTCCCATGAAAGTGAATTAGAAAACTGCAGTAAGGCTGGGTCTACACACAGCCAAACATCTGGATGAAACTGGGGGAAAAAATCACTAATTACCTAGATATTGGGAAATATTTTTCAATCATCATTAAAATGTCCAGTTTTATAGCAAACTGCTTTTATTTATTAATTAGAGGAATCAGTTTTTCAAAAAGAAGAGTACAGTAATTAAAAATAACCCTGCTGAGAGTTTAGGACCGGAACTTATTTTCCACGACTTGAACAGAGCTCCTCGTGACCGGCAAAAACGAAGTCAGCCGGAAGAGTGAATTTGCTCTGTGAAAGCAAATCACCCAATCTTCGTGGACAACTAACGTGACCCAGGTGGGTCTAGTATTTACCAAACACTGAAAGATAGATTTATCCCAAATAAACACGTGCTGAATTGTCTGCAACCAAGCTGTAACACCCTACAGAACCTGATGTCTGTCGTACCAAGTCAAATGGGGAGCTGACTACACAGTGCTGAGAAGCTTGATTAACTTCAAAAATCAGGAAGGAGAGTCACGTATCTTCTACTCTCATCAAAGGGACTTATTCTTCTCCCACAACTGCAGAGTAGTTCTATCATGCGCAGTGTTTGATAAAACCTATCTTCCCAAGTTTCAATAGTCCCATCTCACAGGTCGATCAACCTGCTTCCTAAAGGATGTGCCAATAATCCCTTTCAGAGCTAATACGTCTCTCCCAAAGTTACTCTAAGAGTGTGACCATGCCACCTGCTATGTTAACTCACCTGGTATGAGTTGCTGTGGGTCCTCCATCAAAATGATTTACTCAAGAGAAGTTTCATGGCAAAACACACGGGCAGCCCTCTCCCTCGCCAAGCCCCAGCCATCCGGCCACTCTCATCCCCGGGGCAAACCTCCACTCGCAGGCGTGGCACCGGCTCTTCCTAAAGCAAGCAAACATCTTTCCCGGTCCCTCCTCTGCCTGCCCCCTGCCTGTCCCCCAGTCCAGGGGACACTTGTCCATCCTCATTTAAGTGTACCTCTCAGGGGCATTCAATGCGGCTGACCACTCTCGCTTCCGACAACACCACTCCCCCCTCTACTTTTGCAACACCGCACGACCCCCAAGGACCCCAAGGACCCCCCCTCCCCCATGCCACTGGCTACCCTTTCCAGGTGTCCTTTCCTGGGCTGTCCCCAGTCCTGGGACTTTCTCCTTTCTCTCAGCTCTCTCCCACGAATGATCTCGTTCATCTGGTCCCACTAACTAAAGGGCGCTGAAGTCTTCCCAAGGTTCATCTCCCACCCAGTCAGGTCCTCCAAGCAGCAGACTCTCACAGCCACCTCCACTGGGACTTCTCACTACCGAGTCCAATTCTAAACACCAAAACTGAACTCCTGAGACGCCACTTCCAGTAAAGGCTGACTAGTTTGTAACTGACAAACCCATCTGCCAAGAACAACCGAAAGAGCTGAACAAATTATAAGAAACAACTGTGTGAAGGTATCGGACAGCTACCAAATGCAGTGAGGACTCAGGAGGCCAGGATCCCAGAGGTAAGTGCAGAGAGGGGAGCCCAAAATCCGGGCCACTTTTCTCCTGGAGAGGTTTGCCAATTCACTGTAGAAGCAGAGAGGCCAAAACGCTAAGCAGAAACAAGTGGTGGAGAATGTGAGTGGGCCGGCATAGCCTCCGGCAGTCTTAGGGGTGGGGGGGAGAGCTCAGGGGCTGCCAGATAAGAGAAGCCCAGTAAACAGCCCAGGCCTTCGGGCGGGTGGGGACTGCCAAAGAGCTACCCCAGGAGGGGAGCAAACCAGAAGCAGAGCAATCCTCACAATTCTAAAGTGGTATTTCCCTGCCTTAACTGCCTGCCAGAAGCCTCCCTTGAGGAAAATTGCCAGAGTCTACAAGCTTTCGCACACGTGGTCTACAATTACCAGGTATGTCTAGAGTCACGACCACATGACTGAAAACCAAGAGAAGAACAGACAACAGAATACACTCACAAGCTATCCAAATATTGACATTATCAGACGGGGACCTTATAATAACCGTGATTAACACAACAAAGAAATTAGTTTACAAGATGAAAATTTTCAGCAGGAAATTGGGAATCTGAAAAAAAGAATCAAGAAAACTGAAGAAGGCAGTCAGTCACCGAAAGAAATTGAGAACTCAAGACATGGTTTCAGTGCGGGTTGGAGATGAGGGAAGGATTATTCCTATTTTGGGATACAGGTCAGAAGAATATACACGGAGTGAACCACAGACCCATAATGCGGACAGGAACACAGAAAAGAGTCAGTCACACAGGTCATGATGAAAAGGTGGAGTCCCAGAAGGAGAGATGGGGAATGCAGCCAAAGGAATGAATGGAGAGATAATGAGCACCAGTTCTCCGAATCTAAGGTAAAATTAAGTCTGGTCACGGCACCACCAAAAAGCAGAACCACCACCAGCCCCGACAAGGATAGTTGTAAGGAAAACCACATCTGGACACATCACAGTAACAGCTGAAAATGAAAGGCAAAGAGAAGAATCTGAAAAGCAGCCAAAGTGGGGATGGGGGAGGGATTACCTTCAAAAGAACAAGACAGATACAGCTGATTTCTCAGCAGAATCCATGGAAGCCAGAGGCAATGAAGTGGCACGTCGAAACACTGCAAGAAATTAACTTGATAAACTACAACTGTACACCCGGTGAAAATAGCCTCCCGAAGCCAGGACAAAGTAATGTCATTTTTGACAAAAAAAGCAAAAAAAAACCCACAAAAACCCTCCAAATGGCTTTCTCCTAGCCCCGCCTCCCCGGACCTCCCCTTCTCCGGTGGCAGCAGCACCACCTTGTCACACAGGCCAGAATCTGCAAGTCCTCTCTGCCTCCTGCACCTCTGACCTCCCAACGGTCGGCACATCCATCCGATTCTCCAAAGAACATCTCATCACTGGCAACGCGATGCACTGTTTCTTCCTCAGGAGGCAGGCCAACGTTTAAAAGTCTGATAAATGCCCAGAGTGGAGGAGAATGCCCCCTGTGAGAAAGCAATCTGTCAGCAAGTAAGGAAACCAAAAGGAAGCCTATGCCCCGTGTGCACAATCCGGAGCTACGCTCTGGAAAAACTCTCCCAAGCCTGGAGAAGGAGACAAGCCCAGGAGTTCACCTGTGTGTGGTTTACAACGACAACGTAAAATCCTATCCGGACGACAGGATACCATTTTTATAATTTTCTTAAACAAGCCAAGAAGAGATCTTTACCTTGTTTATGGACATACACCTATATGCTAAAGTAGGAAAACCACACCACAGGACCCACAGCTAATCCACACCTGCCCTTAGAAAATCCACAAGGGAGGAGGGGTGGAGGACCAAGAATAATTTAAAAGGTGATATTCCCTGAAGGTCTGTGTACTGTGTTCCAGGTCTTGGAGTATGGTCGCAGGTGAAGGCAGACAATATTCCTGCTCTCATGGAATTTAGAGCCTAGGAGAGAAGAGGCAAACAGTGTACAAATATGGAATAGGTACAGGGTGGTAAGTGTTAAGAAGCCGGGAAAGGGTAACAACAGGGGGTTATTTCAGACAGGCTGGTGAACGAAGGCCTCTGTGGCAGGGAGACATGTGGACAGAAACCTGGATGAAGGGGCCCTGGGTGGATCAGTCGGTGGAGCGTCTGACTCCTCATTTTGGCTCAGGTCATGATCTCACGGTTCTTGAGCTCGAGCCCTGCATCTGGCTCTGCGCTGATGGCATGGAACTTGCTTGGGATTCTCTCTCTCAAAATAAATAAACTTACAAAGAAAGAAAAAGAAACCTGGATGAAGCCAGTAAGCAGGAAGCAGATACCTCAGTGAAAACCACTATGGAAACAGCAAGTGCAAAGGCACCGAGGCAGGGTGTGCCTGGTACGTTCCTGGAAGATCAAGGAGACCAGCGTGGTAACAAGCGTGGTAGGAAATGTCAAAGACACAGCAAGGGATGAGAGCTGGGGCCAAGGACAGCCCTCAAGAAAACAATGTTTTTTTATGTTTTTAAAGGGGAAGGGAAGGGAGGGGAGGAGAGGGGAGGGGAGGGGAGGGGAGGGGAGGGGAAAAGAAAAGAAAAGAAAAGAAAAGAAAAGAAAAGAAAAGAAAAGAAAAGAAAAGAAAAAAGAAACGAAACGAAAAGAAAAAGACAGACGGGCACCTGGGTGGCTCAGTGGGTTGAACATCCAACTTTGGCTCAGGTCATGATCTCACGGTTAGTGGGTTTGAGCCCTGTGCTAACAGCTCAGAGCCTGGATCCTGCTTCGGGTTCTGTGTCTCCCCTCTCTCTGCCCCTCCCCTGCTTGCACGGCCTCTCTCTCTCTCTCTCAAAAATAAACATTAAAAACAAAAAAGCAAAAAATTTGTGACTGTATGTGGCATACAAAGCCAAAAATATTTACTACCTGGCCCTCTTACAGAAAAAGCTCGCAGCCCCCTGCACCGACAGGCCCTGTGGGCCACAGGAAGGCCTTTCAAGACAGGGTTCTAGCTTGACGACAGTACAGACTCAGAGAGGGGGTGACATGACCTGTCTTAAGGGATCGCTGTTGGACATGGATGACAAGAGGGAGAACATCTGAGGCTAAGGCAAGAGAAGCCAAGGAGGGCACCAACCAACAAGCAAAAAGAACAGTGTTGCCACATGCAGGGATGGAGATTTACCCGCAATGCTGGAATTACTATTACTTTCTTACAAAAGACCTAGAACAATGTCACAGAACATTAACAGCTACTCTGTTAACTCTGAGTAACGGGAACATGAGTGTTTCACTGTTTCCCCTACTTCTCTGTGTCTTTATAGACATCCATCTTATCTCTTTCCCTTCACCTCTGCCTCGGCTGCCCAACCCCCACGCCTGTGCGACTCTCCCCGGAGAACCTGCCCAGCTCCTACTCCCGGACACCCTCCCCTCCTCCAACCCATTCTCCACTTGGTGGCCAGGAAAACTCTCCTTAAAAGGGCAGGGGGTGCAATGGTGAGGCATGTGGCTTCTGAGGCCGAACACGTGGACTCGAATCTCTGCTCCACCCCTTACTATAGCTGTGACATCCAATGCAAGTCGGTTAGCTTCCCCACACCTCTGGTTTCCATTTCCATCTGTAAATGGTGGGTAATGTTAAGCGTCTAACAGGGTTACCGCGAACATTAAGATACAATAAAGCACACAGGACGGAACCCCAACAGCCGAGAGCATTATGTAAACATCGGCTAAAATTATTGAAACAGAAGTCAAATATCACTGCCCTGTTTAAAATCTTGCATTGGCTTCGTGAATCCCTTACCCCCTGAAGCCACTCCTTCCAGCCCCGCCCCCTGGCACTCTTCCTCCCAAAGGCTTCCCCTGCCTCTCCCCCCAAGTCCCTCCACCCCTGATGATTTCCTTCAACACACTCAGCATAACTTGTGATTATTTTATGTGTCTGTTTACCTTTCCTGTCTGTCTCCCATCTAAACAAAAGCTCTGGGAACGCAGGAAATTCATCTGCCTTATTCACCGCTACTCAACCTTGTGCCAGGAGCAGTGCCTGGCATTTTGGTAGAGGCGCTATCACTATCCGTTGAACAAGCGTTCAAGAACACGCTCTAAGCATCCTCTGAAAACACCCATCATGTCACCTCTTAAACATTAAAAGACCAGTAATTTCCTGTGCCTTGACTGGAAATACAGATAGCATATTTTATAACTTTCTACATTTAAATCATTTTTTTTCTTTCTTTCTTCTTTTTTTTTTTTTTTTTAGTATATAAAAATACTTCAGGACACCTCAGTGACTCAGTTGGTGAAGCAGCCAACTTTTGATTTCAGCTCAGGTCATGACCTCACGGTCATGGTTTGATCCCTCCATCAAGCTCTGCTTAAGAGTCTCTCCCTCTTCCTCTCCCCTGCCTTCATTCTAGCTCTCTCAAAACAAAACAAAACAAAACAAAACCCTCTCAAAAAGGATGTTTTCTTACCAGCATACTATTTTTCTGTGTGAAATGGCTTTCCAATTTTGGAAGAAGCAGAAATAAACTTTTTTGAATTTCAAAAAAATAAAAAGGCACAGAGCGACGGCTCCACTGCACCTTCATTCTCCACCTGCTCAGTTCCCATTGCCCTCCCCCAACAGGGAAACCTAATTCTTGGTTCCTTATTTAACCTTTCCGAGAATTTTCGCACATACACAAACACTTCCGAAAAAAAGAAAAGAGAAGAAAAGAAAAGAAAAAAGAAAAGATGGTAGCCTACAAAGCACACTTTCCTGCACTTTGTTTTTGTAACTTAGCATGTTGGAGATCTTTCCAGATCAGTTCATAAAGTGGTTCCTCGTTCCTGCTTACAACTTCATTCACCATCTGGGTATGAGATTTACCCGATGAGTCTCCTGTGGATAACCTGGGTTATTTCTCATCTTTTACTACCACAGACAACACAGCAAATAATCGTGTACCTACAGCATCTCCAACATGCACAAATATACCTGCAGATTAAATTCCTCAAACTGTTACTGTTTGTTCAAAGGATTTGCACACTTGCAATTGTTTAAAAAGCTGCTGCTGCCCAACATTGCTGCATCTATTGGGATCCATCCAGAGAAAAAGAAGGCCCTCTAGGGATCTCAAGTGGAGGACGTTTCATACAAGGAGTTGGTTACATGCGCGATGCAAAAGCTGAGAAGTCACACGGAAGATGGTAAGACAACCAGAGACCGCAAGAGCAAGAAGCTGATGCCACCTCTAAGTTGGAGGACAAACGGAGGAGGGATTTCCAAAGCTCAGGGAAATGGGCAGGCGCTGGAGGCAAAAGGAGACCGTGCAACGGCCACAGAGACGGTCTGAGGCCAAACGTAAGGAGGAGAGAACCTGGTTTCCCCCTTCCTGTAGCCATCCATCTCTCCCACCACCCACCAGAGGCTCCCACCACCCAAACCTAGCTGCAAGCCAGCTGACCCAAAGGTCTGGGAAATGTTGCCTGCAGGGGTGACTCTCTCCGCAGGGGAAGGGCAAGCAATGGACCTGAGCCAACAGGACCCAGGCTGTCTCTGTAACTAATTTACCCTCCCACCGCCAACAGATGGTTTCAAAGGTGGGGGGGGTCCTTGCTTGGCTGACAGGTGAAAGGTGGGTTCTCAGCCTGGTCTTAATCTGTATTTATTTCATTATGAGTGAGGCGGAGCACCTTCTCACGTGAAACACACGTTTATAATCCTCATCTACACTGACTGGGGGTGGGGAGGGGAAAACCAGCAAAGTCCTTCACGTCATCTGCCACAGATGGTCCATTCGGGAACATCAATCAGGCACATTCCCAAACTGAGTTAAGATGGTGGCAAGGAGCCAAACTAGCCAGTCACCTGCCAAATAGAGGCAAATCTCAAGAACTGTTCTAGAAAAACCGAAAGGCAATAAAGCCCCGAAGGAATTAAAAATACCTTAACTGCACTCTGGGCACACTGTAAGTAACAATGTGTTCTTGTAATCTTGTAACCAACCCCCCAACGTGTTCCTCCTTAGAACTGCCCTCCAACCATTCAGATCACCACCCTCTCCCCTTATCTTCCACAGAAAGAACAAATACTACTACCCTGGACAAAAATTCAAGTTATAAAAATAGCAAGTAAGAATCATTTTTAAAGTCTCTTAGCCCTACAAACACATTAGCAAAAAAAAAAAAAAAAAAAAAAAGCTCTTAAATGATCTCTCCTGCCTGTGTAACTATTTACCCTATCTTGTAAACAAGTTGTAGCTGACTTCCCCATGTAGGGTTCAAAGTTCTCTACTCTAAAAATATGTACACAAAAGTTATGTTTTATGACTGGCTGGCAAACGACTGGCAACTGAAATTATTCTCTTTCAAAGGGCTGAACTTTATTTTTAAAAACGTGAATTTTAGGGGCACCTGGCTGGCTCAGGAGGAAGAGCATGCGACTCTTGATCTCGGAGTGGTGAGTTCGAGCCCCACGTTGGGTGTAGCGATTAAACATCTTTTTTTTTTTTTTTAAACATGAGCTTTAAAGCAAAGAATTTTTTTTTATCTAAATGGCAGTAATAACTGTAAAGAACTTTAAAGAGGTATATTAACTTCAAAACCTCCCCAAATAGTCAAATACAAGCACATCAAATGTGTATCATAATTGCTATACAATGATTCTTATATCAAAACTCTAAGGCTTTCATTTACCCAAAAACATATTCTAAGATTGCCAAATTTATTTTTAAGTGTCTCCTATAATTCAAAGAAGATAATAAACCTTATCAGTAAAGGTTAAAAGTTATTTTCCGGCACCTACCATGCTGCTGGGCATTTTAGTAGACAAATAAACAACTAGTCATTGACAATTGTTCTAGTGGATTAAATGGTACGTTAAAAGCAATCACACCCTTTTCCCAATGCACAGGGTTTTTTTTTTTTTTATAAGGTTTTTCTTTAATTCGAATTTGAAAGTAACGCATATCATTCCAGAAACTTGGAAAACAGAAAAACGTTACATTCACATTACATTACGTTGCTTCCACCAGGACATATAAAGCAACTGCTTGTTTCTAATGGTTCTAACATTTCATCAATAAACTTCCCATAATTTACCTCACCTTCCTCCTATCGGGCGTTGCCATTTCCGATTTTCTACTACTACAAATGGTATCACGCACATCTTTGAGCATGACATTTTTGAAAACCTCTCTCCCAGGAATACAATCTGGAAATCAGTACCCAGAGAAAGTTTTAAGACTTTTGATACTTAATAACATCCTTTGCTACAGTACTCAAGATCTGTAAACTGCTGGGCCACGCTGACTTCCTTTTCTAATCTTTATGTCTGCTTTTACCTTGAAACCGTCTCCATGTCTTTAGTCACAGGAGTCGGAAACGCCTTCAAAACAAAAATCGCCAAGCCGGCTGCCTACCTTGACTCTGATGTCAAATGCTTAAACGTGATGCCTGTTTACTCTGTAAAAGGGAAAAACCGCTGTATGCCTGTTGTGTTACCCAACTTGTGACAGGCAGGAGGCAGGGGATCTGGGGAGAATCCATCGCTTAGACTCTTCAGGCAGAGAGCCTGGCTTGTAGGAGGCTCTGCAACTCGGCTCCTTCTTTCCACAGCACTTTCTTTCGAAAAACAACACACCCACTCGATGCCACAGTACTATCCCTAGCTTTAACTATGAGAACTGAATTCGACAAATGCCACCAAGCCTGCCAGCTTCCCACGATCACAGTCGCATCGCTTCTTGGGGCACAAACCTCTCGGGCAGCCCTTACAGTCTTAGAAGGCACCTTGATTAACCAACCACTTCAACCTGAAAGCGCTCGAGACTGCTGATTCTCACAGGCGGCTGCAGCCTGTAATTAAGATTTTTTTTTTTTCTCAAAACCCTCCCTTATTACAAGGGGTTCTGAAGATCCCGTCTGTCGGCATCAAGGAGATCTTCAGCCAAAGTATTGAGAACCTCAACTTCGGGTGTGCCTGCAAGACAGGGGTGGTAACCCCTCCGCTTTCCAAACCAACGACCCCACTCCACACACGCGCGTAAATGCAGCTTCACGGGCATGATTCGCAGCATGACACGACAGTAATTTGCACGCCACTAAGTCATCCACAACAATTGCAAATTAACTGGGCGTCAGGCACACAACCCGGCTCTTGCTGCTCTCACCTGAGCGCGGGATGCCCCGGGCTTATTTGGGGGGCTTAACCCGGAACGTCCCCCAGTTCATAAAATGCCTGTGCCCCGGCTGCCCACTCCTCGTTGAAGCCTCCCCACGCACCACTTGTGACCTAAAGCCCGGCACACGGGCCACACGGCTTTCAACCTTGTCCCTCCACCCGCCCCTCTTGGACCCCGAGGATCCCCAATTCGGAACTTTCCCCTCCCCATTTCTCGGGGATACCCCGCTTCCCACCACCTGGGAAGAGACACCGAAGGGGGGGGGGGTGGTCAGCCTCCTGCGGTCGGGCTCCGGAGGGCGTGAACGCCCTTGGCGACGAGAGGCGGGGAAGGTCGCCCCCAAGGTCCCCCGCCCCGGGAGAGCGACCCCCGCGCCCTGCCCGAGCCCCCGGGCCACCCCGGCCGCCAGCGACCCCGGCCTCGCCCCGGACCCCCGCTCGGGCTCGGAGGCGACCCCGCCGGCCCCCCTCCGCTGGGCCCCGGGCCGACGCGCCGCGGGCCTCGCCTGTCGCCAGCCGGCACGGGCGCTGCCCGGACCCCCGACCCCGGACCCGCCGCCCCGCTCCCGTCCGGCGCGCCCGCGACCCCCGCCCCAGGCCGCCAGCCCGGGCCGGCCACACCTCCGACACTCACCGCCGCCGCCCTCACCGCCGCCGCCGTCTTCGTCCATGTTGAGGCCGCTCCCGCTGCCGGCGAGCCCGGAGCCGCGGGCGAGGGGCCGCGGGCGGTGGGCGCCGCGGGTGCGGAGCGCGCGTGCGGCCGGGCGGCTCCAGCAGCGCGCGCGCCGGGTCGCGGCCCGGGCCTCCTCCGGCCGGGCGGGGCGCTCTCCGCTCGGCGCGCCGTCACGTGACGCGCAGGCCCCGCCCCCGGGCGCGGTGGGCGGGGCCCGGGACCGCGCGGCTCCGCCCGCGGGAACGCGCCCGGCCCCTCCCGGACTGCGCGGCGCGGGCCCGGCTGGGCTGAGACGCGACTCTGGGCGGCGGGGGAGGGGGCCCGGGGCGCGGCGACCCCTGCTGCGCCCTCCCCCGCCTTCGCGCGGCCTGGGGACGCGCGTGGGGTCCCGGGCGCGGGATGCCACTTCTACAGACCCCGGCGCCGAGGGTCCTCCTCGCACGTGCGCTCCAGAAAAAAAAAGCTCTAGAAACGCACACATTCAAAAGTCTGGCCTCGCCCCTTGGGCCCCGCGGCATTTCCGAGTAACCGGCTTTCTGATGCATAATGAAGACGTTTCTTTGCTGGCGACGAGCGCACTTTAAAATTAGCAGAGTGTAAGGCTGGACCCCAAACCCGCACACCTGGGTCCCACCCTCAGCTGGGGGCTGGCCCGGCTGGCTGGCCTCAGATGCTCTCGCACTGTCTCTCCAGTCTCCCTTGGAGAGCTGCCAGCTGCCCTGGATTTATGATGCAGAAGGAGCTCTGAATTCAATTTCCCGTGGGCACAGCCAGGGTCCTAGGCGCAGGCCTCCTGGGCAGAAGGCTTCAGCTCGGCCTGCCCCAGATCTGTGGATCTCCTTTCTCCGTCCACGTCTTGCTTCCAGTAACTCCCCTGAAGCATTGAACGTGCGCCCTCCCTAGCCTTTCTGTTCATTTCGCTTGAACCAAATTGCATTAAAGAAAAGGAAACACTGTAATGGAGGAGATAATTCATCTCTAATATCATTTTCCAGCAACGATTTTATATTTACAAATGGCCTGTTTCCTTCCGCTGTCATTTATCAAAATGGAAAGTTTTCACCTTTTTGTTCAAGGTTGTGCGATGATTCCAGAGTGCAATCTCCCAATAACCTCGGGAATTAGACACCCAGCGTTCCTGTGCTTCTTCAGTGACGGCGCACAGTTCTGGGTGTCCCGAGATGGACGTTTAAGTCCCAGCCTACAGACGCGGCTTCCCAATCATGTCCCTGTCAGCTCGGTTATCTTGAAGATAACAGTATGGTTACTGAGAAAAATGACAGCACACTTTGAACTTGATAATGTAATATGTGGAGCTTACTCAAAGATACTATCAATTATAACAGCTTTTAAATGTCAAATTCCTCATTCTTTAGGGTTCTTAACATGTGATCCAAGGTGCTTCTCTCAAAGTTTGAATCTGAAAATTGCTCTCTGATGTCCATCTAAGACAACTTCCATCAGAATAAAGCGTGGCCCAGTTATCTGTAAGTAGAATGTTACATTATCCCCACAGTTCAGCCAGCGCCTCCATTTTGACAAAGCCTGCAAAAATGTTAGGGTAATAAAGGCTTAGGATGTCATTTCCGTTGTTGTTTTTTTTTAGTTTATTTATTTATTTTTGAGAGAGAGAGAGAGAGAGAGAGAGAACAGGGGAGGGGCAGAGAGAATGAATCCAAGCAGGCTCCGCACTATCAGCAAAGAGCCCGACGCGGGGCTCGAACTCACAAACCGTGAGATCATGATCTGAACTGAAACCAACAGCTGGATGCTTAAATGACTGAGCCACCCAGAAGCCCCTCATTCCTGTTCTTGAAGGGAGAAATTAGAAGACTTCAAAACCTTCACTACTCAAAGAAATTACTAACTAAAGGGGAAATTAGGTTAAAAAAAAAAAAGCTGTTTTTCAGTATCTCTTAAATCCCACCAAGATAGCATTTATCTAATCTGCACACATTCAGGTTGCCCCACATAGAGGAACATTAAGTATCCCAGTTACCCACTAAGATAGGCATTTGCTTTATGTCCAGCATGTGTGTGGTTTCATCAGAAGTTGAAAGCTTTATAAATGAATTTGTAAGAAAAACAATTTGTGCGGCAGACAGGGCTCCAAGATAACAAGTGTTAAACCTGAAACCCCGTTGCAATCCCTCAGTTAGACAATAAGTATTTAGGAACCTGCTGTAGTCCAAGCACTGTCCCAGGTGCTGGGAAGATGATGATGAAAAAGATCAATTTGGTCCCTGTCCTCAGGGGACTTAAGACCTGGAAGGATTACAGCCATTAGGCAAATAATTACACAAATAACTCTGAAATTGAATTTTGATGTCCTAGCCTATTTCCAGACTTTCTCACAGTGTTCGCTGTTTCCTGTGTATCAGCTTTGCAGCCTTGAAACTCCTTCAGACGGAGACTATAGTCTGTATTTATTCTGACTCCACGATCCACCGCAGGGCCTGGCCACGTCAGAGAAAGGGAGAAAGCAACAGCTTTAGTTACTGCTGCTGAATGAACAGGGCCATCCAAAGGAGGACACCTCTTGAAAACATGTTGAAACCCATTTATCAGCCCTCTGACCATTGCAGAAATAGTTTAAGAAATCAAGAATGTGCACATTCCGGAAAGGTCAGAGAACTTCTCCTTTGTACATCAATCTCCGTCCTCCAAGTGGAAGTCTGTGAAACTGGACAGAAAATGTCCTCTCCTAGCATTCAAGTCACAAGAGCCAAAACCCTGCCAAGGCCTGTGTCTTCCTGCTCAGCCAGAAAGAGGCTGCCTAGGCCGCCTGCATTACCGATGCATTCAGACCCTGCACAGAAAAGCAGAGACGGCAGTGACTGTCAGCAGATGGGAACCTCAGCTAATCCGTTACATCTGCTCAGGGGTCTGGTCCAGTCCAGGGAAAGCACCGCACACACAAGCAGCCAGCTCACTGTCAGCTCACGGTCACGGAAGGAAAATAATGCTTTCCGAAATCTAATTTCATCTCGGAAAGAAAACATCTCGTTGGAATAGAGATGACCTTGTGCACATTAGCATTCCCCACTCTGCCCAGGCAACCAACGGGGTCTAAGTGTCAAGACACATCCTCATTAAATTTTCAAAAGCCCAGACATCATGTCCTTGATGGCTTCCGCCTCTCTTTCCAATTTTCAAAACAGTCCACCTTGGTCTTGTCCTCTCCCCTAGAATCCACACAACTGACAAAGGTTCCCTGGCCTCAACTTCCCAAGGGCAGCTCAATTCCTTTTAGACTGATTAGTAACTTCATCTCTGCTGGAAAAGGCACTCGAATGTTGTGTTAACGGTAAACTCTGAAAAAAATAATTTGGCTACCGCTTCAAGCTATTTGTCTTTGGGTAGAAAGGCTTTATACCCACTCAAGGTGACATCGGTATGAAGAATTATTACATGCAAGGTGTCTTCTATAGTAATAAAGAACTGGGTTGTTTTTATCTAGCTCTTCATTTTTATAGTACGTCCCTGACCTACCAAAAAACAAAAATAACTTTTTTTTTTTAATTTAAAAAGGTCCCCTTTGGAAGTTGGTCAGAGTCTGCAGTGTGCAGCTTGAAGTCACCAGGAAACTCCACCCTGGGGTTCAGAGTGTACTAACGGACAAGAAAAAGGGTGAAAATGACAAACATAAGTACATAGAACATCTGTCTGTGATCACAGTCCTCCAAATAGAAAGTGAGCTCCTAGCCAGCAGCTAAGTGACAGAACACACATCACTGAGTGCCATGTGACCCCCAGGGCCTACCTGTGTGCACGCAAATGGAATTCTGCACTTTGACATATAAGGCCTTGAGTTCTGGTCATTTGTTGCCTTTGTGAAAAAGCCCCACAAAAACCCAGTAAGGTCATTAGGTCTCGGCCGTGATGCATCACAGCACATCATGTCTTCTAACGGGATAATGTAGGCTCTAAAGTCAGATGGCCCAGGGGCTTCCATGTCTTGTCTGTGTGGCCTTGAACAGGTTGCTTCACATCTCTGTGCCCTACCTTCTGCATCTGAAATGGGACCACCACAAACTCTGCCCTGTACGTTCTGGGAGCTAGAACTACCTGCTACCGTATACAGGGCATGGTGCACAACAGGTGTCAGTCGATCCTCATCATCACCAAGAACAGAAGTATAGTGGGCGCCTGGGTGGCTCAGTCAGTTAAGCGTCCGACTCTTGATTTCAGCTCAGGTTGTGATCTTGCAGTGGTGAGATCGAGCCCCGCTTCGGGCTCTGTGCTGGCAGCGCGGAGCCTGCTTGGGATTCTCTCTCTCCCTCTATCTCTGCCCCTCCCCCACTCATGCTTGCGTGCACTCTCTCTCACTCAGCAATAAATAAATCGACATTAAAAAAGAAGAAGAAGTATAAAGTTTCCTCGCTCACTCATTCACAAGACCGGCCGAATCCGCGTAACGAGATGGGGAGGCAAAGCTGAATCTCAGTAAGGGCTCCCACTGTCACTGCCACCTTCTAGCTGCTGTCTTGTCCTTCACATCTGCCTTCTGGAATGTTCCTTGCCATACATTCCATGCCCTCCGCTTGTGACTTGTCCCACACCTCATAGCTGAACGGACCTCTAAAGAACTGGGTTCTCACAGCCACAGTCCCGTATGTGCAGTGGTGTAAAGGAATCTGGGGACTCCGTGCTCTTCCTGTGATGTCACTTCATTCGTTCAACAACCCCTTTCTTAGCACCCCCACCAAGCAGGCCCCAGGGTTTCGACAGGAGCCAGCAGCCAATGACTTTTGACGATGGACATGTCAGACCTCAGCACCCAGGGTGACTGTAATAGCCTTGGAAACCTTTACTCCACCCCCTGGCAGGGGGCAAAGGCTCTTTTTCTCGGGGGGGGGGGGAGGGAAGGGAGGGTTAGGATCTTGTGTGCACACACACCACTCAAATACATCTCCCTCAGTAACAGATTAGTCATATAAATTTAATCGTTACAGATCTGCTGCTTGATCAATGCAGTTTTAGCATTGAATACATGCTGTTAAAGTTTATCACTGCGGTGCCCTTGGGTGAATTGCTAGTGTTTTGTCTCTCTCTCTCTCTCTCTCTCTCTCTCTCTAAAAATAAATAAATACATTAAAAAATTCTTTTTTTTAAATAATGTAGTTTAGGGGCGCCTGGGTGGCTCAGTCAGTCAAGCAACTGACTTCGGCTCAGGTCATGATCTCATGGTTCATGGGTTCAAGCCTCACACAGGGCTCTGTGCTGACAGCTCAAAAATAAATAAATAATAAAAACATTAAAAATTACAAAATAATGTTCTTCAGGGGCACCTGGGTGGCTCAATCGGTCCAACTCAAGCGTCCAACTCTTGATTCCCACTCAGGTCATGATCTCATGGTTCATGAGTTCGAGCCCTGGGTCAGGCGTCATGCTGACTGCTGACAATATGAAGCCTGTTTGGGAGTCTTTCTCTCTCCCTCTGTCTCTCTGCCCCTCCCCTGCTCACATTGTCTCTCTCTATCTCAAAAATAAATGAACTTTAAAAATTTTATAAAAAATAAAATAATGTAATTTAGACAGACTTCTGATTCCAGAAAGATAGAAGTGTTTTTCTCTATTCCTCCCACTCAGTACAAGTCCATGGACATTGTATATGAACCAAACACAAGAAGACCCTGAAAGGAAACAAGGAGAGAGGGACTAGGCACCTTGGGACCCAAGGAGTGACATGATGGTGAGTTCCTTGGGTTTTCTTTCTTTCTTTTTTCCCCCCAATGTTTATTCATTTTTGAGAGACAGAGCAAGAGCAGGGGAGGGGCAGAGAGGGAGACACAGAATCTGAAGCAGGCTCCAGCCTCTGAGCTCTCAGCACAGAGCCTGATGCAGGGCTCGAACTCACAAACTGTAAGTTCATGACCTGAGCCCAAGCCAGATGCTTAACCAACTGAGCCACCAAGGCACTTTGGGTTTTCTTTTTGCCTCAGAGATCCCAGACTTGAACTGGAGAAGCCAGAAACCCGGAAACACCAACCGGTACAGACAAAAAAAAAAAAAAAAAAAAAGGAAAGAAAAGCCCCAACAAAAGCCTGCCCTCTCTAGCCAAAGGATCAGGAAAAGTGCAGCCTAGCAAAGCGGAAAACTTTTAGACAATAAGGTTGTACTCCAGCCAGCCGCACCCCGACCAATGTCAGCAAAAGGCTGAGTGGGGAGCCCAGACCTCCACCCTCCTCAGCTGAAAGGTGGTGTCCCAAGCCAATGCCTGCTCCCAGAATGGGATCAGAGAAGGCCAAGCAGGAAACATGGACTTCATCCCAGCCAGGCAGTAATGAAGGCCCCGTTTCCCCCCACTGGGGTGATGTCGGAGAAAGCCTCGGAGAGAGTCAGGACTTTGACCAGCGGCAGTGACAAGGCCACCTGGCCCCTGAGTATCAGTGGAGGCCATGTGGGGAGCAGTCATCAGGTGCCCAGGGCTTCCCAGCCAGAGTGGTGTCAGCAGAGGCCTGGGGGAGCCAGAAACTCCATCTCCACTCCTCCGTAACCAGGTATTCTTTCCCCCAACCCAGGATGTCCACAGACACCAAGGGGGGAACCTGGATTCCTGCCCCCACCCACTAGTAAAGAGGAGGAATCCCACGCTTCCTTTGCTGGAGGTGCCAGAGGAAGAAGGCGTAAACAGAATATTTATCTAAGACTGCATAAAATACCGAAAAGTCCAGGATACAATTGGAAATCCCGCATCACACCAAATGGGATGAAAAAAGACAATTGGTATATGACACCAATCCCAAGATGACAGAGATGTTAGAGTCACTTGACTAAGATTTTTGAAGCAGTCAGTAGAAAAATATTCAATGAGCAATTATGAACACGCTTGAAACAGATGCAAAAAGGGAGCAAAACATACAAAGGAAGAGAAGGTACAAAGAAGAACCAAACGGAAATTTTAGAATGGAAAAAAAAAAAAACAAAGTTTTTGAATCAATGGATGGGGCGGCAATAGAATGGAAGTGACAGAGCTAACAATCAGTGAACTTGAAGACAGAGCAACAGAAATTATCCAGTCTGAACAGAGAGAAATTGGGCTATAAAAAAATGAACAGAGCCCCAAGGATCTGAAGTGACATTCGCATCATCAGAGCTCTGGAAAAAGAGGAGAAAGAGGGCACAGTAGGAAAAGTATTCGAGATTAAAAGAAAAAAGAAAAAAAATAGGGGTGCCTGGGTGGCTCAGTTGGTTGCGTGGCCGACTTCGGCTCAGGTCATGATCTTGCGGTCTGTGAGTTCGAGCCCTGCATCAGGCTCTGTGCTGGTAGCTCAGAGCCTGGAGCCTGCTTTGGATTCTGTGTCTCCCTCTCTCTCTGCTCCTCCCCTGCTTGTGCTGTCTCTCTCTGTCTCTCAAAAATAAATAAATGTTTAAAAAAAAAAAGTATTTGAAAAATAATGGCTGAAAACTTCACAAGTTTGGCGAATGAAGTGAACCTACAGAGTCAAGAAGCTGAGCAAATCTCAAACAGGATGAATCTAAAAAAAGTGTTTTTTTATGGGCACCTGGGTGGCTCATCGGTTAAGCATCTTACTTGGGCTCAGGTCATAATCTCACAGTTCATGAGTCTGAGCCCCACGTCAGGCTCTCTGCTGTCAGCACAGAGCCCACTTCTGGCTCCTCTGTCTCTTTCTCTCTCTGCCCATCCCCCACCTCCAAAATATTTTTTTAATGTTAAAAAAGTTAAAAATTAAAAAATTAAAAACAAATAAGAAAAAAATTAAAAATAATTTTTAATGCTTTATTTATTTTTGAGAGACAGAGAAAGAGAGAATGAGTGGGGGACAGACAGAGAGAGAGGAGGACAGAGGATCCAAAGGAGGCTCTGCCCTGACAGCAGGGAGCCCAGTGCAGGGCTCAAACTCACGAACCTCGAGATCATGACCTGGGCCGAAGTCAGTGCCAAGACACATCATAGGAGAACTTTGAATGTAAAGAAAATAGAAGAAAGCTTGAAAGCAGTGAGAGAAAACAACACCTTATGGTCTACATTTCTAACCCAATAAAATTAATTAATTAATTAAGTTTAAAGCTGGTTCTTTGAAAAGATACATAAAATTGACACCTTTCTAGCAAGACTGACCAAAGAAGGGGTAATTAATGAGGTGATAAAGGTACACTATGGACATTACCCACTCTTATATTTGAAAACTTAGGTGAAATGGATCCATTCCTCAAAAAGTGAAATATGTCACCACTCATCCAAAATGAAATGGATAATTTAAAGAGCCTATCACAGGGGCGCCTGGGTGGCTCAGTTGGTTGAGCATCGGGCTCTTGATTTCGGCTCAGTTCGTGATCCCGGGTGGTGAGACTGGGGCCCAAGATAGGTTCAGTGCTGAGCAGGGAGACTGCTTGAGATTCTCTCTTTCTCTCTCTCTCTCTCTCTCTCTCTCTCTTTCTCTCTCTCTCCCTTTCTCTCTCTCTCCCTCCCTCCCTCCTTCCCTCCTTCCCTCCCTCCTCTCCTCTCCCCTACTCATGTTCATTCTCTCTCTCCAAAATAAAATAAAACTAGAAAAGCATTTAAAAAAATTTTTTTAATGTTTATTTATTATGGAAGGAGAGAGAGACACAGGGCACGAACAGAGGAGAGGCAAAGAGAGAGGGAGACACAGAATCCGAAGCAAACTCCAGGCTCTAAGCTTCAGCACAGAGCACGATGTGAGGCTCGAACCCACGAACCGGGAGATTGTGACCTGAGCTGAAGTCAGAGGCTTACCCAACTTAACCACTCAGGCGCCCCACTAAAATAAAATTATAAAGAGGCTATAACAATTAAGGAAACTGAATATATAATTTTAAAACTCCTAAAAAAAGAAATCCCCAGGCCCAGATAGTATCAGTGGAGAAGTCTACCAAACGTTTAAAGGATAAATATCAGGGGCGCCTGGCTGGCTCAGTCAGTAGAGCATGCAACTCTTGATCTCGGGGTTGTGAGTTCTACAGTCCATGTTGGGTGTAGAGATTACTTAAAAATAGAATATTTAAAAAATAAGAAATAAATAAAGGATGAGCTTCAATCCTTTTCTTCCAGAAAAGACAAGAAGAACACTTCCCAATTTAATATATAATGCCAGTATCACCCTGTTCCCAAAACTAGACAGAGACCGTATAAAAAAGAGACAATTACAGACACTATCCTTCCCAAACATAGATACGAAAATTCTTACCAAAACACTGAAAATATAATTCGGTAATATATAAAAAGAACTGTAATAAAAATGAAAATAAAGGGGCGCCTGGGTGGCTCAGTGGGTTAAGTGTCTGACTCTTAGTTTCGGCTCAGGTCATGATCTCACAGTTTGTGGGCTTGAGCTCTGCATTGGGCTCTGCGGTGACAATGCAGAGCCTGCTCAGGATTCTTTCTCCTTCTCTCTCTGCCCATACCCCCCGGTCAAACACACTCTCTCCCTCTTTCTCTCTCTCTCTCAAAATAAATAAATAAACTTTAAAAATAAAAATAAAACGAATTGTACACCAGGATCAAGTGAGGTCTATTCCCGGGATGCAAGGCTAGTTCAAACAGTCACAAATCAATCAATGTAATCTACAGGCTAAGAAGAAAAATCCCATGATCACTTCGATGGATGCAGAAAAAGCATTTGATAAAATTAAATACCCACTCATGATTTGAAATACTCAGGCACTAGGCATAAACAGGGACTTCTTCAACGTGATTTTTTTTTTAATCTACAAAAACCTATAGCTCCCAGCACACTTAATTTTGAAAGACTGATGCTTTTCCCCTAAGACTGGGAACAAAGCCAGGATTTCATTCTCACTGCTGCCACTCAACATAGCACTGGAAATTCTAGCCCACACAATAAAGCAAGAAAAGAAATAAAAGGCCTACAGATGAAAAAAGGAACAAAATGAAAGTGTTTCTGTTTACAGATGACAGGATCGTCTACATAGAAAATTCCAAAAATCTCCAACAACTTATAAGTAAATCCAGCAAAGTTGCAGAATTGACATAAAAATCAACTGTGTTTGTATCAGCAAAACTAAAAGGCAACCAACAGAATGGGAGAAGATATTAGCAAATGACATATCAGATAAAGGGTTAGTATCCAAAATCTATAAAGAATTTCTCAAACTCAACACCCAAAAAAATAACCCATTGAAGAAATGGGCAAACAACATGAATAGACACTTCTCCAAAGAAGACACCCAGATGGCCAACCGACACATGAAAAAATGCTCCACATCACTCATCATCAGGGAAACACAAATCAAAACCACAATGAGATACCACCTCATACCTGTCAGAATGGCTAACATGAACAACTCAGGCAACAACAGATGTTGGTGAAGATGTGGAGAAAGAGAATCTCTTTTGCATTGTTGGTGGGAATGCAAGCTGGTGCAGCCAATCTGGAAAACAGTATAGAGGTTCCTCAAAAAACTAAAAATAGAAGTACCCTACGACCCAGCAATTGCACTACTAGGCATTTATCCACGGGATACAGGTGTGCTGTTTCGAAGGCATATGCACCCTGATGTTTATGGCAGCACTATCGACAATAGCCAAAGTATGGAAAGAGCCCAAATGTGCACTGACTGAGGAATGGATAAAGAAGATGTCTATATATACAATGGAGTATGACTCGGCAATCAAAAAGAATGAAATCTTGCCATTTACAACTACGTGGATGGAACCAGAGGGTGTTATGCTAAGCAAAATTAGTCAAAGACAAATATCATATGACTTCACTCATATGAGGACTTTAAGACAAAGAACAGATGAACATAAGGGAAGGGAAACAAAAATAATATAAAACCAGGGAGGAAACAAGCAAGAAGAGACTCATAAATATGGTGAACAAACAGAGGGTTACTGGAGGGGTTGTGGGAGGGGGGATGGGCTAAATGGGTAAGGGGCACTAAGGAATCTACCCCTGAAATCATTGTTGCACTAGATGTTAACTAATTTGGATGTAAATTAAAAAAAAAAATCAACTGTGTTTCTATCAACTAGCAAGGAGAGCATGGACAGTCCCTCGCTACATTGCCACCAATGAACCCCTGCACCTTACAATGCTCCCCGGAGGACCCCAACTGCACAATGGTTACCTGAGGGCAGGGTAGTGTTGCCTGGGAAGGGGCACAAGGGAACTATGGAAGTTTTCAACTTAAAAATCCCTACACAAGGCAGTGGTGCTTAAAAGAAAGGGAGGGGAACATAGTCGGTCTGACTTAGAATCTGTGTTTCGATGTATCAGGTTTGTGTGTTTGGGATTTTGGATCCCTGCTGCCATTTGGAGTTTTGGTTTGTGTGCTGAGATGAATAGTGCCCCACCCCCACCCCCAAATTCACGTCCATCTAGAATCTCAGAATGTGACCAAATTTGGAAGTAGAGTCTTTGCAGGTGTAATTCGTTAAGATGAGGTCATACTGGAGTAGGTGGGCTCTAAATCCAGGGACTGGCGTCCTTATAAGACAGAGAGGGCGCACACACACACACACACACACACACACACACACACACACACACACAGGGAAGATGACCATGGGCCACAGAGACAGAGATTGGGATGAGGCAGCCACCAGCTAGGGAAAGGAAAGATCTCTGAGAGCCACCAAAAGCTAGGAGAGAGGCACCGTTTGGCCCGCTGACACCTTGGTCTCAGACTTCTGGTTCCAGAACTGCAAGAGAATAAATTTCTGTTGTTTTGAAGCCACCCAGTTCAAGGCAATTTGCAGCCCCAGGAAACTCGTACCCTCTGATTCTCTTTTCTGTGGTCTTGAGGAGGTGGAGTATTATCTCCATGCCTGGAGAAGGGCTGTCTCCTCCCCCCCCCCGCCCACCCCCACCCCCCCACCCCCCCATCCTCGGGCAGTGCCCGTGGCTTCCTCCCAAGGAGAATGGATTCCAGACTCTGTTTGGGAATCGAAGAATTGTCTTCTTCCCCAAGGAAAGAAGGACACGCCCTTATGCACGCAGCATTTTTCTGTGTGTGAAAGAGGGGCTGGAAAGGCAGTGCACAAAAATCACATTCTTGTCCCGCTGCAGAATGCACTGCCTGGGGCGCTCTCTCCTCGGCGCCGGCTTGCTCAGCAGAAAGCTGCAGGGAAGCTGGCGGAGAGCTTAGTCACGGCCTTTCGAACCCTCCTCCACTGCTTCCAAGTTCAAAGGAGAGAAGAAACGAGAAACGAGGCCTCCCAGACCTTCACAGGGAGACACCCTGCTGGAGCAGGTGAGTCAGGGCAAGGGCGTCCTCATTTCTTAAAAGGCTTTCAAATTCCCTTGGCTTCTCCCTGATGGGGGCAAATTCCTCCGCTTTACCTTTCTGCATCCTTTTCTCTCTGGCAGCACCAACCATCTCCCAAGCAGCCCCACCATTACCCTCTTCATCATTGCAGAAGTACAACAATAGGATGGAGACTACTTTGAAGCACCTGCTGTGTGCAACCTCCGTGCCAAGTGCCCTCGTACCTGCCCTGGAGCCCTCCCGGCCGCCTGACCACGTGGATACTGTTAGCCCTCCTTAGAGACAAGAGAGCTGAGTCTCAGAGACAAAGATTAACTTGCCAGAGAGCACACGAGGAGAGAATGGAGGAGCTGGAAGGGGCCCCACCCCTGCTGCCCCCGTTCTTTCAAGACACCATCCAGCCTCAGGAATACAAAAGAAAAGGGAACGTATTCCAGTTACTCCTGGAAGCACACACACGCAGGGAGTCCCCAGCCTGTTCCCCACACACGACCCGATGTCCTCACCTGTCTCCCCTACCTCTTCTTTTTCCACCTTCTGTCACATCTTTCTTCACCCCTACCACGTGGCACCAGTGTTGACTGAGGCACCTGACTGCACACTAAGGATTGAATTTTCCAGTTGACGCTGGTCCAAGGGTCTGGGTGGGGAGTGGCTGCTTAAATGGGTACAGAATTCCTTTTGGGGGGAATGCATTCGCTCTGGAGCTAGAGACAGACGGTGGGGGCACAACATTGGGAATGTGCGAAATGCCACCGGATTGTTCACTTTAAAATGATTAATTTTAGGTGATGGGAATTTCACCTGAGTAAATTAAAAAGGTTTGGGAAATGTCCAACAAAGGAACTCCATGGCTGATTGTTTAAAAATATTTTAATGTTTATTTATTTTTGAGAGACAGAGTGCGAGTGGGGGAGGCACAGACAGAGGGAGACACAGAATACGAAGCAGACTCCAGGCTCCGAGCTGTCAGCACAGGGCCTGATGCGGGGCTCAAACTCACGAACCGTGAGATCATGACCTGAGCCAAAGTCGGACCCTCAACCGACTGAGCCACCCAGGCGCCCCATGGCTGATTGTTTTTAATACTGTCCCAGCCTAACAGCGCATCATGCCTCCTTCTTTGCTGGAAGCACGCTCTCATCAGATGTGTCCAGGCAGCAGGGAACAGTTCCCTGAGACCCCTGTGGTGTGGGCAGGTTGTTAGGTGAGTCACAATGGGACAGAGTTTCGGATGCCCTGCCCTCTCTCCCATCTCAGCATCTCCCATGCCTACACATCCTGTTCACACTAAAGTTGAGGCAAGACAGGATATCCAGAGACTTGGAGGTCAGGCTTACCAAAAAGTGACTCAGTGAAATGGATTCTCAGTGCACCTATCCCTCAGAGACTATGACTGCTCATTGTGGCACTTCTAGAAAACCAATGACAGACAGAACTGCCCGCCTACGTCCTGGAACACCCTCCCCAGGGAGCATGATGAGGCAGCTTCCTAATTGCTGGGTGGCCTCTGAATGCTGTGACCCTCTGAGACATGTCACCTGGCAGGTTCTCCAAGAGGTGCTGCCTGTCCCACAGGCTACAAGAGGCCACAGAAGGAGCAGGACCAGCCTGGCCACAGGTGAGGACAGGCAGTTGCAAGGCCTTCAAATAACCAGTCCCGGATTTCATCGATCTGTTCTATTTTTTTTTAATCTATTTCATTTATTTCTGCTGTAATCTTTATCGGTTCCTTTCTTTTACTGGCTTTGGGCTTTGTTTGTTCTTCTTTTTCTAACTCCTTTTGATATAAGGTTAGGTTGTTTATTTGAGACTTTTCTTGCTTCTTGAGGTAAGCCTGCATTGCTCTAATTTTCTCTCTTAGAACAGCTTTTGCCGCATCCCAAAGATTTTGGACCATTGTCTTTTGATTTTCATTTGCCTCTATGTATTTTCTTTAAAAAACTTTTTTAACATTTATCTATTTTTGAGAGACAGGGAGACAGAGCATGAGTGGGAGAGGGGCAAAGAGGGGCACAGAATCTGAAGCAGGCTCCAGACTCCAAGCTGTCAGCACAGAGCCTGAGATGGGACTCGAACCCACGAACCATGATATCATGACCTGAGCCAAAGTCGGATGCTTAACCGACTGAGCCACCCAGGCGCCCCTGCCTCTATGTATTTTCTGATTTCGTCTTTAATTTCTTGGTTGACCCAGCTGTGAGCCTTCTTGACAAGAGAAAGATACCAAGAGCAAAAAGCAGCTGAACTTTCCCAACAGAGGTGTCCAGACAAATCCCTGAACACACACATTCACAGCAGCATGACAATAACCAGAGGCAGAAGCATCTCCAGTGGCCATCAGTGGATGAGTAGATAAACAAATTGTGGCAGATCCCTACCATGGAATATTACTCAGGCGTAAAAAGGACTAAAGCACTGACACCTGTATGATGTTAACAACAACCCCCCCTTAAACATTATACTCTGTGAAAGAAGCCAGACACAAAGGACCCAATATTGCATGATTCCAATTAGATGAACTATCTAGAAGAGTAAATTCATAGAGACAGGAAGCACATTGGTGGTTTCGAGCATTACGGAGAGGGGTGTAGGGGAACGGGGCTTGATTGCTTAGTGGGTATGAGGTTCCCATGATGAAAATGTTATGGAACTAGTTAGAAGTGATGGTTGTACAACATCGCAAATTGACTAAATGCCACTATACACTTTAAAATGGTCAATTAAAAATTATTTATATATATATATGTATATGTGTGTGTAAAATATACATAACATGATAATGACTATCTTAAACATTCACACTGCTGTACAGCCATCACTATGCTCCGTCTTCAGATCCCTTTCATCTTCCCAAATGGAAATTCTGTCCCCATTGAACACTCACTCTCCATCCCTTCCCCCACCCCCCGCCCCTGGCTCCCACCATCCTACTTTCTGTCTTTTGTGAATCTGATGACTCTAGGCACCTCATATAAGAAGAAGCACATAGTATTTGCCCTTTTGTGACGAAGTGGTCAATTTTATGTTATGTGAATTTCACATCCGTTGAAAGAAAGGGAGGGAGGGAGGGAGGGAGGATCCATGAAGGAGAGGAAGGAAGGAAGGAAGGAAGAAAGGAAGGGAAGAAGGAGGGAGGGAGGGAAGGAAGGAAGGGAAGAAGGAGGGAGGGAGGGAAGGAAGGAAGGAAGGAAGGGAAAAAGGAGGGAGGGAGGGAAGGAAGGAAAGAAGGAAGGGAAGAAGGAGGGAGGGAGGGAAGGAAGGAAGGAAGGAAGGGAAAAAGGAGGGAGGGAGGGAAGGAAGGAAAGAAGGAAGGGAAGAAGGAGGGAGGGAGGGAAGGAAGGAAGGAAGGAAGGGAAGAAGGAGGGAGGGAGGGAAGGAAGGAAGGAAGGGAAGAAGGGAGGGAGGGAGGGAAGGAAGGAAGGAAGGAAGGAAGGAAGGAAGGAAGGAAGGAAAAAAGGAGGGAGGGAGGGAAGGAAGGAAGCAAAGGAAGGAAGGAAGAAGGAGGGAGGGAGGGAAGGAAGGTAGGAAGGAAGGGAAGAAGGAGGGAGGGAGGGAAGGAAGGAAGGAAGGAAGGGAAGAAGGAGAGAGGGAGGGAAGGAAGGAAGGAAGGGAAGAAGGAGGGAGGGAAGGAAGGAAGGGAAGAAGGAGGGAGGGAAGGAAGGAAGGGAAGAAGGAGGGAGGGAGGGAAGGAAGGAAGGTAGGAAGGAAGGGAAGAAGGAGGGAGGGAAGGAAGGAAGGGAAGAAAAAGGGAGGGAGGGAGGGAGGGAAGGAAGGAGGGAAGGAAGGAAGGAAGGAAGGAAGGAAGGAAGGAAGGAAGGAAGGAAGGAAAGAAGAAGGAAAGGAGGGAGGAAAGGAAGGCAGGAAGGATCCATGAAAGAAAGAGAGAGAAAGAAAGAAAGAAAGGAAGAAAGAAAGAAAAGGAAAGAAAGAACCCATACCAGCCACCTCTTCACCCTGACCATTTTAGCCAAGGACTGAATCTGAGTGGAGATGACCATGGCCCCTTCTGAATCCACCCTGGCCCCTCCACTGTCATCCCCAGGAATGAAACTGAGTTGACCGGAGGTCAAATCAAACAAGTGCGGGGGAGGCTGCAGCCTTTGGGGCCGTGAGATGCTGGTGGGAGAAAATGCTGTCCTGAGTCTCAGACACCGGATTCATGAACAAATCTCAAGTTTAAGTGCCTGAGAAAAATGGCTCCATGTGGTTTCCTCCCTAAGTGTTGGAAATCGGACAGCTCATCCCTGCTAATGGAAAGGCCTGTATCCGCTTCCTGGATTTTGTGAGTGGGGTAAAACCCCAGGAGAGAAAGCTCCCACACAACATCGCCAACTGAACCCCATCCATTTGTTTTCTGAGTGTAACGTCAGGTTAATTATTTATGACGGGGCTCCAAACAAAGTGTTAGTAAGAGACCGGCTTCCTCTTCTAATTGCTAGGTTTCTGAGAAGGGAGCCTCAGCCTGGAGGGATTTTGTGATTGGAATAAAAGGAAGTAGAAGAAAGTGATGTGTGCATCGGCCTGGCCCAAAAGAACAGCCAGAGTACTGAGAATTAAAAGGAAAAGTGAATTATTAATCAGCAGAATATGGAAGGGGAAGGAAGACAGAGGAAAGATGATTTCCCTGAAAGTCCTTCTGATGCCCGGCCCTTCCTTGAATCTCCCACAAGGAGAAGCCAAGGGGAACCGCCAGATGCTGACGGTTGCTTGTTGGTTCTGAAGACGAAACAGCATGAACTTGCCTACTGGTGGGCAATCCTAGGGCCAGGGAAGCGTAAGGCAGAGGAGCCTTGGTGATGAAATCAAATCCAACTCTGGCTTTCCTGAGTTCTGGCTTTCTATTTACCTTCTGGCCACTCTCTCCTATGAGCACATCTTCTGATGTTTTCACAATTGGTTCTTACTTGGACAACAAATACCCAGCCCTTGGGTCATTCGCACCCCACAAGATAAAGATGGAGGAAAAAATAAATAGGAAGGAAAAAAGGACCCAGCTTTCAAAGAGTCCTGTTTTGAGGCACGCCTGGGTGGCTCAGTCGGTTGAGCATCCAACTTTGGCTCGGGTCATGATCTCACGGGGCTCTGGTCATGATCTCACAGGGCTCAGGTCATGATCTCATGGTTTGTGAGTTTGAGCCTCAGTCGGACTTGCTGCTGTCCTCACAAAGCCTGCTTCGGATCCTCTGCCCCCCTCTCTCTGCCTCTCCCTCACGTGCGATCTGTCTCTCTCTCAAAACTAAATAAACATTTTGGGGCTCCTGGGTGGCAGAGTTGGTTAAGCCTCTGACTTCGGCTCAGGGCATGATCTCCCGGTTCGTGGGTTCAAGCCCCGCGACGTGCGCTGTGCCGACAGCTGGAGCCTGTGTCTCCCTCTCTCTCTGCCCCTCCCCTGCTCGTGCTCTCTCTCTGTCTCTCAAAAATGAATCCACGTTAAAAAACTTTTTCAATTAAAAAAAGTAAAACGAAATAAATAAACATTAAAAAAAGAGAGAGGCCTGTTTTGCTACTTACTGAAGATTTCATAGGGGAAGAAATTACAATGCTATTCGCTAAAACGCAGTTTAAATTTTACCCATTTTATTTACATATCACCCTTGTCCCCAGCCATCCATGACAACTACAAGCTGACTTATTCATCAATTTAAGTCCCAGGTGCTCTTCCTTGGAAGCAACAAGTGGCTTACTGGGACACAATGAGAAGCTCCTTGGTGAGGACTCATGTTGTAGCTCAGTCACTGAAAGATTTGCTCGTTTCCACCCCACCTGGCAGCTTGGAGCTTCTGTGAATGCTGGGGCATTTTACTTCCTCACTGGTACTCCAGGCACCTCAGCAAGAATTCGTCAGTAAGATGTGGAATTTAATAATAGACACATCTAATTATAGATGTTGCATTTGCCTGTCCCGCAGGATTAAAAACAAAGTGTCTCCTAGAAAACCCAAGACAAAGAATAATGAAGGGGCTCAGACTGGCGAGCCAAGGAACGCCACCAGATGTTTAAGAGATGGACAGATGTCGGGGCGCCTGGGTGGCTCAGTCAGTTAAGCAGCCGACTCTTGATTTCAGTTCAGGTCATGATCTCACAGTCTGTGGGATGGAGCCCCATGTCAGGCTCTGCACTGACAGCACAGAGCATACTTGGGATTCTCTCTCTCTCTCTGCCCTTCCTCTGCTCATGTTCTCTCTCAAAATAAATAAATAAACTTAAACAAAATATTTTTTTTAAAAAGCCTGTTTGAAATAAATACTTTGGCACGTTCCAATCTAAAAGACAAGAGACAGAAACAGGTGGAGAGGTGTTGAAGCAGGGAAGGGCTGTGTGGGGCAACTGAAACTCTCTCAGGGTTATTCATCAAAGGACCACCCAACTGGGTGGCTCAGTCGGTTGAGAGCCAGACTCTGGCTCAGGTCATGATCTCACGGTTCCTGAGTGTGGGCTCCGTGCCGACAGCTCGGAGCCTGGAGCCTGCTTCAGATTCTGTGTCTCCCTTTCTCTCCCTGCCCCTCCCCTGTTTGTGTTCTTTCTCTCTCAAAAGTAAATAAATAAGCTTCAAAAAAAAAAGGCCTGTCCAACAAGGCCCCTGGTGAGGCTACCACTGTGGTATACACAATCAGTTTGGAAAACATTGTTTTCGCTTTTTTTCTGCCAGGAACATACCTCCCTCATTTCCTTCCCTGGTCAACTCAACACCCCCAAAGCACAGTTCTGACGTCCTCTCCTCCAGGGAGCCTTCTCTGAACCTCCACCTCTAAAGAAATGGATTTTCAGGAAAAGGAGACAATTGTCCAACAGTGGGATTGTCTGCCCCCTGGTGCTGTGAGCACCCATCATAGGCAGCATTCAAGCAGAGACCAGAGAAGTTACGTCTGAACTATATTTCTCCCAAAGCCCCTTCCAGCTCTTGTGTGAATTTCCAGGTTAACAGAATTGAAGGTCCTTACCAGATCACAATGGCTGCTCTTTGGCCAACATTCCATTCTGTGAACTGTGGAGGGAAATAGTGCTAGAGGTTATCAAAACCAATCATGGACAAACCACCGTGACCAAAGATCAGACGGCCCCTGCCCCCCAACTTTAAGATATGGTCTCCGTGTAAAGATGTGGAGGAAATGGCACCCTCACGTCCTGCTGGTGGGAATGTAAGAGGGCGCAACCATCATGGAAGACAGTTTGACGGTTCCCCAAAAAGCTAAACACAGAGGGGTGCCTGGGTGGCTCAGGCAGTTAGGCACCCACCTCTTAATTTTGGCTCAGGTCATGATCTCATGGGTTTGTGGGTTCAAACCCCACATCGGGCTCCTTGAACTGACAGTACAGACCTGCTTGGGATTCTCTCTCTCTCTCTCTCTCTCTCTCTGCTCTTCCTGTGCACATTCTCTCTCAAATAAATTTTTTTTTAAAAAGGTAAATCGAATTACCATATGATCCAGCAGTTCTGTGCCTAGGTATATGGTGTGCTCAAAATAATTGAAAACAGGTATTGAAACAAATGCTTGTATACACATGTTCGTAACAGCGTTAGTCATAACTGCAAAAAGATGGAAACCGCCCAAACGCCTACCAATGGATTAATGAATACACAAACTGTGGTACGTATATAATATATATGTTAACATATTTAATATATAATGTTATTATATATTATATGTATTGATATATGATAATATATATAATGGAACATTTCTCAGCCATACAGAGGAATAGAGTACTGATGAATGCCACATGGATAAGCCTTGAAGATATGACACTGAGTGAAAGAAGCCAGACACAAAAGGTCACATGTTGTAGGATTCCATTTGTATGAAATCCACACACATAGGCACAAATTGGTGGTTTACAGATGCTGAAGGGCCAGAGGGATAGGGAGTGACCGCTAATGGGTACAGGGTTTCCTTCTGGGGGCATAAAACTGTTTGGGAACTAGACCTTTACATTTTGAGATATTAGAAAGAAAGAAAGAAAGAAAGAAAGAAAGAAAGAAAGAAAGAAAGCAAGCAAGCAAGCAAGCAAGCAGAGGCACCTGGGTGGCTTAGTCGGTTAAGCGTCCGACTCTTGATTTAGGCTCAGGTCATCAACTCGAGGTTCGTGAGTTCAAGGGCCATGTTGGACTCAGTGTTGATGGTGCAGAGCCTGCTTGGGATTCTCTCTCTCTCCATCTCTCTCTGCCCCTCCCTTGTGCTTTCTCTCTCTCTCTCTCAAAAATAAATAAACTTAAAAAAAATTTTTTTGGGGGGGGTGCCTGGCTGGCTCAGTCGGTTAAGTATCCGACTTTGGCTCAGGTCTGATCTCACTGTTCGTGAGTTCAAGCCCCACATGGGGCTCTGTGCTAATAGCTCAGAGCCTGGAGCCTGCTTCAGATTCTGCATCTCCCTCTCTCTCTCTCTCTCTCTCTCTCTGACCCTCTCCCACTCACATTCTGTCTCTCTCTCAAAAATAAATAAATAGTAAAATAATTTCAAAACAAATTTTTTAATCTTTAAAACAATTTTTTTTTTTTAAAAAAGCCATAACAAATGTTGGCGAGGACATGGAGAAGAGGAAACCCTCATGCACTGTTGGTGGGAACATAAATTGGTACAGCCGCTATGGAAAGCAGTACATAGTTTCCTCAAAATATTAAAAATAGAATCACCATATGATCCAACAATCCTGCTTCTGAGTAACTTATCCAAAGAAAACAAAAACACTAATTTTTAAATTTTATTTTAGAGACAGCAAGAGAGGGAGGGAGGGAGGGAGGGAGGGGGAGAGAGAGAGAGAGAGAGAATTTCAAGCAGGCTCCACAGTCAGCACAGAGCCTGATGTGGGGCTTGATCCCATGACCCTAGGATCATGACCTGAGCCAAAATCAAGAGTTGGATGCTCAATCCACTGAGTCACCCAGGACCCCCACCAAAACACTAATTTGGAAAGATATCTGCACCCCCCTGTTCAATGAATAAATGGATAAAGAAAATAATATATGTATAATACATACACACACACAATGGAGTACTATTACTCAGCCGTAAAAAAAGAATGAACTCTTTCCATTTGCCACAAAATGGATGGAGCTTGAGGGCATTATGCTAAGTGAAATAAGTCAGACAAAGACAAATACAGTATGATCTCACATGTGGAATCCAAAAATAAACAAAACAAAACAAAATGAGCTCACAGACACAGAGAGAGGACTGGTGGTTGGTAGAGGTGACGTGGGGGAGTGGCAAAGGGAGGCAGGGGTCAAAAGGTACAGACTTTCAGCTAAGAATGAAGGAAGTCATAGGGATATAAAGTATGGCATGGCAACTATAGATAATATACTTACTGCATTGCATATTTAAAACTTACTAAGAGAGGGGTGCCTGGGTGGCTCAGTCGGTTAAGCATCCGACTTCTGGTTTCAGCCCAGGTCACGATCTCATGGTTCATGAGATCGAACCCCACATCTGGCTGTGCTGACGGTGTGGAGTCTGCTTGGGATTCTCTCTCTCTCAAAATAAATACATAAACTTTCAAAGTTACTAAGAGAGTGAGTCTTAGAAGTTCTTGCCACCAGAAAAAATAATTTTGTAACTACGTAGGGTGAGGGATATTAACCAGATTTGTGACAATCACTTCACAATGTATACTTGAAACTGATATAATGTTATACATCAATGATACTTCCCAAAATAATGAAAAGCAGGAAAACAAATTCATAGAGACAGAAAGTCAGAAGGGTGGTTGCCAGGGACCAGGGGGTGGTTATTCATTGGGGACAGGGTTTCAGTTTGGGAAGATGAGGAAGTTCTGGAGATGGATGGTGGTGACATTCACAACAATGTGAATATATTTAATGCCACTAAACTGTACACTTAAAAATGTTTAGGGGCACCTGGGTGGCTCAGTCAGTTGAGTGTTCAACTGTGAGATCTCATAGTTCGTGAGTTCGAGCCCCGCATCGGGCTCTCTGTTGTCAGCACAGAGCCTGCTTTGGATCCTCTGTTCCCCTCTCTCTCTGCCCCTTCCGTGCTGGTTCTCTCTCTCCTATCTCAAAATAAATAAATAAACTTAAAAAAAAAATATGATACAATCCTAACCATGTAAGAAGAAAAAAGTCGTATATAAAATATTACCAACAAAACACAACAAAATACTCATATTGGTTGCCCTTTGGTAAGAGGTCTGTAGATAACTAATTTTCCTGTCTCTATTTTTCTGTATTTTCTATATTTTCTATTATATGGGCATATGTTATAATATCTAGGAAAAAGTAAACTTTAATTTTTAAATGCAGCCTAATTGAATTAAGACAGAATTGAAGTCTCCCCTATAGCTTTTTCCTCCATAGTTAGAGCAGGAGCACATTAACGAATAAAACATACCCAGTGCTGAAGATAGCAGCCAACCCTCTGTATTCTTTTCAGAGATGAGGAATCGTTCCATAAAACAATTTTTAAAACCCAGCATTTACTAAAAAATTATTGAAAATAAAGTCCATGTGTGTTCATAGTGTCTTGACTTGTCATTATGTTTTGGCTCAGCTCATTCCTGTTCTCTTTAATTCCCATGAACTGAGAAGACACGGGCACAGTGCAGCTAAAATTTTGCCTTTGTTAATAACTTAGTTTATGAATGTTATAAATATAACTGATTTTTTTAAGGGAGAAAGCACATTCTTGGCAAAAACCAAATGTCTCTTAAGATGGGCTTAATTAAAACAAAATACTCTCTAAATAGAATACCTCACCAGAACTCATGACAATTTTGGAAGTTGAACATGACAAAGTAGGTTTCAAAACACGAGAGTATTTAAAGCAAAACATTCTTCTTTGTAAGTGTCCCAAAATATGTCTCAGAGTGCATGAAAAGTCAAGACTACAAAACAAAGGCCCTGTGTTTGAAATTTGAATACGCACATTAAAAAGACCAAGAAATACGACTGTAATCTGAGTGAGATTAGACAAAACCAGGAAGGTGATAAAACAACAGAAGGAAGGGCCTTTCAACGTAAGAATTTTAGGCTTTCAGCAAGAGAAAAAAACGACAGTGGCAAAGAGCCATACTCAAAGCAAAACCTCATGGTTCAAAGACAAAAGACATTTTTAAACGTTATTTCCATTTTACCACTTTGAAAAGGCCTTTTCACTGCAGCTTCCTGTGAAAGGGTACTACGTTTTCCAAAGTAATCCTGGCCACATACTGTGTAAGGAACAAAGAACAAGGTCCTCCCGATCTGAAGGTCTAAAAACAGCTACAACCGAGGGAGTAACTAGTGGAGACTCATCTTCCCAAGGATCCATTAAAACAGTCAAAAAGCAACAGCCTTTAAAACAGATTCACCAAGGGACACTTGGCTGGCTCAGGCGGTAGAGCGTGCAACTCTTGATCTCAGGGTTGTGAGTTCGAGCCCCAGGTTGAGTGTGTGGCACCTACTTTAAATAAATAAGTAAGTGGGGCACCTGGGTGGCTCAGCTGGTTTAGCATCCGACTTCAGCTCAGGTCATGATCTCACAGTTCGTGGGTTCGAGCCCCACGTCGGGCTCAGTGCTGACAGCTCAGAGCCTGGAGCCTGCTTCAGATTCTCTGTCTCCCTCTCTTTCTGCCCGTCTCCCACTCACCTCTGTCTCTCTCTGAAAAATAAATAAACATTAAATAAATAACTAAATAAAATAAAAAATAAGACAGGGATGCCTGGCTGACTCAGTAGAAAGAACATGTAACTCCTGATCTCAGGGTCGTGAGTTCGAGCCCCACGCTGGGTGCAGAGATCACTACAAAAAAAAAAAAAGATGTATTTACCAAAAAGCAAGCACCCTGTTGCCGACAGTTAAAGGGTGAATTTTGAAGAAAGGCTGGGTTGGCAAGTCCCATGGGGGAGAAGTTGATCAATAAGGACCCTGAATTCCTGGGTCTGCTCCCCCGGGCTTTACTCACCAAGCATCCCAGGCCAAGGCATTGTCCTGGGGTGTTGACCCACCCAAGAACAGTTGCATGATTGAAAAGCATGTAGGACTAAATTATATTCAATTTTCCTATAGGCAACTAAATTACTAGCTCAAGAATCTATCATTTTTTACCTTTATACCTGGAATTCTCAGGGCCTGAAAGAGTTTTGAGGTAATTTTTCATGGTTGGGTAGACTCAGAGTCCTTACATGTTTCCTAAGTTAAAAAACAAAACAAACAAACAAAAAAAACCTACTTTCTGTTTCCAAAAATATCAAATGCTCTGAGCATTATCAAGTTCTTTATCTTTTTTTTTTTTTTTTTTTTTTTTTTCCCCAGGCAGGGTTGGAGCAGGCTGGAATAAAGTAAGGTAAAATACCTCCTTCTTAGAGACTTGCGTTTCCCTAAATTATGGGTCTCTGAATGTTGTGATTAATCTCTGGAGACTTTCATCATACATGACTGGGAGCCATGACTTGGGGAAGGACTGGGGGAGGTGATTGGGCCGTGGTTGTGTTTGAGACAGATTAGTGTGGGGGAAGGAAGGTGTGGAGGGTAGAGATAGGAGGTAGAAATACACGTTTGGAATCTGATGCAGGTAGAAGATACGAGCCCAAGCTAAGACAGTAGAGGTGGAGATACACAGGGAGAAGCGGCCAGATTCGGGCAGACCAAAGAAACGGAACTGGCAAGACATCATCACCATTGCTCCAGTTACTATGGTTGTGTAACATACCAGCCCCAAACCATTTGATTACGTGGGTGGATCCTGTAGGTGAAGAATTAACGGAGGGCACAGCAAGGATCGCTCGTCCCTGTGCCAGGAGGTCTGGGGTCAAAGACCGGGAAGGGCCAGGGAACTTGATGGTTGGGGCTAGGATCACGTGGAGGTACCTTTGCTCACATACTGGAACTGACGCTGGGGCCACAGCCGGACAGTGATCCAGAGCACCTGCGTGCAGCCTCCCCGTGTGGTCTGGGCTTCCCCACAGCGTGTCGGCCTCGTGTAAGGTCTGGCATGACCACACAGGGCTCCAAGCGCTGGTGTTCCAGCAAACAAGGCAAGGGCTGCCTAGCCTTTTATGACCCAGCCTTGGAAGTCATGGAGTGTCCTCTTGGCCCACATCCAAGGTCAAGGGGATGGGTTTACAGTCCGTGTCTCCCTTTTTTTGTTTTAATGTCTATTTATTGTTGAGAGAATGTGAGTGGGGGAGGAGCAGAGAGAGGGGGACGGAGGACCCGTAGCGGGCTCTGTGCTGACAGCAGCGAACCTAACGCGGGGCTTGAACTCATGAACCGCGTCTGACACTCAAACGACTAAGCCACCCAGGCGCCCTTACACTCCATCTCTTGATGGGCTGACAAAGGTCTAGAAGAGCATGTGGGACAGGAGATACCCTTGTGGCCATCTGTGCCAAATACAATCTGCCACAATCATCAGCCATTTCCCTCTGTGCCCAGTGCCTGGCATTGGGCTAAGCACCTCCCCCTCCCTCATTTCCTCCTCACGATGACCTTGGGATAGGTGTTATCATCTCCACCGCACAGAGGAGGAAACCAGGCCTTGGAGAGGTTGAGGTTCTCGCCCAGGTGCCTTGGGCCGGTGAATGAAAGACCCGACCCGGGGGGGTCTCTGAAACCCATTTTTCTCTACCATTCTCTGCTTGTAAGTGATTGCTGGGGGGTGATTAGAGAAAGGAGACATGGAGGGCAGCGCATTGGAGGATAAGGAGGGGACAGGGGAGAAGCAGGCTTTGGTGGTGGCGGGAGGCCTGAGGTGAAGTTAGTGTCGGAACCCTGGGGAGCTGCCAGGACAGAGCCACATGTCTGGACCAGACGTGCCCTGAGAGCCAGAATGGGAGCTGGCGGCTTGGAAGAGGGTGCGCGGGGAGGGGTGGGGGGAGGAGGAAGCAGCCTGAACTATGAGGGGCAGACAACACGAGGCTGCTGCCTGACGACCCAACAGGAATGCAGACCTTCACTGCAGAGCCACGAGGCTGACCAAAACGTCTGTCATCTGAAAACCTCATGCTAGGCGAAAGAAGCCAGACACAAAAGGCCACATAGTGTATGATTCCACTTATCTTTGACATGTCCAGAGTTGGCAAACCCATGGAGATAAAAAGCAGGGTCCGGGGGGAGGAGGCAATGGGTACAGGGATTCCTTTCCAGGTGATAAAAATGTTCTGGAACTAGGCATAGTGATGGGCGCACAGCACTGTGAATGTACGAAATGCCACGAATGGTAAATTTTTTTTTTTTAATTTTAATGTTTGTCTATTTTTGAGAGAGAGACAGAGAGACAGAGGGCAAGCAGGGGGACGGGTAGAGAGAGAGAGGGAGACACAGAATCCAAAGCAGGCTTGAGGCTCTGAGCTGTCAGCACAGAGCCTGACATGGGGCTTGAACTCACAGCCTGAGCCAAAATCAAGAGTTGGACGCTTAACCGACTGAGCCACCCAGGCGCCCCAATGGTAAATTTTATATTATGTGTATTTTACTACTGAAAAACCCCTATCGTCGCATATCCATAAGAGGAAAATTGATAAATTGGACCTAATTAAAAATATTTGCTCTGCAAAAGACTTTAATGACAGGCTGAAAAGACAAATCACAGACACAGAAATCATGTGCAAATCACCCAGCCAACAAAGGACTTGTATCTAGAACATACAAACAACTTTAAAAACACAACAGTGAAACATAAATGGGCCACTTCTTTCTGGTGGCAGACAGTGGAGGAGAAACGCCTGTCCGTGGATCTCCTTAGTGAGAAGTCTGCGTGATCGTCTGATGTTTCTGTGTGTCCCAGAGTAGAGCCCAGAAAAGCAGAGACTGGGCCTAATTTTGCTCACCACTGTGACCGGTGTCTAGCCCAGGGCCTAGCACATAGTAGGAACAGAGGCAATATTTATTCAATCAATGAATAAATGACTTTGTGTGAACAGGCCTGGCCCAAATGCCAGCAGAGGGCAGGCACCCGGGAGTGCTGGCCAAACTTAGCCCAGATCCCCTACAGCAGGAAGGCTGGAGACCCTGTTGAACACAGGCCCCCAGTGGCTTTGCCTGTGACAACAGCAACAGGCAAAGAGGACGCCATCCATTCATTCAGTGAATATTTATTGAGCACTTACTATGCACCAGGCTCTGTCTTAAGCCTATGAACTACATCAATGAGCAAAACAGACAACCATCCCTGCCTTCATGGAACACAATCTTACACGATGTGGAAAGACAGTAAGGCATTATTCACAAGAGCCAAACAGCAGAAGTAATACCCACGGCCATCACAAGGCAACGAATAAACAAAAGGTGGTCCGTCCACACAACAGAATATCACTCATCCTTAAAAGCTAAGGAAATTCCGGCACCTGCAACAAACATGGATGAACCTTGAGGACACTATGCTGAGAGAAATAAGCCAGTCATAGAAAGACAAAGACTGTGTGATTCCACTTCTACATGGTCCCTGAAGTCGTCAAACTCGCAGAGCCAGTAAGTAGGTGGTGGGTGACGGAGCTGGAAGAGTGGGGTAGGGAGTGAGCGTTTAATGGGGACAGAGTCTCAGTGTTGTTCACAGGACGAAAAGTTCTGGAGATGGATGGTGGGGATGGTTGCACAACTATGTAGATATGTAGATATGCATAACACTACTGAACCGTGCACTTAAAAATGGCTAAAATGGGGGCACCTGGGTGGCTCAGTCAGTTAAGCATCCTACTTCAGCTCAGGTCATGATCTCACGGTTTGTGGATTCGAGCCCCACATCGGGCTCTGTGCTGACAGCTCAGAGCCTGGAGCCTGCTTCAGATTCTGTCTCTCTCTCTCTCTCTCTCTCTCTCTCTCTCTCTCAAAATAAATAAATGTTAATAATAAAAGTTTTTTAATGGCTAAAATGGAGGGGGGTGCTGGGTGGCTCAGTCGATTAAGCATCTGACTTTGGCTCAGGTCATGATCTCACAGTTCATGAGTTCGAGCCCCACATCACTCTCTGTGCTGACAGCTCAGAGCCTGGAGGCTGCTTCAGATTCTGTGTCTCCCCCTCTCTCTGCCCCTCCCTGCTCATGCTCTGTTTCTCTCTCTCTCTCTCTCTCTCAAAAATAAATAAACATTAAAAAAATTTTGTAAATGGCAAATTTTATGTGAGGAATATTTTACCACAGTTTAGAAAAAGCAAAAACAAAAACAAGGGCTATGGAAAAAGGAATCTTGTGGGCAAGATGACTATTTAATGAGAGCAGCCAGGGGCCCTGTCCATACTTCTCTCATTCTCCATTGATAAGAGGATTTTCAACAGCTTGTGTTTCAACTGGGGGAAGGGACAACATCTGTGCAAAGAAAAATAGTTGCAGGTGATTTTTTTTATTAAGTTAAGTTTTTAAGTGTAGATCCTTCTGTTACCCAGAACATAGGAAGATGAGTATTCTGGATATTCAGGACCTATGTCTCACACTGCTGAAACACTTCTCCAAATTTTTCTCTTAGAAACGTGTGGGGGCTCAGTTGGTTGTATGTCCAACTCTTGGTTTCGGCTCAGGTCATGATCTCATGGTTCGTGGGATAGGGCTTAGTGCTGACAGCACGGAGCCTGCTTGTGACTCTCTCTCTCCTCTCTCTCTACTCCTCCCCTGCCTCTCAAAATAAATAAATAAACATTAAAAAAAAAAAAGAAAGAAAAGAAAAGATGGGGCGCCTGGGTGGCTTAATCAGTTAAGCGTCTGACTTCAGCTCAGGTCATGATCAGTCGGTGAGTTCGAGCCCCTCGTCAGGCTCTGTGCTAACAGCTCGGAGCCTGGAGCCTGTTTCGGATTCTGTGTCTCCCTCTCTCTCTGACCCTCCCCCGTTCATGCTCTGTCTCTCTCTGTCTCAAAAATAAATAAACGTTGAAAAAAAAAGAAAAGAAACCCGTGTAAACTGGGAAGTCATACCACTGTATGACTTACCTTGATAAATATGCTATAAATAAATAAAGTACCTAATTTTTTTTTAAGAGGGTGACTAGGAGCAAAGAGGAAGGAATGGGTGGTGGGCTGGGCTGGGGTGTGGGAGAGGAGCTCTGAGAAGGAGCCCAGGGCAACAGTTCTGCCTACAGTTCTGCTGCCAGAAGGGTCTGGAGGCCAGTGGGACTGCAGTCAGTGAGCGGGGGGCAGGAAAGGAGGTCCGCAAAGAACAGGGCACAATTGACCTAAGGGTCTGGGAGACACTGTTGAGACTTTGACTTTTATTATTTTTAAATTTTTTAAAAAAATTTTAAATGTTTTATTTATTCCTGAGAGAGAGAGAGACAGAGAGAGAGAGAGCGAGAGAGAGAGCATGAGCAGGGGAGGGGTAGAGCGAGAAAGGGAGACACAGAATCCAAAGCAGGCTCCAGGCTCTGAGCCATCAGCACAGAGCCCGACGCAGGGTTCAAACTCACAAGCTGTGAGATCATGACCTGAGCTGAAGTCGGAGGTCAACCGACTGAGCCACCCAGGCGCCCCATAGAGACTTTGACTTTTAATTTGGTCGCAAGGAGAGGCAGGAACTTTTGCGCAAAACATCAGATGCATTTCCACAAAACAGCAAAGCAAAGGTCCCAAAAGCTCTGTTCCCAGGGCTGGTTGTAGCGAGACACCTGGACCTGTCTTTTTTCCCCTGCAGTTTAATTTACACCAGGGTAGGAGGCTCCTAAGGAAAAATCTGGGGGAGAGGCTAAGAAAACTTTATACGTAAAGACTTACTGGGCCTTTGGTCCACATTGCTAATTTCTCAGTCAGAAGCATGAGCTCCATTAAAATCCCAGCTGCCTTGGTTTCTAGATTCGGAAAGCCCATATGCTTCAGGATGATAAATGCCAAACATAAATGAAACATAAAATACAATGGGAACTTTCCTGCCTCTCAAGGGCACACTTTCATGGCAGTTCTGGAGCCTTGCGCATAAAACCAGACGATTCCGCAGATGCTTGAAATCGTGAAGTAGGTCTCAACCAATTGATGTGCAAAGGTGTCCACCCTCCATCATGAAATGAAGCACAAGCAAGTTTTAAGCAGTTTGCATGTCCTCCCGTTTGGTTAAAACAGAAAATATTTACGTGAGTATTTTATAGCGTATGCATAAGAAAAAACGCTCTGATGATCAGTTAATACAGTGAGATC
The DNA here is from genome assembly GCF_027475565.1 of Acinonyx jubatus. Lineage (NCBI taxonomy): Eukaryota > Metazoa > Chordata > Mammalia > Carnivora > Felidae > Acinonyx > Acinonyx jubatus. The sequence goes on from NC_069398.1 coordinate 31,436,700, forward strand.
TATGCTCGGGTGACAGAGAACTTTCATATTCTGTATTCTGTATGTCTGAGGTGCCAGAATTTTGAAATAATGAACATGTATTACCTCTCTAATCAGAAAAAACGATAAAGATTTAAAAAAAAATTTTTTTAATGTTTATTTTATTTTTGACAGAGGGAGACAGAGTGTGAGCGAGGGAGAGGCAGAGAGACAGGGAGACACAGAATCTGAAACAGGCTCCAGGCTCTGAGCTGTCAGCGCAGAGCCTGACCTGGGGCTTGAACTCACAAACTGCAAGATCATGACATGAGCCAAAGTGGGACTTAACCGACTGAGCCACCCAGGCATCCCTGGATTTTTTTTTTAATTTTTAATGTTTATTTATTTTTGAGAGTGAGAGAGAGACAGAGAGAGAGCTGGGGGAGGGGCAGAGAGAGAGGGAGACACAGAATCCGAAGCAGGCTCCAGGCTCTGAGCTGTCAGCACAGAGCCCAACCTGGGGTTTGAACTCAAGAATCACGAGATCATAACCTGAGCCGAAGTCAGACGCTTAACCTGAGCCACTCAGACACCCCCACGATATTTTTAATGGAATATCTAGAATACATAAATATCTCTCCAAATTCAACAGTAAAAGAACAATCAACACAATAAAAACAAATCAAAAAGTATCTAATTTAAAAATGGATAAAAGCCATGCACAGATATTTCACCCAAAAGGATATACAGATGGCAAATGAGCACATGAAAAGGTGTTTTGCTATCATTAACCAATAAGGAAATATAAATGAAAACCATAATGAGAAATATGTCACTGGCTAAAATTAAAAATAGTGACAATACCACATACTGTCAATAATGTGGAAAAACTGGATCACTCACGCGTTGCTGGTGGGAATGTAAAATGGCACGGCCATTCTGGAAAAGCAGTCTGGTAGTTTCTTAAAAAACTAAATACGCACTTACCATGTGACCCAACAATTGCACTTCTAGGCATTTATCCCGGAGAAATGGAAATCTGTGTCCCTATAACAACCCGTACATGGCTGGGGCACCTGGGGGGTTCAGTCAGTTGAGCGTCTGACTCTTGATTTTGGCTCAGGTCATGATCCCAGGGTCGTGGAATCAAGCCCCATATTGGGCTCCGAGCTGAGTGTGGAGCCTGCTTAAGATTCTCTGTCTCTCTCCCTCTGCCCGTTTCCCCAGCTCGTGCACTCTCTCTCTAAAAAAAAGAAAAAAAATTTTTTTTTAATTTAAAAACCTGTGCATGGGTGTTCATAGCAGCTCTATCTGTAATAGCTCAAACTGGAAACCACACAATGTCCTTGAACAGGTGTATGGTTAAACGATCTTTGGTTTATCTATACCATGGAACCCTATACATCAATAAAAAGAATCAACTATTAGTACAATGCAACAACTCAGATAAATCTCCAGGAAATTATGCCAAATGAAAAAAGTCACTCTCAAAAAGTTACATGCTATATTAGGAAAACAGATTAGGGCTAGTGGTTGCCAGGGACTGTGGGCAGAGAGAAAGGTAGGTGTGCCTAGAAAAATAATAACACAAGAGACCCTTGCAGTGATGAAGCAATTCTGTGTTAATTGTTACAGGGTATGCATGAGTCTACATATGCGATAAAGTTGCACTGAGCTACACACACACACACACACACACACACACACACACAAATGAGTAAAACTGGTGAAATCTGAATTGACTCTATACATTATATCAATGCCAATTTCTTGATAACATATTAGTACAGGTATATATGTAACATATATGTGACATATATATTACATATAAATACGAAAATATTTAATGTAATACTTAATATGTAAATGTGTAATATATATGTTACATACAATACTATATGTGGTACTGTAGTTATATGAGATGTTTCCATTGGGCCCAACAGGATGAAAGGTATAGGGGACCTCCCTATACAATTTTTTATAACTCCCTGTGAATCTATAATTATTTTTTTAGGTTTACTTATTTATTTTGAGAGAGCCCACCACGGGCTCGATCCCATGTACCGTGAGATCATGACCTGAGCTGAATCAAGAGTTGGACGTTCAACCAACTAAGTCACGTAGGCATCCCTCTATAATGATTCCATTATATTAACAAATCCTACTTTCACCAAAACTTTTAAAATATTTCTTTCATTTTCATTTAACACATATATATGTATTTTTTTTTATTTTAGAGAGAGAGGGGGAGCACATGAACCAGAGAGAGGGGCAGGGGGAGAAAAAGAATCTTCAGCAGGTTCCGTGCTGAGCGTGGGGCTCAATCCCACGACCCTGGAATCATGACCTGAGCCGAAATCAAGAGTCAGAGGCTCAACCAACTGAGCCATTCAGGCGCCCCTTAACATATATTTTATGGTGATGGCTTCTTTGGGACTTTAATGAATTATTTCAAACATATTTTTCAACATGATATGTCAAAAAAGTTCCATCATCCAATCTGCTATATTTTTATTGGCTAACTCAGGACAGTTGTACATATTACTGTTTCACAAAGTCTTGTCCATAAACCACCTTGGGGCATGAAAAGATGCAGATTCCACCCAGCCTTTCTAAATTGGGCTATCTGGGGATAGGACCTGGCCATCTGCATGGCTATTAAATATTTCCAGTGACTCTTATGGTCATTCTAGCTTGAGAAGCACTGATACATACAGTGTATGCAACTGAAGTCGGAGAAAGTTGCAAACAAAACAAACATTTTGCATGGCTTGGAATAAAATACTAGGGAGTCGACTAAAGAAACACTGACCTTATTTTCTGATGTTGAAGAAGAGAACAACATTTTCCAAATGTCAAGTATAAAAATGAATCCTAGGAGAATAAAAGTCCCCAAAGGCTATTCATTTACAAACTCCAGATCTAGGAACTTCAGTGAAATTCACGTGCATTCATTGAATTTCATGTCCGGAAAGAGCCCAAATGTACATCACCTGAATGGACAAACAGATCGCGGTATGTCCATACAAAGGAATACCATTCAGTAATAAAGAGAAAAGTAGTGATACATGCTACAGTGTGGATGAACCTCGAAAACACACTAGATGAAAGAGGCCAGTCACAAAAGGTCACATATTATATGATTCCATTTACATGAAATATCCAGGATAAGTAAATCCATTAAAAAGAATGCAGAGTGGCAGCTGCCAGCAGGGAGGAAGGAACGGGGAACAACTGCTTAGTGCGTACGAGTTTCCTTTTGGGTGATGAAAACGTTTTAGAACTAGAGAGAGGTGGTGTTTGCACGACATCATGGATGTTCTAAATTACCATTGAATTGTTTACTGTACAATGGTTCATTTTTTAGGGGCGCCAGGGTGGCTCAGTTGGTTAAGCCTCTGACTTCGGCTTAGGTCATGATCTCATGGTTTGTGGGTTCAAGCCCCACATCGGGCTCTGTGCTGACAGCTCAGAGCCTGGAGCCTGCTTCAGATTCTGTGTCTCCCTCTCTCTCTGCCCTCCCCCACTCGCACTCTGTCTCTCCCTCTCTCAAAAATAAAGCGTTAAAAAAAATTTTTTTTAAAGAACACAAGTGCCATTTTAGATAGTTTTCAGGTCTCCCAGCATGCCTCAAACTTACTGTCCAAATAAACTCAGTAGACCTTCTTTCAGCCCATTTGCGAGTTGTCCGCGATCTTCAATACCACTGGTGGCCATAGCTTCGAAGGGACGGGGCTGGGCCACCTGCCCAGGCAGCCTCATGTGAGAACCCACACACTTATACCGGTAAGCACTCAGATGTCATTGGTTGACCAACTACATAAGCTTACTATTTTCATCTTTTAAATATTTCTGTACAGAATGTACTCATTGCACATCTTCTGATTCTCATCCTTGACTATTTGCCATGGATCTTCCCCTCATGATATTTTCTTTTTAACCACCAATGCTGGTGATCATGCCAATAACCAGATCTGAACTTTACCCCTAAAGAATGATCCTTCCCAGCACCCCAAGTGGGCACATGTGCGCTTAGAATTAGCAAGTATGAGGCTGAAAATTAGTTGTTGTGGGTTTTTCTGTTGTTTGTTTTTTTGAGAGACAGAGAGAAAGAGAGACAGAGCACAGGTGGGGGAGGGGAGCAGAGAGAGAGAGAGAGAGAGAGAGAGAGAGAGAGAATCCCAGGCAGGCTCCAGGCTCAGTGCAGAGCCCGACGTGGGACTCAGTCTGACAACCCTGGGATCATGACCTGGGCTGAAATCAAGAGTCGGAGGCTCAACTTACTGAGCCACCCAGGCGCCCCACCTACAACCCTTTGAAGATAAAGTCTGCTTCTGGGCCTGTGGCTGCTGGGGTTGAGGGAGGCTAAGACCTGGACCCCTAAAACTGTAAGGAGGACCTGCGGATCAATTGATTCCCAAAGATGCAGAAACCAATGAAACCCACTGAGATAAACCAGGGATGTACGGGATTGACCCAAAAGAGTTTAGCAGACTCCCTCCTTCCTTCCTTCCTCCCTCCCTTTTTTTTTTTTTTTTTTTTTGCGCTTAGGTTAAGCAGGATTTATTTTCATTTGTAAGAGAACCCTCTTGCAACAGGTTTATTCAATTCTCCTAAAAATGGTGGCATTTTCTCAGAAGCAGCCGTTACATACACGGAATATAGGATTCGGCCTAAAACTGTGGGCCCTACCTAGGTGGCTTTATTATTCTGCACATGATTGCGATGAAAGACGGGGATATTCTTCACATGTCCAAGCAAGATCCAGTGTAACATGCTTGTTCTTACCACGCCCCTAAAAACAGCCATCTGAGAGTAAATGGGCAGAGAGTTACATCACTGCAGGGAAGCTGTAGGTCTCAATGCACGCACCAACAAATCTGCATGGATGGCTTCTGCACCCCACTTTTACAGAATTTATTTTACACCTGTTGTGCCAAACAGCATTTTGAGAGAGAGAGAGATGGCGTTAGCTGGGGAGTGGTAAAGACAGAGGGAGACAGGGGATCCGAAGCGGGCTCTGTACTGACAGCAGAGGGCCCCACACGGGGCTCAAACTCACAAACCATGACATCATGACCTGAGCCGAAGTTGGACGCTTAACCGACTGAGCCACCTGGGCGCCCCAGCAGACAACTCATTTTAACAGACAAATTAAAGAACAGTTTTCAGCAGACATGACTGTCCAAAGTTGTTTATTAGGTGAGAATTTTACAAACAGTACTTACATTATGGGTAACGGTAATTATATGTCCCTGGTGAGAAGCATCAAGGTGTGTTGGGACTTCTGACCGTGTTCCGCCCTGTGGATGTCAGCCCTTGGTCTCCCTGCGCTTGTGCACTGGTTTGGTGATCTACTGGGCGTCAGGGTTTCTTCCGGTAGCTTTATGGAATGGATCAACAGGAATAACCTCAGGAGAATTTGTACGTGGAATCTTAGCCAACCCAGCAGGAATTCAAGACTGCCAGAGCCCCCACAGTGGCGTCCAGCTCTCTCCTCTGCGACTCTAGCTGGTTGACACCACGGTGGACATGATGGGCGGGCTTGCCGTAGGCGACGCCCTTCAGCACTGGGCATTTGCGGCCACCACGTCGCACACAAACCCGACACGTGACATAAGCTTGGTTGGCCTTGTACCCCAGTCTGCATGCTGGGTTGGGTGGAGGGGGTGGTCCTGTGGAGCACAGAGAGCTGCCAACCTTGTATCACGGGGTGCTGGGGTGGCTCAGTTGGGTGAGCATCCGACTTCAGCTCAGGTCCTGATCTTGAAGTTCATGAGTTCGAGCCCCACATCGGGCATGCTGCTCTCAGTGCAGAGCCCGCTTCAGACCTTCTGCGCCTTCTCTCTCTGTCCCTCCCCCGCTTGTGCTTTCTCTCTCAAAAATAAATAAAACATTAAAAATTAAAAAAAAAAAAGCACGCATTACATCAGACTGCTGCTTCCTCCATAGTCCTGGATGTACCTGTAGGCACCCATCCTGGCTTACCTTTGAGCTCATGACTAGCACCGGATGGAAAGGAAAGAGCTTTTCTCTCCAGCAGACTACTGCTTTAACTTAAATTTTTGGTGATGTATTTTGGGATCAGGTATATGCTGTTTATCGTTGATAAAGGTAAGCTTTTTGTTTGTTTGTTTGTTTGTTTGTTTGTTTGTTTAAAGAAATCTTGGTTACAGTAAAGACCACTATCCATGGATGTCCAGAGCAATCCTTGATTTTTCTTCTTTCCTTCTCTTACCCCAGAAAGGTTCATTGAACAGAAGCGCCTGCATTTCCCAGATTCAAGCTATTTAACAAGCGGCTATTTTTGCTAATCTTTTGGATTAGTCTTTATAACTGCCAGAGAAACAGCGCCTTAAAAAGGAAATGTTTCTGCCTTAGAACTTATACTCAGTTTAAAATAGTCATGATCGGTTTTAAAAAAATAATGCCAGGCAAGTACCCAAAAGATTTACCTCAAAACTGGTCCAGCCAGCTAAAAATAACCTCTAAACAAATACTAATGAAACCTGGACAACACCCCACGGAAGAAACCAGAGCCAATAGGTCTTAGAGACGCAAGAACCTCTGTGCCGAAGGACAGACCAGCTCTTGGCTTAGTTTGACCTGGTGCAAGAATCGAAAGCGGATGTAAGATACCAAAAGCAAAGGCGAGGAAAGCAAAAATACACTACATCACACTAAAAGTGTTCTGCAAAGTAAAGGAAACCATCAACAACATGAAAAGTCAACCTATGGAATGGGAAAGGGTCTTTGCAAACCATCCATGTGATAACGCGTCAGTATCCAAAAGCTACAAAGAATTCACACAACTCAATGGGAAAACAAATAAATCCAATTTAAACCTGGGCAGAAGAAACTGAACAGCCATTTTTTGCCAAGAAGACATACCAGTGGCCAACAGGTACGTGAAAAGGCACTCGACATCACTCATCATCAGGGGAATGCAAACCAGGACCAGAGTGAGACATCACTTCACACCTACCACATTGGCTGCCATCGAAAGGACAAGAGACGGGGTGGCTGGGTGGCTCAGTCAGTTATGCGTCTGACTTCGGCTCAGGTCATGATCTCACAGTTTGTGGGTTTAAGACCCGCGTCCAGCTCTGTGCTGACAGCCTGGAGCCTGCTTCAGATTCTGTCTCTCCCTCTCTCTCTCTGCCTCTCCCCCACCCATGCTCTGTCTCTCTCTGTCTCTCAAAAATAAATGTTAAAAAATTTTTAATAAAAAAATGTTTTTAAAAAAACAAGAGACAACAAGAATAAGCATTAGCAAGAATGAGGATAAAAGGGAACCTTCCTGCACTGTTTGCGGGAATGTAAATCGGTGCAGCTACTAAGAAAAACAGTATGGAGATTCCTCAAAAGACTAAAATAGAACCACCATATGATCCGGCACTCCCACTGCTGGGTGTACATCCAAAGGAAATATAAACAGGATATTGAAGAGATACCTACACTCCTGTGCTCAAAGCAGCATTATTTACAATAGCCAAGATCTGAAAGCAACCTAAGCGTCCATCAATGGATGAATGGATAAAGAAGATGTGGTGTGTATATCTATGACAAGATTATTCAGCCATGAGAAAGAAGGAAAGTCTGTCTTTTGTAATAACATGCATGGTGCTTGAGGGCATTATGCTGAGTGAAATAAGCCAGATAGAGAAAGACAAATACTGCGTGGTATCATTTTTATGTGGAATCTACCAAAAAAAAAAAAAAAAAAGGTTGGGGAGCCTGGTGGCGCAGTCGGTTAAGTGTCCTACTCTTGATTTCGGCTCAGGTCATGATCTTACAGTTCTTGAGTTCAAGCCCTGCGTCGGGCTCTGCACTGACAGCACAGAGCCTGCTTGGGATTCTCTCTCTCTCTCTCTCTCTCTCTCTCTCCCTCTCTCAAAATAAATAAATAAACATTAAAAAGAAAAAGTCAAACTCATATAAACAGAAAGTAGAAAACTTGTTGCCAGGGGTTACAGAGCGGGGAAAATAGCGAAGGCTAGTAAAAGGGTACAAACTCTTGGCTACAAGATAAATAAGGTCTGAGAATCTAATGTAAACATGGTGACTATATTTGATAACACTGTATTGTATAACTGAAATTTGCTGGGGCACCTGGGTGGCTCAGTCAGTTAAGCATCCAACTTCCGCTCAGGTCATGATCTCACAGCTGGTGAGTTTGAGCCCTACATCGGGCTCTGTACTGACAGCTCAGAGTCTGGAGCCTGTTGGATTCTGTGTCTCCCTCTCTGCCCCTCTCCTGCTCATGCTCTGTCTCTTAAAAAATAAACAAACACTGGAAAAAAAATTTAAAAAAAGAAAGAAAGAAAAGAAATCTCCCCTGAGCAGAGATTTTTGGTTAGAGGGAGAGGTTAGGAAATGGGGTGCTAGGAGGTGAGACCATTTTTAGTGTGCATGACTAATGTAGACATTGCAGAATGCTTAGCTTCTCTGGCTCTCACCCCCTCAATGCCAACTGCACTTCCCAAGTCGAGGAGTCAAGCAACCAACATCCACATTTCCAAATGCCCCCTAGGGCTCAGTACAGCTACTCTCCACCCCTCACCAAGAACCACTGCGTACAGCATGTCTGTAACTCAGGCTTCCCTCGATCCCATCCTATTACCCCCTTCATCTCTCCCCTTTAACTGACTCTAGCATAGGGGAGCCTGGATGGCTCAGTCGGTAAAGTGGCTGACTTTAGCTCAGGTCGTGGTCTCACAGTTTGTGAGTTCGAGCCCCGTGTTGGGCTCTGTGCTGACAGCTCAGAGCCTAGAGCCTGCTTCGGATTCTGCGTCTCCCTCTCACTCTCAAAAACAAATTAACATTAAAAAAAAGTTTAATTGACTCTAGCATAGAATTACTGGTTACATTTACACAGATTTATTGAGATACAACTTACACACCATACAACACAATCTGTCCATTTACAGTTCATCCATTACAGGGTACAATTCTTTAGGGCACCTGACTGGCTCAGTCAGTGGAGCACATAACTCTTGATATCAGAATTGAGTTCTAGCCTCACATTGGTATAGAGATTACTAAATAGAATAAATAAAACTTAAAAAATATATATATAAAATGTTATATAATCAATTTATATATTAATATGTTATATAATAATATATAATATATATTACATATATTTATATAATATATCTTATACATTTATATGTGTTTATATATTATATGATATTATTTATATATAATTAAGGTTGTAGAACCATCACCACAGTCAAATGTAGAACATTTTCATTACCCCAAAAAGAGTGACATCCACATATGGATGCCAGGCCATGTTAGCTTCCTTCTCTTCTCTAAGCTTGAGGGCCAAGGCAACATTGGAAAGTTCCTATGAGAAGAAAGGCACTCATGTCTGTGTGTGTGTGTGTGTTTTATCTGTGATTCCCCCCGTGGGCCTCCATAGCAGTAAGATAGGAGGTGACTATCGGGGCACCTGGATGGCTCAGTCAGTTAAGCATCCGACTTCGGCTGAGGCCATCATCTCGTTTTGTGGGTTCGAGCCCCATGTCGGGCTCTGTGCTGACAGCCTGGAGCCTGCCTTAGGTTCTGTGTCTCCCTCTCTCTCTGCCCCTTCCCCACTCACGCTCTTTCTGTCTCTCAAAAATGAATAAACCTTAAAAAAAAAATTTAAAAAAATTTTAATTAAAAAAAAAGGAGGTGATTTTCTTGGCACTTTGGGGGGCATACTCTCTAAGAAGTACCAGCCAGCCTTTCAGGCACCCTTCCCTCTGAGAAGCAGGGGGTTCAGAAATGGGGGCCCCAGGTCTGCAGACATCCCTGCAGGTGAAGCGCATTGGCTCTGAGGGTGCCTTCATCATCCTTGGCCATTATCACAAACACCACAGACCAGGCAGCTTAAACAATTGACATTTATTTCCCACAGCTCTGGAGGCTCCAAGTCCAAGATCGAGGTACCAGGAGGTTCCATTCTGGGTGAGGGCCATCTTCCTGGCTTGTACATGGCCACCTCCTTGCTGTGTCCTCACATGGTGAAGAAACAGAGTGTGCTCGGGTCTCCTCCTCTTATGAAGATGCTATTCCCATCATGGGGGTGCCACCCTCATGACTTCATCTAAAAATAACCTCCTCCCAAAGGCCCTATTTCCAAATATCATCACCTTGGAGGTTAGGGCTTCAACATATGAAGGGAGGGGCACAGAATTCAGTCCATATAGAAGGTTAAAGTCTGTAGCCAGGGCAACAGAGCAGGCACTCCATGCTCAGGAATAAGGGAGACAGAGACAGAGACAGAGACAGAGACAGAGACAGAGAGGGCTCAAAGGTCTGCCCATAACCAAGTAAGAAAGGAAGCCTGGGGCCACAGGGCACGCATCCAGCTGGGTCTCACCAGACTCCACGGCCTTGATCATTCCTCCTTAAAATTTTTTAAAAAAGTTTTTATTGGGGTAAAATATACCTCACATAAAATTAACCATGTGTGGGCATCCGGTTCAGGGACACTGAGTACATCACATCACAGTGCGACCATCACACAATCACACATCCATCCACAGGACATGTTCATCACCCCAAACTGAAACTCTGTACCCCTTAAACACCCACTCGCCACTCCCCCCCCCCATTTCTTCTTTCTGACTGCCTCATATTCTATCTTTCTCTTCCTGGGAATTACAGGGAAATCTTGAATAGGATGAACACTCATATTTGGGGGGGGGGGGTGGTTATAAGGAACCAGAGAAACTGTGCCTGACCTAAAGACAGGGAAACTCAGGAAATCAGTCAGTGCTGGCAGTTTGGAAGGGAAAGGAAAGCAGGCTGGTGACAAAAGGCAAAGAGGGAGGGAGGGAAGGAAAGAAGGAGGGAGGGAAGGAAGGAAGGAAGGAAGGAAGGAAGGAAGGAAGGAAGGGAGGAAGGAAGGAAGGGGAGGGGAGAATGGGGAAGGGAGAAAGGAAAGAAGGGAGGATGGGAGTGAAGGAGGGGGGAAGGAGGGATGAAGGGAGGGAGGGAGGGAGGGAGGGAGGAAAAAGGCCAGGCTGAGAGGAGCAGAGGTCTGGAGGCCAGAGGGCTACAAAGACTGGAGCCTTCAGGGAAAGCATCAGGGCTGCAGCTCCCAGGGTGACAAGAGGTACAGGGTGGGCCATCCGTCACCACCACGGACTGGGACACTCTCATTGTCACCGCCAGCATTCCCAGTAACTTGCTGTCCAATTTGCTAGCGATACGCTCCCTTAATAGTAAGTCCAATTCATGTGGCTTTTCCCCATTTGTCATCTTAAGGAACTGGGGTTTGGCTTACATTCGAACTTATTAGCGAAATACTTCCAAGCAGCAAAGTGAAACTCAACTCTAATTTCTTGTCCTCAGTTTTTCACATTTTGAATTTTTGTTAACATTTATTTATTTTTGAGAGACAGAGTGCAAGCGGGGGAGGGGCAGAGAGAGTGAGAGACATAGAATCTGAAGCAGGCTCCAGGCGCAGGGCTCAAACTCACAAACTGTGAGGCCATGACCTCAGCTGAAGTCGGCCACTTAACTGACTGAGCCACTCAGGCACCCGTTTTTCACAAGTTGTTTGTTTTCAACAACTGAGTCATAGTGATAAGAGTCTTTCTTGGGCAAAGAACCGGGAGGAAAAGACGGGCCGCTACTGCTCGGGACTGCAGTGGGAGCTGCCACCGTTGGCCCCAAAGGGGAGGACTTGGTCTTCGACGATACAGCGAGGGCTGCGGGGGTCACTGGGAGAGGAGGGCGGGTGCTGGTCAGGGCTCACGGCAGGACCAGACTCCCAGACCGTCTGCTTTGATGGAGCAAAGACTCTGAATAGTTGGATTCATCTGAGACGGGGCGGGGTGGGGGGCTTGGACTGGGTGAGTTGGGAGGACAAAGTCTAAGGAGTCTTCAGGTCTCTGCCCAGGGCGGGCAGGCGAAACCCTGCTCCTCCAGCCCAGCACCTGCACCTCAAACATTTATCTTGCAAATCGCAGGTCCCCATGTCCCCCCCCCCCCCCCCCCACCGAGCTGGCAGGCACACCAAAGGGGCTCCTCGGCAAATCTTTGGGAACCAGTTCCCTGGGGCCAAGACGGGGACTCTGCAATAGAAGCGTCCAGGCAGGGACCTGGAAGTGTGGTTCACGAGAATCTGAGAGCCTATGCCAACACCTACTGGGATGTGTCCCAGCCCCGGGAGAGATCCCAACATGTAAGGCAGATACTCGATTCTTACCGCGAATCCTGGAGACCCAAAGTTACTATTGCCAAACATTGCAAGCCATGGCCTGCCGGCTTGGGTCTGATGTGTGATTCTCAACCACACATTGGGCCGACCAGCCAAATTCTGTTGTCTGCTCTAACCATTGAAAGGATGTGAGTGTCTCCCTAATGAGGCGACCTCACTGCTTTTATGAGCCCCACAGAGCCCAGAACGGAGGTGGAGGGGAGGGAGGACACGATTACTAACAGTTGACCATACTTTGTTTATGAAGCGTCAACACCCAGGATCATCACCCTAGCCAATCGAACCTCCTTGGCTGTGGTTTTGAAGAGCATGCCATGTTTTCAGACTGAAGAAAGTGGTCTTACACTAAGCCCGCCGACATTCTCTTGTGAAATGGGGCAGAGAAGGCATTCCTTCCCAGACTCCCAGGGAGGTACAGGCCTGGCAGGAAAGCATTCACTTCCTGCCCACGAGTGGGACACGCATTAGGTCACATGGGGGATAAGTTCCAAATCCTATTTTTAGAGGCGGGGGGGGGGGGGTTGGGGGTGGGGGGAAGCAGCTCAAGGATTCCTTGGTAAAACCCACAGGTCTAGGGGGACAATAGCTTCTAAGTCCTGCCTCGATTTTTCAGGCCATCCTCTCTCACGGACCGAGTCCCCAAGTGACTCTAGAGGGGGGCCGTACAGGATGTTCTCATGAATCATCTCCAGTCCCATTACCAGAGCCAAGGTCATGCTTTCAACCTGTGCCTGTATTTCCTCTGGAGTTGCTAAACCACGGTGCACCCCCCTCTCTTAAAATCACCACCCGGGGTGATAGCCTCATGCAAGTGACATTTTTCAAAATGTGTAAGGTTGAAAGAGACTTTACTTAATTTTTTTAATGTTTATTCATTTTTGAGAGACAGAGTACGAGCAGGGGAGGGGCAGAGAGAGAGGGAGACACAGAATCCTAAGCTGGCTCCAGGCTCTGAGCTGTCAGCACAGAGCCTGACGTGGGGCTGGAACCCACAAGCCGCAAGATCATGACCTGAGCCAAAGTTGGATGCTTAACCGACTGAGCCACCCAGGCACCCCTAAATTACATTTTAAAATATACAGAATCATATAAAAAAAAGACAAAGAGAGGATGCCATTCTCTCTGATAGACCTTCCACCCTGGGACTGTGCTAAATTTTCACATCTTCCTTTCAAAGAGAGGGGCACCTGGCCAGCTCAGTCAGCAGAGCATGTGACTCTTATTTTTAATTTAAAAAAATTTTTTTAAGTTTATTTAAATATTCTGAGAGAGAGTGTGTGTAAGTGAGGGAGGGCCAGAGACAAAGGGAGAGAGAGAGAATCCCAAGCAGGCTCCACACTGACAGCACAGAGCCCTGTGTGAGGCTCAAACACACAAACTGTGAGATCATAACCTGACTGAAACCAAGAGTTGGACGCTTAACTGACTGAGCCACCCAGGTGCCCGGAGCACGTAACTCGATCTCAAGGTCATGAAGTGGTTCACTGTGATGATTAACTCTACGTGTCAACTTGACTGGGCTAAGGATGCCCAGAGAGCTGGTAAGGTGTTATTTCTGGTGTGTCTGGTGCGGGTGTTTCCATAAGAGATTAGCGTTTGAATCAGTAGACTGAGTAATAAAGATCTGCCCAAACCAACGTGGGCAGGCTTCGTGGGCCTGAGTGGAACAAAAAGGCAGAGAGAAAGGGCAAATCCTCTCTCTTCTGGATCTGGGACATGCATCTTCTCTTGTCCTCAGACCCTGGAGCTCCTGCTTCTGGTCCCGGAATGTTCTATCACTGGCTCTCCAGGTTCTCCAGCTTGCAGAGAGCATATCCCGGCATGTCTCAGCCTCCATGATTGCATAGGCCAGTTCCCATCCCTAGTCTCTTTCACGCCTATGTATACCCATCCTGTTGATTCTGTTTCTCTACAGAACCCAAAGACACTCATGAATACAATCAAAAGCGAGAGACTAAGACAATCCCCTCTTGTAGAGCAAAAGCCTCTGGAAAATCATGTGCAAACTTATGATCCCTTTTCCCCCCCACTTCAAGAGAATGGTGTTTTTGTCTTGTTTAGGTGGGGGGTTAAAAGTGAAATCACACACTCTAATATATATTAAAGATCTTCACATCCTGAAAAAGCAAATTCATCACAAGTACGTCTGTGACGTATCTTCTGTCCAGTAGAACTTCCCATGATAGAAATGTTCTTTGTCTGCACTGCCAGTGTCATAGCTACTAACTGCATGTAGATGCTTTCGAGAGAAAGGTGGCTAGTGTGAGGAACAGGATTTTTCGTGTCATTTAATTAAAATGGTCACACGTGGGGGTGCCTGGGTGGCTCAGTCGGTTGAGCGTCCGACTTTGCCTCAGGTCATGATCTCATGGTTTGTGGGCTCGAGCCCCACGTCGGGCTCTGTGCTGACAGCTCGGAGCTGGGAGCCTGCTTCGAATTCTGTGTCTCCCTCTCTCTCTGCCCCTCCCCTGCTCATGCTCTGTCTCTCTCTGTCTCAAAAATAAATAAAAAATTTAAAAATTTAAAAAATAAAAATAAAAATAAAATAAAATAAAATAGTCCCATGTAGTAGTAGCTACTGTATTGGGTAGTACAGGTATACTTCTCCTAACTTCAGATTCATTCAAGTTGTTGTCATCGTTGTTGTTATTTATTTATTTTGAGAGAGAGAGAAAGAGAGAGGGTGCAAGCAGAGGAAGAGCAGAGAGAGAGGGAGAGAGAATCCCAAGCAGGCTCCGCACTGTCGGTGCAGAGCCCAACACGGGGCTCAATCTCATGAACTTTGAGATCATGACCTGAGCCGAAGTCAAGAGTTGGGACGCTTAACTGACTGAGCCACCCAGGCACCCTGGTTTTTTGGTTTTGTTTTTTTTTTAATTTTTTTTTTAATGTTTATTTATTTTTGAGACAGAGGGAGACAGAGCATGAACAGGGGAGGGGCAGAGAGGGAGACACAGAACCGGAAGCAGGCCCCCGGCTCTGAGCCATCAGCCCAGAGCCCGACACGGGGCTCGAACTCACGGACCGCGAGATCGTGACCTGAGTTGAAGTCGGACGCTTAACCGACTGAGCCACCCAAGTGCCCCTGGTTTTTTTATTTTTAATCTTGGACAATCCGTAGAAAAGCCTGAGGCTGAAAAGCCTGAGGCTGACGGCCAATACAGCCTGAGGTTACGGAAGATTCAATATAAAGCAGTGGGGGAAATACAGCTTTCATCCCTGGAGACCTTATCAATACCAAACAATTCAATGTTACCCTCTCTAGACAGAACTTTCTCACTTCCACAATCAGAAAGTCAAAGAGCAAATACCAGCACTTTTATAACAGTAAGGACCTTTCAAATTCCCAACTCACACATGTTCGTAACTTGCTTCTTTCACTCATCGCTTAATGAGGAACCGATCTGCACTGCTGGGCTTTGAGAGGGCAGGGAGCTCCATTTTATTTTAATTTATTTTTAAGTAATCTCTATGCCCAACGTGGGCCTCAAACTCACAGCTCTGAGATCAAGAGTCACATGGGGGTGCCCAGGTGGCTCAGTCGGTTGAGCGTCCGACTTCGGCTCAGGTCATGATCTTGCAGTCTGTGAGTTCAAGCCTCATGTCAGGCTCTGTGCTGACAGCTTGCTCAGAGCCTGGAGCCTGCTTCGGATTCTGTCGACCTCTCTCTCTCTGCCTCTCCCCCACTCATGCTCTTTCTCTCTCTCAAAAATAAATAAACATTAAAAAAAAGAAAAGGAAAAAGAGTCATACACTCTACTGACTGAGCTGGCCAGGCACCCCCAGGCTTGGTTTTATTTACTGCTCTGTCTCCAGCACCTATGAGGATGCCTGGTACACAGGAGGTGCCCAGTGAATACTTCCTAGATGTTGAACGACTATCTTGAAAGGAAGTGAGCAAGAAAAAACCATGAAAAACAAACTATGTCCAACAAATTGTTTAAATCATAATTCTGTCAGGGGCGCCTGACAGTCGGTTGAGCATCCGACTTTGGCTCAGGTCATGATCTCAC
This sequence comes from Acinonyx jubatus, assembly GCF_027475565.1. Classification (NCBI taxonomy): domain Eukaryota; kingdom Metazoa; phylum Chordata; class Mammalia; order Carnivora; family Felidae; genus Acinonyx; species Acinonyx jubatus. The sequence goes on from NC_069398.1 coordinate 31,452,891, forward strand.
GGTTCGTGAGTTCAAGCCCCACGTCGGGCTCTGTACTGACTGCTCAGAGCCTGGCCTGCTTCGGATTCTGTGTCTCCTTCTCTCTCTGCCCCTCCCCCACTTGTGCTCTGTCTCTCCTTGTCTCTCAAAATAAATAAATGTAAAAAAAAATCATAATTCTGTCAGTTACTAGCTATGCTATCTCTCCTCCACGCCCTTAGCACTGCAGTGAGAACTAATGTGTTTCAGGATCATTCTGAAGATTAAGAGAGTTCTGCAGTCACTGCCTTTTCACTGGGCAGGGGTGGGGGCTCCATGGCCGACTCCCTGATGGCAATTTTGAAAAGTTCTTTGGAATAAGGTATTACTATTAATTTCTTTTTTTTTTTTTTAAGTTTATTTACTTTGAAAAACAGAGAGAGAACGAGAAGGGGAGAGGCAGAGACAGAGGGGGACAGAGGATCTGAAGCAGACTCTGTGCTGACAGCAAATAGCCCAGTATGAGGCTCAAACCCACGAACCATGAAATCATAACCTGAGCCAAAGTCGGGACGCTTAACCGACTGAGCCAGCCAGGTGCCCCTATTAATCTCTCTTTTAACAAAACATCCTCAGGGGCGCCTGGGTGGCTTAGTCGGTTAAGCGTCCCAACTCTTGATTTCGGCTCAGGTCATGATCTCTTGGTTTGTGAGATTAAGCCCCGTGTTGGGCTCTGTGCCGACAGCATGGAGCCTGCTTGGGGTTCTTTCCCTCCCTCTCTCTCTCTATCCCTCCCCTGTTCGTGCTTTCTCTCTAAATAAACATTAAACAAAATTAAAATTCTTCTATTAAAAAACTCTCATTCTAAAGCATCATAAAAGAAAGTAAATATGAGAGACAAAGAACAGTAACTATGGGCGAGAACCATGTGCATAAAGACACGAAGCTTTGTAACATGAAGAGGAGTTTTATAAGAAACTCATGCCAGGTCTTGTGGCTTTGCAAAACCCATGAGAGTAGCTTTGAATAACTACATATCTGAATCAAGCAGGAGAGAGGGAGCGACATCTTAGCAATTTTCCACCCAGAGAGTAAAACGGAAACAGCTAACAAAGAGGAAGCCTAGAGTTTATTCAAACAAACTGCTTTAATAAGTCCTAAGTGGTACTCAGAACATTTCCAAGAAATTAAATAACTTATAAGCTATTTATATGTACTCTATTATCACAATTTATCATTTAAGAAAATTCCCTGACAGATCTTTTTCAAAAAGGCAGTAGCAATAATTCACCGATGTTACAGAACAATAGCACTTCCCAATATTTTAACAGATTCCAACGTTTTAAAAGCATTTCACTATGAACCACAAAAGAAATCTAGAGTCGTGATTTCTGTAGCAGAAAACCGACGCGTTCATGTGGCAACACTTCCCCGTCAGGGATTCCAAGAGGCTCTCACGCGTGGGTTGGGCTCAGGACGAGTCCACCGTGGCCCAAGTTGAGTCAGGACCGATCCACGACCACTGTGAAGGGACCCGCTGGGGCTCGGCTGCTCTGGGGGGCTGTATGCATCACGTGGGACAGGTGACAAGCCCACTCACAACAAAACCACTGTTTTTGTTGCTATGGTACAAAAATGTGGTTTCATACTGAAAGTCACTCTCTGAAATAAAAAACCCACCAAGTGTCGCTTGGGTGGCTCAGTCAATTAAGAGTCCGACTTTTGGCTTCAGCTCAGCTCATGATCTCATGGTTCATGAGTTCGAGCCCCACGTCACGCTCTGAGCTGACAGCACGGAGCCTGTTTGGGATTCTCTCTCCTTCTCTCTTTGCCCCTCCCCCGCTTGCATTCATTCTCTCTCTCTCTCTCTCTCTCAAATTTTAAAAAATAATAAAAAAATAAACTCACTAAATCAATTTTTCCAACACATTGATCTTAGTTTTGAAGCACCATCTGTGGCTACTGGGTTAAAGAATTAAATCTTGTTGTAAGGTTTGATAAGTCACACTCACTGAGCTTCACAAACCATACCGAGCTGAATTAAGTCCAGCATTTTTAGAGTTCAACTTTGGATAAACAAAATACACAGAAAATAACCAAGGCCTGCCCTGAGGCGACACTAAGTGAACATGTGGCTCCCCCTTGTGGCAAAAGTGAGCCTCACATGACCGGCAGGCAGGGGGCTTGATTCACACCAGTCATTTGTCCCGTTAGGCAGCTACTGAAAACACTCCTGGGGCCCAATGAATACACACCGTCAGGGCAGTAGCACCCCATCCCCTGGGGCTGCTTCACTCGCTCACCTTCAGAGGGAGGGGAGAATGTTCCACTGAAATGTGCACCCATTCATTTAAAATGTGCCCAGGGGCGCCTGGGTGGCTCAGTGGGTTAAGCGGCCGACTCCAGTTCAGGTCATGACCTCATGGTTTGTGGGTTTGAACCCCGCATTGAGCTCTGTGCTGACAGCTCGGAGCCCAGAGCCTACTCTGACTCTGTGTCTCTCTTCTTTCTGCCCCTCCCCCACTCACGCTCTGTCTCTCAAAATTGAATAAACGTTAAAAAACATTAAAAAAAATTTTTAAAGCTTCTGTCAGTTACAAATGCATAGGGAAATGGAGAAAATAGTGAAGCTGTTATTTATATAGTATCCTGTAATTTAAAACATCAGGAACATGGGGCACCTGGGTGGATCAGTCGGTTGAGCGTCCAACTTCGGCTCAGGTCATGATCTCATGGTTTGTGGGTTCAAGCCCCACGTCAGGCTCTGTGCTGACAGCTCGGAGCCTGGAGCCTGCTTCGGATTCTGTGTCTCCCTCTCTCTCTGCCTTCCCCGCCCCTTGTACTCTCAATAATAAATATTTAAAAAAATTTTTAATAAAAAAATTTGAATGTGTCCAGATTAATAAAGACCATTTTGTAACGGATGACCTCTTCATACTGTATTTGACCTCATCTGCCAATCTGATGCGCAATGGGCAATGCCCCCCCCCCCATAGCTACAAAAATAAGAACTACCTTCAAAAAAGTCCTATACTAGGGGGCCTGGGTGGCTCGGTGGGCTAAGTGTCTGACTTGAGCTTAGGTTATGATCTCACAGTCTGCGGGTTCAAGCCTCACTTCAGGCTCTGTGCTGACAGCTCAGAGCCTGGAGCCTGCTTCAGATTCTGTGTCTCCCTCTCTCTGTGCCCCTCCCCTGCTAGTGCGCGCTCTTACTTTCTCTCTCTCAAAAATAAACAAACATTAAAAAAACAAAACAAAACAAAAACCGCCCTGTAGAAGTCAATAAGCAGGTTTAAAAAAAACATAAAAACAGGTTTCTTCGGTCATGCTAATAGCCATATCAAAATACTTAAATTATGAAAAAGCCATCACATTTTTCCGAGAAAAGAGGCCTCCCCCTCCACAGGATTTAAGCCCTGAGGTGTCTTCCTGACTGGGCCAGGTCCCTCGGCCTGAAAGATTCTCATCTAGAATGAACTGGGCATTTTTGTCCCTTTTTCTGGATCGCCCTGCCTCCTCCCAACACACTAAAGCCCGAGGCACCATCTGTTATGAATCTGAGTAGTGAAGTGATCAAGGTCAAGTCTGAGAGTGAAGTCCTGGCATTTTATTGCTTTTGTGGGCAAAAGACAAACTTATGGCTAACCTACAGGAAGCTGACAAGAGAAACAGTCTTTTTTTTTTCTTTTTGGTGTGATATTCACCATATTAAATGATGTAAATGTTAAAATGGCTGGTTCCAATCTTCCAGGACCCTTTTTAGAGACCGTGTGACAAATACAGGGAATAAGGAATCCCAGACTGTATGTTATGTTCAACCCAATACTTAGTACTTACGTGCAACCAAAGTGTGGTGTTTGATTAAGATATTCTTGTTAGAGAATCCCTAACACAGAGGAAAAAAAAGGAGACTGATTTCAACAGAAATTCCAAATGTTGCAATGTTTTCATTTATTTTTAATATTTATTTTTGGGAGAGCGCAAGCAGGGGAGGGGCAGAGAGAGGAGGACAGAGGATCCAAAGCAGGCTCTGTGACGACAGGCTGACAGCTGTGAGCTAGAACTCACGGGCCGTGAGATCATGGCCCGAGCCAAAGTCAGATGCTTAACCAACTGAGCCACCCAGGCACCCCAAAATGTTGAAATGTTTTTATTTTTTATTAAAAAAAACTTTTAATGTGAATTTATTTTTGAGAGAGAGAAAGACAGAGAGAGTGCAAGCAGGGGAGGGGCAGAGAGAGGGAGACATAGAATCAGAAGTAGGCTCAGGCTCCCAGCAGTCAGCACAGAGCCCGAGGCGGGGCTCGAACTCACGAACTGCGAGATCACGCCCTGAGCCAAAGTCATACGCTTAACCGACTGAGCCACCCAGGCGCCCCCCCCCCCTTCCATGTCATCTAAACAAGCAGCGGTGCAGTGCTGGCAGACTTCCGTGTAATAGGAGAGAAGTTTCCAGAGTTAGAACATGGAGCCTATTTCCAAATTCTCAAACAAATTACTCATTTTCCAGGAGCAGACACAGAAGCCTCAGTAGGCAGGAGACCAGCAAACAGGATAAAACACTGAAAGCATTAAACAGTTAACTGCAGAATTCCCCTCTGCCAACACTGTGGTGAGGCAGCGACACCCTAGAACAACTCCTTACATTGTTATGTACCTAAACAATTTGAAAACCGTAAAGAGCTACTCAAGATACCACCAGAGTAAAACCGCAGCAAAGCCCGCTCTTGCTCCAGGAAATAACTCATCTGTTTACCAGAAGGAAACAGCACTGATGGACTCCTCAGACCCAATGGGGACGTGCCACAAAGATGAATGGGGCGCCTGGGTGGCTCAGTCGGTTGAGCGTCCGACTTCAGCTCAGGTCATGATGTCACAGTCTGTGAGTTCGAGCCCCGCGTCAGGCTCTGTGCTGAAAGCTCAGAGCCTGGAGCCTGCTTCGGATCCTGTGTCCCTCCCTCTCTCTGCCCCTCCCCGGCTCATGCTCTGTCAAATATTCAAAAATATTTTTGAAAAACTATGACAATGCGCAGGTCGGATCCAGTGGGGCTGCCACACGCCATCCCAATTCACCCTAAACACTTCCGTTCCACCATATGCCGCCGCAAAGCAAGATCACCTGTCCCAGGAAAAAAACATATCCTGTGAAGATGGCCTATCCTACACAGCAAGCTCCTCTGCAGTCTTTTCTAGTCAAATTTCAGTCATGCCAACATACAGCTCAACAAAGCCTGCAGGGCTTGAAGCACAAATGGAAACACACAAATGCCTTTTAAACTGATCTGATCACGTTTTGGTAAAAATAAAATTGGAAAAGAAGAGGTTAACATTTTAGAAGGAAAGGGAGCCAAGTAGAAGCAAACCATCCTATTAAATCCAAGGTCTCAGGGGGCACCTGGGTGGTTCAGTCAGTGAAGCAACCGACTTCAGCTCAGGTCATGATCTTGCAGTTCATGGGTTTGAGCCCCATGTCGGGCTCTGTGCTGACAGCTCAGAGCCTGGAGCCTGCCTGGGAGTCTGTGTCTCCCTCTCTCTCTGCCCTTCCCCCACTCATGCTCTCTCACTCTCAAAAATGAATAAATGTTAAAAATTTTTTTTTTAATTTCAAGGTCTCTGGGCGCCTGAGTGGCTCAGTCAGGTAAGCATCCAACTCTTGATTTTGGCTCAGTTCATGATCTCATGGTTGGGAGATCGAGCCCTGCATCCTGCTTAAGAGTCTCTCTCTCTCCCTTAGGGGTGCCTGGGTGGGTCAGTCGGCTAAGCATCTGACTTCGGATTGGGTCATGACCTCACGGTTCGTGAGTTCAAGCTCCACGTCAGGGTTTGAGCTGGCCTGGAGCCTGCTCGGGGTTCTGCGTCTCCCTCTCTCTCCACCCCTCTCCCACTCAGGCTCTCTCGCTCTCAAAAATAAATATTAAAAAATATTTCTCCCTCCCACTCCCTCTGCTCCTTCCCCACTCATGTGATTGCCACATGCTCTCTCAAATAAATAAACAAATAAATAAATTAATTAAATCCTAGGTCTCTAACTTCAAATGTCTACACTGAATATGGTATCACTTGGGGTGTGTTTCAAAACTTCCACCACTAGCCAGTGCTGAAGAGCACAGTTTCTATCTCTGAGATCTTCTAGTTTAGAAGACCCTTAATTCTATCTCCTTGGAAGGTTTAAAAAGGAGAATTTTAAGTTATTTGAAAGGTTTAAAAAGGCGAATTTTTTAATTATCTTTGGGAGAATATAGGGAGAATTCTACAGTACATTTTTCTATGTGAAACTGTATACAGTAAATGGTCTGTGTGAAGTTTTGAATACAGTGATTTACAGCAAGCTCCAAATAACACATGCTTTGTTATTTACAAAACCAGTCATCATACAAGGATCTATTTCAATGCAAGTTTAATTTCTTATTCTTTATAGGCTTGCAACTAACTCCATAATCACCTCAAGACCAATGTTAAATTGGTTCTTTCATTCCAACGTTAAAAAGTATGATTTCCAGGGGCACCTGAGTGGCTCACTCGGTTAAGTATCCAACGTCGGCTCAGGTCATGATCTCACAGTTCGTGGGTTCAAGCCCGGCATCGGGCTTTCTGCTGTCAGCTTGGGAGCCTGGAGCCTGCTTTGGATTCTGTGTCACCCTGTCTCTCTGCCCCTCCCCTGCTAATGCTGTCTCTCTCAAAAATAAACATTAAAAAAATAAAATATAAAGAAAAAAATTATGATTTCCAAAAGTGAATAACCAAATCCAAGATTTTGTACCATGGGGAGTGTTTCTAAATTTAAAATGTTTGGGGCGCCTGGGTAGCTCAGTCCGTTCAGTGTCTGATTCTTGATATCAGCTCAGGTCATGATCTCACAGTTAGTGAGAATGAGCCCCAGGTCTGGCTCCATGCTGTCAGTGAGGAGCCCGCTTGGGATTCATTCTCTCTCTCTCTCTCTCTCTCTTTCTCTCTCTGCCCCACAGCCCCACTCACTCTCTCCTCTCTCAAAACAAACATTTAAAAAATATTAAAGAAAAAAGTTATTGTGGGGGCGTCTGTGTGGCTCAGTCGGTTAAGCGGCCGACTTCAGCTCAGGTCATGATCTCGCGGTCCGTGAGTTCGAGCCGGCGTCGGACTCTGTGCTGACAGCTCAGAGCCTGGAGCCTGCTTCAGATTCTGTGTCTCCCTCTCTCTGACCCTCCCCTGTTCATGCTCTGTCTCTCCATGTCTCAAAAATAAATAAAACGTTTAAAAAAAAAATTTTTTTTTTTTAAAGAAAAAAAGTTATTGTGAAGTTTCCTCAAACCAGAATTCAGAAAAAAAACATACCTAGGGCACCTGGGTGGCTCAGTCAGTTAAGGGTCCAACTTCAGCTCAGGTCATGACCTCACAGTTTGTGGGTTCGAGTCCCACGTCAGGCTCTGTGTTGACAGCTCAAAGCGTGGAGCCTGCTTCAGTTTCTGTCTCCCTAGCTCTGCCCCTGCCCTGCTCAGGCTCTCTCAAAAATAAACAAACATTAAAAAAAAGTTTTAAAAACCACATACCTTAGTATATAACCACATGAAGACATCCCAGTTTTTTTGTTTTTTTTTTTCCAGTTGATTTGAGAGAGGGCACAAGCGGAGGAGTGGCAGAGAGGGAAAGAGAATCCCAAGCAGGCTCAACGCTGACAGCACTGACAGAGCCCCAACACAGGGGCTCGATCTCACAACCAACCTCAATATCTTGAGGCCTTTTTTTTTTTTTTTTTTTTAACATTTATTTTTGAGAGTGAGCGACTGAGTGAGAACACAGCGGAGGAGGGGCAAACAAAGAAAAAGCAGGGCAGAGGATCTGAAGCGGATTCCACGCTGATAGCAGGGAGTCCGATGCAGGGTTCGAACTCACAAACCACGAGATCATAACCTGAGCCAGGCAGATGCTCAACTGACTGAACCACCCAGCTGCCCCAGATATTCCAAATTTATTAACCTAGCATCTGGTACTAAATAGAGAATTCCAGATTTGTTCTTTGCAATTGGTTGAAAATGTATACACTTGTAACTTATAAAACAAAAGAAATAAAACAGTCGATGGGTCACGGAAAGTTCTGTCCTAAAGGAGGAGACTTAGTTTAAAACAAAGGTAGGGTGCAGGGGAGGGCTTGACAAGAAAACAGTTCCCGTTGTGAAACATTTCCCTGTGTCGCCTCACCGTCCATCACTGACCCCAAACAGGGGGTCCTCTAACCAGGGTTTTCACTGCCCCAACCATCCTTCACCCTGGCCGTGATCGTGGTGAGCACCGCCCCAGAGAATCACAGCACCTCTCGCTATATCCTGGGAGGAAAGTGAGAGCTGAGTTCCGACCTGGCTTCTCGGTTTTTCAGGCTTTGCTTCTGGTCTTCTAAACCAGCAGCATACCTGGACTGGCGCCGAGACTTCTCAGTACGAGGAAGGCAACGTTGATAAAAGACAAGGGGAGCCAAGGCTATACACACTTAAAATAAGACATTTATTATGCTAAGTAACAAGTTTTCATTTTTCACTTTCCCAAAACACTGAAACAGCACACAAACGGATACAGGCAATTGATAGCCCCGAAAACGGTGAAGTCTCACTTTGGGACTCCTTAAAAACTCCACGCTCTGAAGTGACCTTTATCGAAGTTATCAACAACCAGAGGCGTTACCTCAGAAAAAACGTTAGTATAAGAGATACCTCCACTCCTAGGAACTGGAACCTTCTTGTAAGGAAAACACTAGGTCCTTCTCTCCCCAGCTGAACTGCAGCAGACAAGTCCCAAGCTTGCTTTTATTTTAGGCGACACTGGTAGGGCTCCCAGTTTGAGAAAGGACTATACTAAAAGTACATTTAATATTGCAACGTTCACTGTAGGGCCTCCATTTAAATGGCGTTTCCAGTGGAAGGAGAGGAGACGTGAGGATAGAAGTCAAATTGTGCTGCAGCCCAAAATTATTCTACAGAATGCGGAAACGGGGACAGCTGTCAACTACGGAGGGGCTGGCTTGTACAAACAGCAGCCGAGCAGACGGCCTGGGGACACAGTACCTGGGGCAGTAGCCCTTGGCAATGAGTGCTGAAGATCCATAAAGAATTCTGTTAAGTCTTCACGTTCTAACCTGATATTGATACGGGATGTATTAATGTTCTCCTTGAAGTGGCAGCCCAATACTCAATGTGTTTTGAGCACAATTTAAAGCAGGATCAAAAATCTCCTCCCGCATCAACAACTTCCCAGGACTTTCAATTCCACTTCCTTTGCTCACACCAACTGAGGCAGGAACCTCACTGCCCCGTAACAGGCATCCAGACCAGTGTCGAAGAAATCATTCTAAGACAGCTTTTAAAATTAATCTCACTACTTTTATTGTTGTGCTCGCACCTTAACTACGGCCAAACGGATTCGCTACCTCCAAAGCTGGTAGAGCCAGCAACCCTCGTGTTGTCTGCAGATCGGCTGAGGGACTTCGTACACGTGAGAGCGTCTTCTTGTATTCTGTTTGCTCTGAAAACGCGGGCTTTGAACAGCCAAGGAAAACACATTCTGTCTCATCAGTCAGGAGTACTTCGGGGCGTGCGCTCAGCAGTGTCGACCGGACGAGATGCAGGCAAGACAGTTCCGACTCGGAGCCTCGCCCCTCTAGAAGAGCACTTGGCAGGTCCTCCTCAGAAATCCCCACTTCTGACCGTTTCTGAAGGCACGGTAGTCCTGGCCCCCAAGGCTCTCCTTTGTGGCACCATCCTCTGTGGCTGTCGCTGGCCCTGGGCCCTCCTCCCGGCCAGCCCCTCGCCAGAGCTCCCCCACCCCAACACGACACCCCAGCACAATGCTCTCCCGCAGGAGCACAGGACAGATCCACAGTCTTGCTCTGGGCCGCCGCGGGAGCTGAACTTCTTCTTAATGATTCTTTCAAACACGGAAGAGCTTTGTTGCCACTGTGAAGCGAGAGGCTGACCTCACTCAGAGCATTTTTCACTTCTGTTGACAACTCCTCATTTTGTGAAGTTCCATCTACGTCATCCACAGGCATGTGCATCTGGGAGGACGGGCAAGGGCTCTCCCCCTGTGCTCCTTCAAGTCCACACGGCAACTTGTCTGAGTCCCCTCCTGCCCCCTTCACCTTCCCGGGGCAGGTGCCCAGAGCCCCCACTCTGTCCCTCATGCTGCGTGTTTTCTGGTGTGGTAGCCTGATGACCTGCCTTTGTCAGTCAGCAGAAGGCCTTCAATGGATCTCAATATGAACCTGGAAAAGATAACCAAATTAACGTATTATTAGGAAGACAGAGTCTTAAAAGAGCCTACACACATCAGGTGGTTTCCTGACAAATATGAAGATCTCTTGAGCTGTCTCTGGTACCAAGGATTCCTACGTTTTGACAGAAAACAGGATGGGGGCGCCTGGGCAGCTCAGTGAGTTGAGCGTCTGACTTTCAGCTCAGGTCATGATCCCACGGTCGGTGGATTCGAGACCCACGTCAGGCTCTGTGCTGACAGCTCAGAGCCTGGAGCCTGCATCGAATTCTGTCTCCCTTTCTCTCTCTGTCCCTCTGCTGCTCACACTCTGTCTCTCTCTCTCTCTCTCTCTCAAAAATAAGTAAAATATTAAAAAGAAAAAAAAACAGGATGACAACCTACCAATTAGAGATCATAACAAAAAGAACAATATTAAAAAACAAACCAAAAAAACCAGTACTTTATTAATGCAGTGTTTCCTAAAAATACTTACTTAAAAATAAGAAAAAGATACACTCTTAGGCTTTGTACTTTTCAGAGCTATTTAGTTATTTCTGTAGGTTCAATAAAAATTTGTCCTCTCTCTAATCAGAATATAATGAAGTGATTCAATTACGCAAACCAAGGCCTTACCTGATGTGTGTCCTATTTGAGAATGATTCTCAGTGACTCAGGCATGACAAGCCAGTTTTAAGGAATCAAGGTCAACTTTATTTATGGATCTCATGTCTACAAAGCCCTCTCAGGAAAAGCCAGCGTGGAGGGGTCCTGGCATACAACATCAAGGCCTCAAGGTGGTAAGGAACAGCTGGCAGGTCAGGAACCGCAGCAAATTTTGGAGCTTTGGTAAGAGAATAATTTATCCGACTTTATAGGTACTACAAGTAAAAATGAGGAGAAAGTTTCTTGGGCTTAGGCATCTGACTGTGGCTCAAGTGATGATCTCATGGTTTGTAAGTTCAAGTCCCCCATAGGGTGAACTCAAGTCCTGCTTCAGGTAAAAACAAAACAAAACAAAACAAAACACAAAAACAAGAAAACAAACCACGAGCCCCACATGAGGTGAGCTTGAGCCCTGCTTCAGGTGAACACTAGCCCCATTGGGGTAAAAACACGAGTCCCACTTCAAGTGAGCCCTGCTTCTATCTCTCTCTCTCTGCCCCTTGTGGAATTCTCTCTCTCTCTGCCCCTCGCTCACTTGAACCCTTTCAAATAACAAACAAACAAACAAACACCCAATCTTAGATTCTGCATGAAAACTTCAGGACAGAAGTTGATTTGTGACCTCAGTGTTGTTCAAGAGCAAACTCAAGGTGGCCCATATGGCTAACACTCTTGCTGCACCTGCAACCCTAATAGGAGCAGCCTTTTTCTGTTACCAAGAGCAATATTTCTCTTGGTAGAAATATTCATTATGCTCCAAACAGGAAAGAGGTCAGGAAAGACTGTGAAAGGCCATGAAATAGACCCGATGACAGGGTGCCCTGTCCAGTGCATCCTTAGGGTTATCTAAGTTTACGGGGCCCTACTCCTTTCTCTGAGCTGCTTCACAAACTCTGTAAGTTATAGAAATATGAGAAGGCAATTTTTTTTTTTTTAAATTTTAGAGAGAGACAGCATGCAAGCAGCAGAGGGGGCAGAGGGGGAGAGAGAGAGAATCCTAAGCAGGCCCCATGCTCAGTGCAGAGCCTGACATGGGGCTCAATCCCACAACCCTACGATCATGACCTGAACTGAAACCAAAAGTTGGACCTTCAATCGACTGGGCCACCCAGGCACCCTGGCAAATTATTTCTTATCCAAAGAAATAAACGTTTTGTCCAGAGGAATGCAAATGATTATTCCCCTGTTGATACAAATTTTACATCCACTTGTAACTTCACTGTGGCATTCCTGATAACGTATGTTTTGTCTAAATTCTCCTTTAAAATTTTTTTTAACGTTTATCTATTTTGGGGGCAAGACTGCATACACAAGTGGGGGAGGGGCAAAGAGAAAGGGGGACAGAGGATCTGAAGCAGACTCTGTGCTGACAGCAGAGAGCCCGATGAGGGGTTCGAACCCACAAACCATGAGATCATGACCCGAGCTGATATCAAGAGTCAGACGTTCAACCAACTGAGCCACCCAGGCACCCCTAAATTTTTCTTTAAACTGATCATAACATCTCAATAGTTCCCTCATTAACGAGTTAAAAAAAATGTTGACCTGGGCTCCTTTAAAAAACAACCATAGGGGTGCCTGGGTGGCGCAGTCGGTTAAGCGTCCGACTTCAGCCAGGTCACCATCTCGCGGTCCGTGAATTCGAGCCCCGCGTCGGGCTCTGGGCTGATGGCTCGGAGCCCGGAGCCTGTTTCCGATTCTGTGTCTCCCTCTCTCTCTGCCCCTCCCCCGTTCATGCTCTGTCTCTCTCTGTCCCAAAAATAAAAAAAAAAAAAAAAAACAACCATAACCCCAGAGCATCAATACATGTAAAATAAAGAAATACATAAATTGTATTTAATAATTTTTCTAAGAGACTAGCCTAAGGAGCATAGATCTAACAAAAACGCACAACTCTGTTGGGAAAAGGAGGGATGCAAAAGTGAGGCGTGAGGCAGAAGCCGGTGAAAGAGCTGACACTCATCTCCCCCAGTAACACAAAGACAAAGCCTAAGAGTGAAGAGTCCAGAAGCAAAAACACAATGTAATTCCAAGACAGAGAAACACGCACCAGGAGAACCAGCTGTACCTGAAAGGCTTGGCACCGGGGACAGAGAAATGGGAGGCAGAAAGCTGCAGTTTCTTGAACTAGGGGAACTAGGAGACTCCTCTAAGCTAGAGGAGTGTGTGTGTTACATTGTTTGAAAAGTTAAAGAGGGTACACTGGGAAGGAAATAAACAGGTATTACTGGAGGCTGAAGCAGGAGCAGAGAGCTAAGGGATGGGGCCGTGGAGCCAACAGGAGCTCACGAGAGGCAGTGGCCACAGTTCAGGGAGCGTGGCCTCCATCAGCAGGTGATGGAAAGTCACTGAGGGATCTTCTTGGGCTGGATGTGCATTTCAGATTAATTAGTTGGCTGCAGTGTGGTGGCTAGACTGGACAAGAATCACCTTAGACCAATTAGGAGGTTATTCCAATAGTGCAGGGAAAGAAGTGAAGCTGTGAGGGAAGGGGAGAGATGGAGCATTTTCCCAGTTGGTGGCTGACAGATGGCAGAAAGACAACCACAGGTTTCTCTGACTTTCGATTCTGGGTAACGAAGGTGTCATTAACAGAGAACATAAAGGAGCAGCAGGTCGGGAGGAGCACCAAACAGCTCAGATGGGGACACAAAGAGGCTGACTATGGGAACTGGACAAGCAACTGGATTATTAATCAAGTCGTGAGCTCAAGAGTGATGTCAGAACTGAGGACCTAATTCTGAAGTCTCCAGCTCTGGGGAGGTAGATAAAATGATGGCCCTGGTAAAACACGTCCAAATAGAAGACAGAAAGATGGTACGATACAGAAGGCCGGGTCCGACCAAGATCTAGCACGGGGCCCACCAGAGCCACCAAGGAGGAAGGCACAAAGCACCTTGAGAAACTCATGGTCATAGACACCAATGGCACTGAGCGCTTCAAAAAGAGGGTGGTTAGTCGTGTTTCTTACACAAACAACTTAGCTCCAAGTAAACGCTAAACTTCATACAGTCTTCTAGTCTAGCAGTTGCTAAATGGAGTGATCCCACCTCAACGAACAGAGGAGAAAATACCAGATGATCTGTGTCTAGTTCATTTTATCTCATTGCCCTTTTAACTTTTTCCATGTTTTACAATATATACCATATTTTGGTAGAGCAAAATGTATAGTTCATAAATAAGTACATACATCTCTATTTGTAGGGCATGCTCAAAACTTTTTACCAATAGGGGCGCCTGGGTGGCTCAGTCGGTTGGGCGTCCGACTTCGGCCCAGGTCATAATCTCACAGTTTGTGAGTTTGAGCCCCGCATCGGGCTCCGTACTGACAGCTTGGAGCCTGGAGCCTCCTTCAAGGATTCTATGTCTTCCTCTCTCTCTGCCCCTCCCCAGCTCATGCTCTCACTCTGTCTCTGTCAAAAATAGATAAACTAGGGGCGCCTGGGTGGCTCAGTCGGTTAAGTGTCCAACTTCGGCTCAGGTCATGATCTCACGGTCCGTGAGCTCGAGTCCCACGTCAGGCTCTGTGCTGACAGCTCAGAGCCTGGAGCCTGTTTCAGATTCTGTGTCTCCCTGTCTCTGGCCCTCCCCCATTCATGCTCTGTCTCTCTCTGTCTCAAAAATAAACGTTAAAAAAAAAAGTTAAAAATAAATAAATAAACTAAAAAAAAAACAAAAAACAAAAAAACCCAACTTTTTACCAATAGAAATGTGACCATTTCTGTACAGACCTGATAAAAATGTATTTGAACAGTATAAAGTAATACACAAATGTAAAATACACTTTTTTTAACTGACCTAACATTATATTAGTTTCAGGTGTATGACATGATTCAATATTTGCAAATATTACAAAATGATCACCACAAGTCAACATCCATCACCACACATAATCACAATTCTTTTCCTGTGATGAGAACTTTTAAGAGGTGCAATCTTGTAAGTATGGATTCTGGGGACAATTCAAAACCAATACAGCTGACCCTTGAACAACACCGGTTTGAAATGCACAGGTCTTTTTCAATAAATATAGTGCAGTTCTATAAAATGTATTTTCTCTTCCTGAAGATAACATTTTCTTTCCTCTAGCTTATTTTTTGTAAGAATACAGTATATGATACAAAATACATGTTAATCAACTATGTTATTGGAAGGTTAGGTTTGGGGGGGGGGGGGGAGTCAAATGTATATGTGGATCTTCACCTGCACAGCAGTCAGCATTCCTAACCCCCCACATTGTTCAAGGGTGAAATGTACTTTCAAAGTTCACCACCTCAAAATCTCATCAGCTTCCCTGGCCAGTTCTTTCAAAGTAACTTTGCAAAGCACATTCTTTCAAACCTTCCATTTACTTTACTGATTTGAAATGTACTAAACGAACATTTTTTCTGAAATTGAAGCATTCTCAAATATATTTTTAATACATATTAAAATAGGTTTTAAAAAAATTCTTAAGAAAAAAACACGTCATTTAACAGGGGCCAACTCTCAGGAAAATTAGTTCTAACCATTTTCAGTATGTCCTTGTACTAGAACTTAGTGCCGTTCAGAAAGATGGAGGTTTTCCAGAATTGTGTTAAAATACTTAGCTGAGGTACCACTAAAATAATCACATATTTATTAATGCTACAACAGGTTTTTTTAGTTTATTTATTTATTTTGAGAGAGCATGCACACAAGAGGGGTGGGGAGAGCAGAGAACAAAGGATAGAGAATCCCAAGCAGGCTCTGCACTGTCAGCACAAGCCTGATCCCATGAACCTTGAGATCATGACCTCAGCCAAAATCAAGAGTCAAACACTCAACCAACTGAGCCACTCAGGCACCCCTAGAATTCTTGTTTTTTTTTTTAAGTTTCTTTGTTTTTTTTAGTAATCTCTACACCCAGCATGTGGCTCGAACTCCCAACCCCAAGGATCAAGAGTCGCATGCTCTTCTGACTGAGCCAGCCAGATGCCCCAATAGAATAAACTGTTCACTGAAGATCTACTTCTTTAGTAAATTCAGTAATTATGTATTTAATCTCTTGACAAAAGTACTTCAGGTCCAGGAAAACATTTTGGCTCTGATTCCTCAACTAGCTAACTCTTCTGATATTAGACACACACATTACTTATATTTTGAGAGCCAGAAATAACTTTCAAATAACTTCTAAGCATGTAGTCATTTATGAAATATTGTTTTATTGAAGTAGTTAGATGAGTTTCAAGTGTCCAACAAAGTGACCTGACAATTCTATGCATCATGCTCTGCCCTGCAAGGGTGGCCACCATCTGTCACCAAACAACACTATCACAGCACCACTGACTATATCCTCTATGCTGTACCTTCCGTGCCCGTGACTTAATCACTCCATAACTAGAGGCCTGTACTTCCGTCCCCCTTCACCCATTTTTCCCATCTCTCCAACCCCCTCCCCTCTGGCAACCATCAGTCTGTTCTCTGTATTTATGGGTCTGTTTCTGCTTTCGTGTATTCATTTGTTTTGTTTTTTAGATTCCACATATAAGTGAAATCACATGGTATTTGTCTTTGTGAAATATTTTTTGTAACTTATTCTCACTCCGTTACATATATATATATATATATATATGTATACATGTATACATGTATATATATATATATATATATATATATATAGGTACATTATGTTGTACCCAATAAAGTACACAATTATAGTTGTACAGTTATACACGATTATAGTTAACTGTCCTTGTCCCTAGAAATCTCATTTCCACTCCCCAATAATAAGCAACATAAACTGTGGCAAACAAACTTATCCCCCAAAATGTTGACCATCAGAATGAAGGAAGGAGTCTATTTTGAAGTTCAAGACAGTATGATTCAGGAAAAATCAAGCGCAATACTGGAAGTAAATTCTTGAATATACTCCCTCACCCCACATCCCCCCACAAAAAGATGACACAGGTTGAAAATGGAACCACAAGACCAGAGGGGTCATGTGCACAGGGCAACAGGATTATCTGGGTATGCCCATGATCTCCAGTCCAGACACGAGAAATCATCTTCCACCAAAATCCTTGCCTGCTGGACGCAGCTGACCCGCTGCATGACAATAGGCCTGACCCAATTAGGCAGCTGCTGCCGTCTCTGACTGCTGTCACCTTACCTTCTCTAACCTGAGCTATTAATGGCCTCAGGGACCTGACAGTCTGGATACACTGCTCCGTAAACTAAAAATATCCTGGCCTCTATGCTGCTGAAAGCCAGCTGGCAAGGCTATTCCCAAAGGGGGCTGGCGAGAAGACAGCTCAACAGCAGGGTTGGGACAATGGGCTTGGATTGGCGTCCTGCCTTACAATGGCTCGCAAACACGCTTCCAGGCCCATCCTGGCCTCGCCCGGCTTCCAGACGTGAACATTCGCAGACCTTAACATCGCTGTGCTCGTGACTAAAACCATCAGACTGAGCAAGTGGCCAACACACATTCCTCAAATTGCTACCCAGCTTACGGGCACCAGGCTGGCTCAGTCGGAAGCGCGTGCAACTCCTGATCTTGGGGTCGTGACTTCAAGCCCCATGGTGGACATGCTGATTACTTAAGGAAATAAAAACTAAAATCTAGGGGCACCTGAGTGGCTCAGTTGGTTAAGCGTCCGACTCTCGATTTCAGCTCAAGTCATGATCTCAGGGTTCGTGAGTTCGAGCCCCACACGGGGCTCTGCGCTGACAGGGCAAATCCTGCTTGGGATTCTCTCCCTTCCTCTCTCTCTGCCCCTCCCCTTTTCGCACACACACTCTCTCTCTCACACACACAATAAATAAACTTTTAAGTTTAAAAAAGTAAAACTTAAAAATTGTTACCCTGCTTAGAGGATGAGAAACAGAACAACTCAGTCATGTCCACATTAAGCTGAATCATAACCACAGGAAGCACTGCGAGTGCAGAGTTCCTGTCACTAATCACTCAGCACATCCCGACCATACCTGCCCTTAAGAGCCAACTGTGCAGCTCTCACTAGCCACCGCCCTGTGTCGTCCTCCTCTCACCCGGACCAAAGGCACACTCACACGTCTGAGGGCCAGGCTGTGTCCCGGCCCGGGGGCCTCAGACAGTCCTCCGTCCTCACGGTGCTGTGAGGACTCAATGTGTGAAAGCGCCTGGCGTCCCCTCTGACCGGCCTCACATACACAGCTGCGGTCAGCACCATCGTCGACACTGTTTTAGGGGATGAACAATAACAACGCGGCTGAGGGGTTCTGTAGAGCAGGACACACAGCACTGCCCACTGATGGCACCGTGTTAAGCGGCCTCAACACACACCAGTGCGTTTCCGTGGAGGGGTAGAAGCCCAGACCCAGCTGCGGTGGCCGACCAGCGAACGGGGAGCACCCGGAGGTACCCCCTGCATCGCCGGAGGAAGCAGAGTACGAGAAACCCCAGGGGAGGGCAAGTTGGGTGTTTAACTTGAAAAATTATTCACAAGGGCATATAACCTTTCCTCCGGGATTCTACTCCTACGATTTGCTGCTACAGATTCAACGTGTAAGTGTTCACTGAGCCCCGACACTGAGCAGGTTCTGCTCTAGAACACTGTTCTAGGTGCTGGTGTTAGGACAAACAGGGCTCTTCTCGAAGCTTACACACACACAAGTTAACATACACGCAAGGACAAAAAATGTCATTCACACCAAGTTTTGACGGCAGTGCAGTTTGGATCCGTATCACAATATATTTACCAGAATAAAATAGGGCTGAATTCCTCATAACCTAAGAGTTGGGAAGGCCTTCTGACTGGGACAAACCCAAAGGTCAGAAAAGATTATTAAATTTAACTACATAAAAATAAATTTCGGGGGTGCATGGCTGGCTCAGTCGTTGAGAACATGTAACTCTTGATCTAAGGGTTGTGAGTTCAAGCTCCACACTGGACTTAGGTAGGGAGGAAAGTAGGGAGGAAGGGAGGAAGGAAGGAAGAAACAAGATTAAAAAATAAATTTCAGTATGTCAAACACACACCATAAAGGCAAGTAGCTAAAACAAAAAACCTTTTCAACAAGACTCTAAGAAATTGAGACCACCACCAAAACACAACAGAAAAATGGGCCAAGAACATGGGTAGTTCACAAGAAACGTGATTGAGTCTCTCTCACACACCATGTCTTTTAAGGAAGGTGTGTTGGCTCAAACACCAAAATACACCACACGGCAAGGGCCTCCCAGTATCTCCCCTGCTGATGAGGTGCCTCGGCCCGTTTCCCTCCAGCGTTCCCAAGAGTCTCCCTGCTTCCGCCCTCAACTGTGGTGTGCAGGAGTGACCCATGTGAAATGGTTCAAAACAGGATTATTGTTATACAATAACTCCTAGCTAATATCCAAGAGAAATGAAAACGTCCACACAAACCCTGTACGTGAATGTTCCCAAGGAGCATGACTCGTAACAGCCCAAAAGTGAAAACAGCCTGGATGTCCAACTGATGGACAGAAAAGACCAGACGAGGCTAAGGAAGTGTCACTGATTGGAGGAGACGCAGCAACTAAATGCAGCATGGGGTTCTGGAAAAGAAAAAGGACGTAGCAGGAAAAACTGGTGATATCCAAGTAGTATCGGACTGATGTTCATTTCTCAGTTTTGAGAACTGTGCCACGATACAGTCATCCCCCCAACATTAGAAGGTGGGCAAAGGGTCTATGGGAGCCCTTGGCACTCTTTTCACAACTTTTCTCCAAGTCCAAGCATTTCAGAGTAAAAGTTAAAAAGCAAAACAGTGATCCAGTCTGAGATTTTTTTTAAAAACGCCCCAGGGTGAGGTGAGGAGACGAAGATGGTGTAGGCCTGAGGAAAAACGTAAAACAAGATGAGCAAAGAGCGGAGCTTTACTGAAGACGGGTGATGGAGACATGCATATATAGCTACTCTATTTCTGTGTATATCTGAATGTTCCAATAAAGCTTTTAAAAAAAAATGGTCCTTTAAAAAAGTAAATCACATTAAGTCACATCTCAGTGAACCATCTCCCATTTCATGCAGAGTACAAGCCAAAGTTCTTGTAAAGGCAGGAGCCACCGCCCTATAATCCCCTTTCCCCAGTTTGTTACCATGATCACAGAACAACAGAATTAAGAGACACTCAGAGGGGCGTCTGGCTGGTTCAGTCAGAAGAGCATGTTACTCTTGATCTCTGGGTCATGAGTTCAAGCCCCATGTGGGGTGCCAAGATCACTTAAATAACAAACTTAAAAAGAAAAAAACAAACCTTTATGACAACATTCACACGATATCCAAGGATGTGATCATTTTTCTAGCAATCACTTTAAAAATTGTAAAATATACATTAAATTTATCATTTTAACCACTTCCGAGAGTAGTTCAGTGGCATGGAGGACATCTGCACTGCTGTGAAACCATGACAACCATCCGCTTCCTGAACTTTTTCATCTTCCCAAACTGAAAATCTGTCTCCATTAGACAATTCCCCATTCCTCCCTTCCACCAACCCCTGGCAAATGCCATTCTACTTTCTGTCCCTAGGAATTTGACTTCGCTAGGGACCTCATGTAAGTGTCCTTTTGTGTCTGACATTTCATTTAGCATAATGGCTCAAGGTTCATCCGACTTATAGCAGGTATCAGAACTTTATTCCCTTTGAAAGCTGAATAATATTCCATTGTACAGACACAATCTGGTTTATCCACTCATCTGTGATGGACACTTGGGTTACATCTACATTTTGGCTCCTGTGAGTAGTGCTGCTGTGAACCATGGAGTACAGGTGTCTAAGTCCTTGCTTTCAAATCTTCTGGATACATCCATAAAAGTGGAACTTCTGCATCACATAGTGATTCTATGTTGAACTTTTTGAGGAGCCACCAAGCTTTCCCACAGCAACTACACCACTTTACATTCCTACCAATAGTGCACTAGGGTTCTAATTTCTCCACATCTTAGCCGGTATTTTTTTTCCTTTTTAAAATTTTATTATAGCCATCCTAATGGATGTTAAGTGGTACTCTCATTGTGGTTTTGATGTGCATTCCCCTAAAGACTAATTTTCCCCCCAGCACTGGCTTTCACTGCCTCCCTGGCAGAGAGGAGGCATCCTGAGGGGGTGAGGGGGGCGGGGCGCGGCTCGGACAGGGAAGTATTTCTCAGTCTGTGAGGACTGTGACTCATATGTGTACCTGGGGCTGTGAGTGGAGGCTCTTGGAAGCTTGGCGTGGGGGTTCCCAAGTCTGCGTTGGGAAACTCTGCCAGTAAGAAATGAGCGGTCCCTCACTCATCAGGTCTGTGATGCCTCTGGGGTAGGGATGGTTCAAAGGGGCTGCAGGTGTCTCAGAGAGAGAAGCTGACCCCCCCCACCCCGGCCACCTGCAGGGCCAGGGCAAGGAACAGGGCATGGCCAACAGGGCCATCACTTTTCTTATCAGATAAATATGATTTGCATCTTCTCCCATTCTGTAAGTTGTCCTTTTCACACTTGATAGTGTCCTTTCACAAACAAAATTTTAAGTTTAGTCTTAAAGGAGTCCAATTTATCTACTTTTTCTTTTGTTGCCTGTGCTTTGAGGAAGACTTTCCCCTATGTTTTCTTCTAAGAGCTCTTCAGGGGGTGCCTGGGTGGCTTAGTGCATCAAGCATCCAACTTCGGCTCAGGTCATGATCTCGAAGTTCATGAGTTAGAGCCCTGCATCTGGCTCTGCGCTGACAGTGTGGAGCCTGGAGCCTACTCCGGATTCTGTGTGTGTCTCTCTCTCAAAAATAAACATTAAGAGCTTTTCAGTTTTTGGGGCACCTGGGTGGCTCAGTCGGTTAAGCGTCCGACTTCAGCTCAGGTCACGATCTCGCGGTCCGTGAGTTTGAGCCCCGTGTCGGGCTCTGCGCTGATGGCTCAGAGCCTGGAGCCTGCTTCCGATTCTGTGTCTCCCTCTCTCTCTGCCCGTCCCCCATTCGTGCTCTGTCTCTCTCTGTCCCAAAAATAAATAAACGTTAAAAAAAAAAATTTTTTTTTAAAAAAAAGAGCTTTTCAGTTTTAGCTTGTGTGTTTAGGTTTTTGATCCATTTTCAGTGAATTTTTATATACAGACTAAGGTAAGAGTTCAACTTCATTCTTTTCCATGTGAAAGCGATTCATTTTTATTGGTCTTTACAAAGCTATCAGAAGGTACTATGGTCTGAATGTTTGTATCCCCCCCCAAGATTCATATGCTGAAACCCCAACCCCCAAAGATGATGGTATCAGGAGGCGAAGCCTCTGGAAAGTGTGTAGGTCATGAAAGGAGAGCCTTCATGAATGGGATCAGTGTTCTTACAAAGTGGCCCCAGAGAGAACCCCAGGCCTGACCAGGAGAGGACAAGCGAGAAGACACAGGCTTATGAGCCAGGAGGGGTCTCACAAGGGCATGGCCATGCTGGTGCCTTGGTCTCGGACTTCTGGGTGTCCAAAACTGGGAGAAATAAATGGTTGTTGTTTGTAAGCCACACTGTCTGTAGAGGCAAAGAAACACTGGTCCTTCTCCACAGGTCATTTGAGAAGCAATGCTCAGGCTCCCTCCTGACTTGGGGCCACTCCTCCCAGTTTGCCACTGACCAACACATTTATGAAAAAATGGGGTCTTATTTGTTTTTGAGAGAGAGAGAGAGAGCGAGAGCGCGCGTGCATGCGCACACACGAGGGAGAGCCAGAGCCCAAAGAGGGGAGGGGCAGAGAAAGAGAGAGAGGGAAAGAATCTCAAGCAGGCTCCATGCCCGGTGTGGAAACCGACAGGGGGCTCAATCTCATGACCCTGGGATCATAACCTGAGATGAAACCAAGAGTAGAGGCTCAACTGGGTGTTACATGTAAGTGATGAATCACTGAATTCTACTCCTGAAACCCTTATTACACTATATGTTAACTTGAATTTAAATAAAATTAAAAAAACAAAAGAGAGAGAGAGTCTCAACCAACTGGGCCACCAGGCATCCTGAAAACAATGCTTTAACTTTTTTTTTTTTTAAGTTTATTTATTTATTTTGAGAGAAAGAGAGATAAACCATGTGAGCAGGGGAAGGACAAAGAGAGAGAGTCCCAAGCAGGCTCCACACTGTCAGTCTAGAGCCCGATGTGGGGCTTGAACTCACAAACCATGAGATTATGACCTGAGCCGAAATCAAGAGTCAGATGTTCAACTGACTGAGCCACCTAGGCGTCCCGAAAAAATGGTTTTTACCTTACTTTTCTTCACTTTATATGTGGTTGGTATCTTTTAACATTAGTACATATAGATCTAACACATACATTTTAATATCTGCTTGAACCGTTATAGGACTTTGTGCGAGACTTAAAAATAACTTGATTCAAGGATACAGGTTTTCACTATACTGTTTTTTCAATGTATTCAATGTACAACCTATTTTATATAGGTTTCAAAGTTTTTTAAACCTATTTCAACCTATTTACATAGGTTACAAATTTTTCAAAAGTTTATAAGAAACAAACCATGATTCAAGCATTCATTTGAATTGCATAGTATTTTTGTTTCCCGCATGTTTGGTATTTCTCATCTCAAAGTATATAGTTCTTCCTTATTTCAGGAGCTGGAACAAATTCCTAACTGAGTTGATGATTTTGACTTGGCCTCTTAAGATTTCACAAAGCTTTTAAGTTTATACAATGTTTTCTTAATATTCTATCATTTCCTACCAATCAAGCAACAAACTAAGGCTCCTTTCAAGCTGCACTTGACCCTGCAAGGAAGACCTGGGATCTTTACTTTTTTAAATTGTTCAGACACAAAATCATCTAGTCTGAATCAAAGCCGAAGTCCTTTCAAAGCCCCTAAACCTCTCTGTCCGAGTCTCCTGGCACCTGCTTCACGCACCAGCCTCCTGCTGTTCTAGAACACACGGGGCTTGCACCAGCTGTAGGGCCTTCTCTGCCCTACAAGAGTATATGAGATACTCTTCTAACCTACACATCTCCCTGTCTCCACAGCTAAAGCCCTCACTGCCTTCAAGGTTTTGCTCAAATGCCACCTAATCAATGAAACCCACCCCTCTATTTAGAACAGGAACCAGCTCCCCCACCCCACCTACACTCCACACTCCAGAATTCTTTTACCTGATTGGGAATAAATGAGTACAGATTTTCAACTGATAGGCAAACAGGAAAACACGGAGCTGTGGATTTAGAAAGTTCATCAGAAGGGAGACTACGACACAGCAATTAGGAGCAGCCCAGGAGAGGGGCCGCACAGAGAGGAGCCAGAGGAAGCTTCCCTGGGCTTGCTCAGCACAGGGCAACGTGGCTGACGTGAAGGAAGACCATGACATTGCTCAGTGTGACAGCTGTCATCCACCTTCACCGGGTCTTTTCTCTCACCCTTTTGAGGCCTTTTTAATGGTTCTAAGAATCTGGTGACCAGGGCCTAAGATACTCAATTCTTCCCATGGGCGGCAGAACTGCAAAGTTGGAAGCATAACTTGTTACGAAGGTTCTCAGCACAATCTATCATCTTGCTTTTACTACATTTAGTGTTCCGGATGGATTCTTAATTTTCCACAGCCTTGTATTTCAGATTCTGTATAAATAAGCAGGATGCTAAGGACTCTAGCAGATTAAGGCTTGCTTGCAAACAATATTTTAAAATCATAACCCTTCTCAGTTTACAAAACCCTTTTGCATCTATTTAATCATCTTTCACGTTAAACAGAGGTCAACCTCCTGAGAATGTGTCGCTGCCCCACAAACAAATGATGTGGGGGTCCTAAGTAACCAAGTGGGAATTAGCGTCCTTTACTCCAGCACCCCTGTAACGGAGAGGATGGGTACAGGGTGTTCTGAGTAAAAAGGCGTCAATGACCTGCGGCTGTCCTCTTGCTCAGATTCTATTTCCCACGGCACTTCCCTTTACAAGAGGCTGGAATCATTAAACCCTTAAATCAGGTAAGTTAGTAATTGTCCACAAATGAACAGAAACTCTAAACCTACAGGGGCATTTAAAGCAGCAGCTGTAGGGCTCCTGGCTCAGTCGGGGGCCCAACTTCAACTCAGCTCATGGTCTCATGGTTGGGGGTTCGAGACCTACATTGGGCTCTGTGTTGACAGTCAGTGCCTGGAACCTGCTTCGGATAATGTGTCTCCCTCTCTCCCTTCCCCCTCCCCCACTCATGGCTGGTCGGTCTCTCTCTCAAAAATAAATGTTAAAAAAATAAATAAAATAAAGCAGCAGATGTGACTATCACAGGAAAGAAAAAGTTCCCCCACCTCCACCGTCTCCGTCTCCCCCTCAGCATGTGCTGGCTGCTGCAGCACTTGATCAAGCCCAGGAGCAAACCTAAAATCCTCACGCAGTTAGTTCTTAGTGGACCCGGTGACCACTTTGTGCCTCCCTCGCCCCCACTCACCCCTGAATTGAACAAGCCCGCACTCTACTCCCACAGCTCAGCTCCCAGAATTCTCTACCGCCACGCTGCACCTGGACTATTAACTGGCACCAAATCACCCATTCTGGGCTTTGGGGACTGGTGCATGTTGAGCTCTTGTGAGTGCCCAAACCACTCCAAATAAAGCTCCCTTCCCTCCTCTTATATGCATCTACCCTCAATCCTAACAGTGCAGATTCCTTGTTATGAAATTTGTACTTGAGTAACAGTTCCAGAGATTCTCAAACAACTACCAACCAGTGAGATTTGGAAACCCTAAGCATGATGTTAGAAATGGAATTCTTTAAGAAAAAAAGAAATGCTAGGGCGCCTGGGTGGCTCAAGTCGGTTAAACGTCCGACTTCGGCTCAGGTCATGATCTCACAGATCATGAGTTCGAGCCCCGCGTCGGGCTCTGTGCTGACAGCTCAGAGCCTGGAGCCTGTTTCAGATTCTGTGTCTCCCCCTCTCTCTCTGACCCTCCCCCGTTCATGCTCTGTCTCTGTCTCAAAAGTAATAAACGTTAAAAAAAATTTTTTTTTTTTTAAAAAAGAAAAAAAGAAATGCTATTTAGAAATGGAATTCTTTATTTCTTACTACTTAAACAGGCAAGCCTTCAATACCCTTGCAATGAAGAGAGCAAGTGCAAAATCATACAGATAGGGTGATCACACAAGTCCTCTCTGAAATCAGAGCTGAAGTGTGAAACTGTATCAGCATTCAAAGAACCAAAGGAAGAACAGCCTGTGCAAATGGCCAGGAGCAGAAGAGTACAAAGAGTACGGAAGAGTGTGAGAGAGAATAGTAAACAAGGAGAAATTCAAGTGAGAAGTTAAGAGAGGTAGGCAAAAGCCAGATCTGCAGGATAAAAATGCATGAACTACATTGTGCACCATGAGAAGTTTTGTTCTGTTGTTTTGTGGGAAATGGCATCTATGTTTAAAAAAAAAAAAAAAAAAAAAGACTCATCTACTGCCTGGTGAAAAATAGATGGTCCAGGTGAGTGATTATGGTACTTTGGACTAGGGGCTGGTCATAAATAGATAACCGGACATATGACAAAGGTGATTTTTATTATTTTAGAGAGAATCAGAGTGTGAGTGGGGAAGAAGAGGAGAGAGAGAATCTTAAGCATGGGGCTCAATCCCACGACCCTGGGATCATGACCTGAGCCAAAATCAAGAGTTGGATGCTCAACCGACTGAGCCACTCAGGCGCCCCTTTTTAATATTTACTATTTTTTTTATTTTTTTAAGTTCTTGTAATTGTATATGTAACTGCAAAGCATTAATGCAGTTCTAGACTAAAGGTTCCAAAGCAGGAACTTGGGGGTCAAATATAGCCTGAAGCCATGTTTTGTTTTGGCCAAAGTTTACTTTTTTCAAACTTGAGCTAATCTGGTATCAAAAAATCACTATTTCCAATTTCTCTTGGAAATCACTAGATCTGGCAAACAACAGTTGGCTGGTGGCAACTGGCTAGAGCACAGGCTTTCTGGTTTACCCCAGTCCCCACACCCAGCACACTTGACTCGTTCATACCACCTGCTGGAAAGATCTTCTGGTCTGGTACCTTAGTTTACGGATACCACAAGCCCTCATTCACATAAAAATATCCCGATTTGGATCTTGAAGTAGATATGCAGGTTCATCTCATCTCACCTTAACACAATTTTGATCAAGAACTGGTTTTAAGTAGCCTACCATCACCAGTGATAGGCACCCAGAACCTAAAGGTCCAGGCACAGAGATAATTCCGTTCTGATAGAACCAAACCAGGGTGAGGAACAACACCCACACGGTCTCAACGTGCCTGGTCCTACCACTCAGGCTTCCTCATTTTGCACACCAGGAAGCAACACAAGTACTGTCAGACTGTAAACTCCAGGAGGGCAGGAACCTATGCCTCCTCCATCAAAGCCTGAGGCAGGCACCCCAAGCTGTGTAAACAGAATCCAACAGGAGTTTGGTATTTAGCCATCTATGACACACCTGTAAAGGAATACTTCTCAATCTGACAACTTTCCATCCTACTAGCAAAAAACATCGCTAATTCAAGGGATGTAAAACTGTCATTTATAGCAAAAGTGATCTCCAGGATTCCGAGTGTGTATGTGTCTACCATTTCACATCTGAATAGTTTTGGGACTCTGAAACGTTTTGCGTCTCTGCCTCTTCCACTTAATAATGTTCCCTCTTCACCCTCACCCCACCTCCACTCCGACCAGGAGAGAGAAAATACACGTATCAAACATCAACTAATCCTTTTAAGTTTCACAAATAATCTTCTGAAAAGCTTTGTCAAGTTTGGTAACTAGCAGACTCAACCACAACCCCATCTCGCAAACCTAACCTTTTGCAACCTTCTGGGCACAATTTCCTCTCCCGGGCCTTTCCACCGGTGCCAGAATCCACCATCCCCGCGGACCCCACGCCCCAGCTGTGGGCCCTCAGCCAGGGCAAGCCGCTCCACCCCGCCCGCAGCCTCCTTTGCAGAGGGGACAACAATAACCTCCGAGGATTTTTCTTCCGTGGGGTGCAGGAGAAATGCACGGTGGTTGGCGTACACTCAGCATCCAGCTTGGCAGTTCCTGTCAGCATCCTCGCCGTCCGGGGAGGGGAGGGGAGGGCGGCGCGGGCGGTCCCGCGCTCGGGGGGGGTCACGGGAGAGAACCAGGCGAGCGCGGCTCACTCACCTGCAGGCGGACGTTGAGCATCATGGAAGCCACGATGTAGAGGTAGGGGAAGTTGATGCGCAGCCGCCAGGCCAGGTCGAAGAAGATGAGCAGCGTGCGGGTCAGCCCCTTGCAAAAGACCCCATAGGAGCGGGCGGCGGCCGAGCGCGAGAGGCGGACAGCCAGGCCCGACAGAGCCGCCGCCATATAGACCGGCGCCCGCCGCCCGCCCGCCGCGCACCGACCGGCCGCGGACTCGGGCCGCCCGGCGCTCCGAAGCCCGCCCGCCCTCTCGGCGCCGCGTCGCCCCGGGCCGCTGGGCCGCGCTCGGCGCGCTGAGGGAGCGAGGGAGGCGGCGGCGACGCCAGGGGCGGGCGGGCGGCGGGGAGCGGAGTCCACGCGTCACACTCGGGGAAGCTCCTTCGCGAGCCGCTGCCTGGTCCCAGCCGGGCCGCGCGGCCTGACGTCACAATGCCCGCGCCGCGCCTGCGCACCTCTGCCCCGCCCCCTACCCCGCCCCTTGTCACCTTCCGCAGGTGAGACGCGCATGCGTGGGCCAGGAGCGGCTGGATGCTCCCCCAGAGAGGCTGATGCGTTGTCTCCGTCTGCCCCCTAAAGGTAAGTAGGAAAATTAAAATACACGAGAAGGTGAACAGTGAATTTTAAAGGGTTGTACAGTGTCAGTGTTCTGAGTCCTGCGGAACTGTACACTTAAAAATTGTTAAAATAGTAAGTTTTATGTAATGCATGTCTAACCGCAATTGTAAAAAGGGCCTGAGGGGCAGAACATGCTCCCCGCTTAGATTGTTTCAGGACTCCAGCCATTGTTGTTCAACGTTAACTGATGTAAAATTTAATTTTTTTTCTTGTTTTAAATGTTTATTTATTTATTTTGAGAGAGTGGGGGGGGAGGGGCAGAGAGAGAGGGAGACCGAGAATCCCAAGCAGACTCCACGCTGCCAGCACAGAGCCCATCGTGGAGCTCCATCTCGCCAACCGTGAGATCATGATCTGAACCAAAATTAAGAGTCGGATGCCCTGAGCCACCCAGGAGCCCTTAAAATTTAATCTTTAGGGGCGCCTCGGTCGCTCGGTCGGATGAGCGTCTCACTTCGGCTCAGGTCATGATCTCAGGGTTTGTGGGTTCGCGCCCTGCATCTGGGTGTGTGCTGATAGCTCGGAGTCAGCTTCGGATTCTGTGTCTTCCTCTCTCTCGGCTCCTCCCTTGCTTGCACTCTGCCTCTCTCTCTCTCTCTGGAAAATAAATAAACATTATTTTTTTTTAATTTTGATCTTTAATAATTATGATATGAATTAAGCCCCTAATATAAAAAAGTAATAATATTGAAACTTACAAAACTTCTAGTGTTCTGTTCAGGGTGTTTTGTTTTCTTGACAGTGAGTTTTTACATTCATATTTCAGCATATAGGCTTCTATCAAAGATTTTCATGGTGTGAAGGTAGATGCTTTATTTCTAGTTTCAGACAAAGTATTTCATGTCATTACTTCTTGCTACCAATGAAAGTCTGGGAATTTGGTACAGGTGAGGAAAAAACGAGTTGCACTGATGAAATTAAAAGCAAGCCTTGGGGTGCCTGGGTGGCTCAGTCGGTTAAGCGTCTGACCTTGGCTCAGGTTATGATCTCGTGGTGAGTTCGAGCTCTGGCGTCCGGCCCAGGCGTCGGGCTCTGTGCTGACAGCTCAGAGCCTGGAGTTGCTTCAGATTGTGTGTTTCCCTCTCCATCTGCCCCCCCACCACCCATGCTCCGTCTCTCTCTCAAAAATAAATAATAAAACATTGAAAAAAACTAAAAGCAAGCCTTTAGCCCTCTAAGAAAATTAGAAAGCAACAGTGTGAAAATAGATTTTTTTTTGAAAATAGATTTAAATGCAAAATTGCTTTGCCCCAAAATGGGTTTGCAATAGTAATCATTTATAGAAGTCATTTAAAAATTTTCTACCCTGAGGGGCACCTGGGTGGCTCAGTTGGTTAAGTGTCCAACTTCAGCTCATGTCATGATCTCACAATTTGTGAGTTGGAGCCCT
The DNA here is from genome assembly GCF_027475565.1 of Acinonyx jubatus. Taxonomy (NCBI): domain Eukaryota; kingdom Metazoa; phylum Chordata; class Mammalia; order Carnivora; family Felidae; genus Acinonyx; species Acinonyx jubatus. Next base: position 31,482,817 of record NC_069398.1, read on the forward strand.
ATGTTGGGCTCTGTGCTGACAGCTCAGAGCCTGAAGCCTGCTTCAGAATCTATGTTGCCCTCTCTGCCCTTTCCCCTGTTCATGCTCTCTCTCTCTCTCTCAAAAATAAATAAACATGAAAAATTTTTTTTAAAAATTCTCTACCCTGAAATAAATTCACGTTCAAAATAATTTTTAAAAAATTTTTCATTTTACTCATCTATAATACAAAGAAGGTTAAAAATAGTTATAAATCATTTCTAGTATTGTCTTTATGACTATTATTTAGCACTATCATTTTTCTTTAAATGTCTACTGTGTAAAGATAGTACTTTTTTGGGGGGGTGACTGGCTGGCTCAGTGGAGCATGCAATTCTTGATCTCAAGGTCATGAATTTGAGCCCCAGGTTGGGTGCAGAGATTATTTAAAAGTAAAAATATTTTTTAATTGTACTTTTTGATGCTCATAATCCTATATTTACTATCCACTGTGTTTCAGGCCAAGACCATTTTAAGTAAGTATTTCAGGGTTTTGGGGTTTGGGCTAGTTTTATTATTATTAAAATAATATTTTTTAAAGTCTTTGCACAAATCTTTAGTTTCCCTTATTTTTGCAACATTACATTTTGCCACATTTATTGCTGCCATAAAAAGCTCACTTCCTTTTTTTTTATTTATTTTTTTTTTTTTGGTAAGCTATTTTTTTCTTTCAGCGCTCAGTGGATGCTATCTCTGAGGATGCAGAAAACATTCAAGCTACCCTTCCCCAAAAAGCAAAATGAACACTTCTTTGCACAGTATTTAGAAAACAATTTAAAGATTTTAAAGGCTAGAGTCTTCAGTGGAAAATTTGCCGAAATTACAAAATCAGTCTGACAATGTGTGAACAGGTTTGGAGATCAGCTGAATTTATTCTTAGGCCTGTAAAGATTTTCACTGGGTGGAGATTTGGCAGTCCTGTTTATTAGAAGTATGTTGAAAGACCAGATGGGCTGCAGGGATGTGAGATATATATATATATGTATATCCTCCTTGGTTATTCATTTCTTTAAATGCCTTTGAGGCAAGAAGGCATTTTTAACAAGGCATCCAGTTGCCATAAGCAATGGCAAACAGAATTAACACAAAACCACCCTGAGCAAGGTAAAAAGCCTTCTGTGATTAAACAAAATGGGAGGTCAAAGAGAACACGAAGGAACACTAACAAGATTTGAGGTTTAATGTATATCAGGGTTAACTAGTTCTAAGCTATAGAGCAGGCTGGTAAATTAGCCTAGCCTCCTGCTTTAGCATTTAACTCAGCCCCCATTTTCTGGCATCTCTGGGAAGACATTCTGCTAATTATAAGTTGAGAAACAGGCAGAATTAATTATAAGTCAGTGTGAAAAGTATTTCCACAGAGGTTCATAAAGGTTATGAAAGAAGGTAGGAGAAAAGACACTGACACAAATAGGAAAATAATTTTATTCACACTTGATCAACAGGATCCAAGTGATTCACCTACAACCTTCTCTCCTGCTGTGAGTGCGCAGGCTCAGGTGAGGGAAATAGTAGGCTTTCTTCTTTCCAGCTTCACCTGATAGGAAAAGCACAGGGAGGCAGAGTTCCACATTCAGCAGCTTCTTGGAGCTCTGTGACCTGGTTCTGTACAATGAGGAGAAGGGCACCCATCCTACAGGGTATTTGTGAGAAATAAATGAGAGCAAGTGTGCATAGCATCCAGCACAGTCCTAGGCAGATAGAGGGCACCCAGAAAGTCGTAGTTATTTTCATGCTTAGGTCCCTGGAGTCCTTACAGTACAAGCCTAGTGGATCCATTAATAATCATAATTAGTGGCACCTGGCTGGTTCAGTTGGCAGACCATGCCACTCTTGACCTTGGGAGTCCTGAGTTTGAGCCCACGTTGGGGACAGAGGTTATTTGCAAAAAGAGGGACACCTGGTGGCTCAGTTGGTTAAGTGTCCAACTCTTGATTTCAGCTCAGATCATGATCTCACAGTTCATGAGTTCGAGCCCCATAATCAGAGAAAGGATTCTCTCTCCCTCTTACTCTGCCCTACCCCTGCTTGTGCTCTCTTTTTCTCAAAATAAATGAACAAATTTTAAAAATAAAAAAGTTCCTGGGGCGACTGGGTGGCTCAGTCGGTTAAGCGTCCGACTTCGGCTCAGGTCATGATCTCACGGTCTGTGAGTTCGAGCCCCACGTCGGGCTCTGAGCTGACAGCCCAGAGCCTGGAGCCTGTTTCAGATTCTGTGTCTCCCTCTCTCTCTGCCCCTCCCCTGTTCACGCTCTGTCTCTCTCTGTCTCAAAAATAAACATTAAAAAAAAATTTTCTTTTAAATAAAAAAGTTCCAATTTTGAGGTTTCAATGCAATAAAAAGTAAAGAAATGAAAAAATACAAAATACAAATATATATACATAGTTACCAAAAAAATCATTACAATGATAATGTTTAACTATGGATCACAAGCAAGCCAAAAATGAAACACCTAGATTACATTGCTGGAAAAGAGGATGGACACGATGATCCAGAATGTTGGTCAGAAATAATTTATATTTCTTTGCTGACTCCCATGGAGACTTGAAAGGGTGGGATGGATTTAAGTATGAGAGCTCAGTTGCCACTGTGAGAAATGTCAAGTTTCCTATCTCTTACTGAAGGGCCCTTTCCAGGTACGCAACATTATTTCAACAGATTAAGGTCAATGTGAATCAATGACAAGGTGCTGGTATGGAGTCATTCTATTTATTTCCTTTTTTATTTCTTTTTATTTTTTCTTTTTTTTCATTTTACTTTTTTTTTTTTAAGCGTTTATTCATTGGGGCACCTGGGTGGCTCAGTCGGTTAAGCGTCCGACTTCGCTCAGGTCATGATACCATGGTTTGTGAGTTCGAGCCCCGCATTGGGCTCTGTGCTGACAGCTCAGGCTGACAGCCTGCTTCGGATTCTGTGTCTCCCCATCTCTCTGCCTCTCCCATGCTCATGCTCTGTCTCTCTCTGTATCTCAATAATAAATAAACGTTAAAAAAATTTTTTTTAAGAGTTTATTCATCTAGAGAGAGGGGGAGAGAGAGAATCCCCAGCAGGCTCTGGGCTGTCAGCATGGAACCCTACATGGGGTTCGATCTCACCAACTGTGAGATCATGACCTGAGCCAAAATCAAGAATTGGACACTTAATCAACTGAGCCACCCAGGTGCCCCATCCCCTACACTCATTCTTAGGTAAAAAAAAAAAAAAAAAGTGTATATAGATGTGTGTGTGTGTACATGCATGCACACAAACCTATGTGTGTATAAAAATATACACATTATATGTGCATTTATACCCATATTCATGTATGTATATATGGATGGATGTATATACATATTTATTTAAGTTTACTTACTTTGAGAGAGAGGGAGAAACAGAATCCCAAGCAGACTCTTTGCCATCAGCACAGAGCCTGACGTGGGTCTCGAACTCACAAACCGGGAGATCGTGACCTGAGCTGAGATTGAAAGTCAGATGCTTAAACAACTGAGCCACCCAGGTGCCCCTATACATATTTATACATATATACATGTATGTGGGGTTTGGGGGATCTTTTATTTTTTCTTTTGTTTATTCTTTTAATAAGAGGATAAACCATACATTTGTTTTAAAGTGCTTACCTTTACCAAGAGGGAAAGGATAGGGTAAAGGGTGAAGATTAAAGCTGTACTTCCCTGAACATACCTCATTTTGTAGAATTTGAGTTTGGAACCAGGTACATATTTTATACAATTATAAAACAAAGTTAAAATTCTTTAAAAATCCCTAATACTCGAAAGCAAAATGAAATCAATGAGCCTGTATATCCAGTTGGTGGCACAACACAGAGAGGAACCATTCCAAGAAATGTCATAGCTACAATTTGTACCAAAAAAGTAACAAACTGCTAATAAGCTCCTAAATCATTTTCAGTAATCATACTGTTGATGGTGCCGTTTGTATTGTTATTCTGAAACTGCTGTGTGTTTGTTCTGTAATGAGTACTTATACTGGTGTTATTGAGAACAAGGAATTTTTGTATGGGAGAAAGGAATTGCCCTCATAAGCTTGATGAGTTTCAATAAAAACACTGTAGTCCTGATTTTGAATCGGAGGTGTGGCACGAACTCAGGTGTCTTTATTGTAAAAATGTGAGTGTGTGTGTGTTTCCTAGGTTCACTTCCTGAAAAGGCCAAGGAATAGTGAGTGACCAACCTAGTAGCAATGAGTGTCTCTAGTCCCCAGCTTGGAGTCTCTGAATATGTTTTCGCATTAAAAGCTAGATTCCCAGTTTGGGGCAGACAGTGTACAGACGAGATGAGCCAAGAACTTCCTGTCACACCAGACATCAAGGAAGCTTTCACAGACCACTAGGGTTCTGTCAGAAAGAGTTACAAGCCAATTTAAAAAGGTTCAATGGGATAATCTAAGCACCAATAAAGGTAATAACTACCATAGTATGAAACATACCAAATACGGGCAATCTCTGAGTTCATTATGGTATTTATTAATTTCCTTGGGCTGCCCTAATGAATGAACACAAACAAGCTTAAAACAACAGAAGTTTATTTTCTCACAGTTCTGGAGGCTACAAGCCCAAAATCAAGGTGCTAGGGTCCCTGGGTGGCTCAGCTGGTAGAACATGTGACTCTTGATCTCAGGGTTGTGAGTTTGAGCCCCATGCGTGGCATAGAGTTTACTTAAAAAATAAAGAGGCGCTTGAGTGACTCAGTTGAGTGTCCTTCTCTTGATTTCAGCTCAGGTCACAATCCTAGTGTGGTGGGATTGAGTCCTGTGTGGGGCTCCATGCTAAGCATAGAGTCTGCTTGGGATTCTCTCTCTCTCTCTCTCTCTCTCTCTCTCTCTCTCTCTCTCTCCCCCCCCCGCCCCTCTCTCCAGCTCACGTGCACACTCTCTCTCAGTCTCTCAAAGAGAAAACTAAAAATAAATAAATAAATAAAAAATAGGGGCACCTGACTGGCTCAGTCAGTGGCGCATGGGACTCTTGATCTCAGAGTTGTGAGTTTGAGCCCCACATTTGGTTTAAAGATTACTTAAAAACACAGTCTTTTAAAAAATAAAATAATAGAGGCACCTGGGTGGCTCAGTTGGTTGATCGTCCAACTCTTGATTTTGGCTCAGGTCATAATCTCACAGTTTTTGGGACTGAGCCCTGTGTGGGGCTCTGCGCTGACAGTGTGGAAGCTGCTTGGGATTCTCTCTTGCTCCCTCTTTTTCTGCCCCTCCCCTGCTTGCATACTCTCTCTCAAAATAAATAAACTGTAAAAAAAAAAAAAAAAGCAAAAAAACCACTTTTAATAAAAAATTAAAAAGTAAAATAAATAACATTAAAAATGATAGTAATTAATATTTACTTTGATAGAGAAAGTACAAGAGAGCAGGGGAGGGGGCAGAGAAAGAGTGCGAGACAGGATCCCAGGCAGGCAACGTGGGGCTTGAATTCATAGACTGTGAGATCAGGACTGGAGCCAAAACCAAGTCAGACACTTAGCCAACTGAGCCACCCAGGTGCCCCCTAAAAATGGTAATAGTTAAAAAACAAAATCAAACTGTTGTCCTGACCACACCCCCTCTGAAGGTGCCTGGGAAGAATTCTTCCTTGCTTTTCCAGCTTCTGGCGTTTGTAGCAATCCTTGGCGCCCCTCAACTTGAAGCTGCATCACTCCAATCTCTGCCTCTTTCTTCACTGGGCTGCCTCTATCTGTGTGTCCTCTTGTAAGGACACCAATCATTGGATTTGGGGCCACTGTATACTTCATCTCAACTAATTCCATGTACAAAGACCCTATTTCCAAACGAGTTCTCATTCTGAGGTTCCAGGTGGACAGGAATCTTTTTGGAACACTATTCAACCCAATTCAGTACCTAATAACAATAACAAAACCAAAACCAATCTCACTGGTTACCTTTGGAAAATGCTTGGAGACAAATTCATTTTTTGTGAACTAGTAAATAAAGTGAAAGAGTAGAGCATTTATCCTACTTCCCTCTGTATAAACTGAACTTCAGGGTAAATACTTAAGGGTATATTTCTCTTTATTGAGGGGCCCCTGCTAATAAGTAAAACAGGAATGTTAGAATCAGAGTATCACCATTTTATAGCCCTTAATAATTAATGAACCTAACAACTAACCATTGATGAGTGTTAACATCACAAAAAGAAACCACCAGACATGTGACTCCTGAAGAAATACATTGGAAAAAAGAATGGAATCTGAATCCATTAAGCCTCTAGACCTAATTACCAGAGGAACATATTAAATGTCTGCAATGATGCAGCCAGGAAAATCAAGATTGTAACATTTACAAAAAAGATACTTAAAAAAGAATTAAAGGGAAACTTTGAAATCGGAAAACACACTTGAGAGACTTCTATCTACAAATCCAACATATGGATTTTATTTTCAAAAAGTCAACTGTAAAAAAAAAAATTAAGAGGGGACATTGGGAAATTTTGATAATGTTAAGGAATTATTTTTTAAGGTTAATAATGGAGTTATGGTTAAATTTATTAAAAATTTATATTTTTTAAGGTTTGTTTATTTTGAAAGAAAGAGCAAGTGGGGAGGGGCAAAGACAGGGAGAGGGAGAATCCCAAGCAGGCTCCGCACTGTCAGTGCAGGGCCCAACATGGGGCTCAATCCCACGAACTGTGAGATCATGACCTGAGCTGAAACCAAGAGTCAGTTGCTTAACTGACTGAGACACCCAGGTGCCCCAAAAGTTTGTACTTTAAAAATACATACTAAAATATTCACAAATGTCATGTAACTTGATTCCAAATAATGAGAGTGGGTATGGATGACCCAAAATGACCCATAAAATTGATCATTGCTAAATCAGGTGCTGTATATATGGACATGTACTCTGCTACTCTGTCTGCTTTTGCATACATTTAACATTTTCCATATTTAAAAATTATTTTTGAGATGATCCGAGAAAATTGGCCATGAGTTAGGCATATCTGATATTAAAGAATTATTGTGTTTAGTGTGCTAATATCTTTATAGCTATTTTATTAAGTCTTTCTCTTAGAGATTCAACCTAAAGTAATTATGAATAAAATCTTATGATGAAGGGAATTTGCTTTAAACTACTTCGGTGTAGGGGCACCTGGGTGGCTCAGTCAGTCGAGCGCCCAACTCTTGATTTCGGCTCAGGTCGTGGTCCCAGGATCATGGGATTTAGCCCCTTGTCCGGCTCCATGCTGGGCAAGGAGTCTGCTTAAGATTGTCTCTCTCTCTCTCTCTGTCTGTCTGTCTCTCTCTCCCTCTGCCCCTCAACCCACTCACTCTCTCTCTAAAAAAAAAGAAGAAGAAGGAGGAGGAGGAGGAGGAAAAGAAAAGAAGAAAAGTATGCCAGTGTGGAGAATGAGGAGAAGGGTGACATAAAACTAGCCTCATATTTATTATGATCGGTGTTGGGCTATAGGTGCCTAAGAGTTTGTCACGTTCCTCTATTTTTCTGTATATTTGAAAGTATCTTTACTAAGGAGTTAAAATAAAAATAAAACCCAAAGACAATAAATATAACGTTTCTGTTAAACTACAAAGTGTCAAAAGTTTTCAAGTGTCTTTCATTGTTATCAGCATCAGTTAACAAAACTAATGTTCATGACAAATAGCGGACAGACAATAAATATTTTTTAAGTGAATGATCACTCCAAGGATGTGTCAGAATCAAAAGCATGACATTCAAAAATCATGGAACAGGGCGGCTGGGTGGCTCAGTCAGTTAAGCATCTGACTTTTCATTTTGGCTCAGGTCATGATCTCACAGGTGGGTTCATGGGTTTAAGCCCTGCATTGGGCTCCGTGCTGACAGTATGGAGACTGCTTGGGATTCTCATTGTCTCCCTCTCTCTGTCTCACCCCCATGCATTCTTGTGCTCTCTCTCTCTCTCTCAAATAAATAAACTTTCAAAAGTCATGGGACATCTAGGTAAATCCAGATTATTCTCCTTGATGTTAACTCTCATGAAATAAACTGCAAAATTTATTTAGTGTCTGTGGAATGCTTAAAGTTTTATACAGCTTAACAAAAAGCTAAGCATAACGCAAATTGCAAATTATTTTTTAGGTATCAATATAGTGGTTCTCCATAGTCTCATTTCAAATTTTTAGTTTTGACCAAGGTAAGTGTCCCTGTGATGCCTTTTTTATGAGTACTGCTTGAAGACAAAGAAGTCAACATTGAATAGGCTATTGATGTTTCTACCTGCATGCTAATTGAATACTCTCCCACTGTACCACTTACAGTGTGTGTCTGTGGGGCTCCCCCAGCTCCACAGGATAATGAATGTAGGAGTGGCCATCATCATTCCACAGGACCCTGCTTGCTGTCTATTGTTTGAAGTATTTTAAGCTTAAGAGTGATTTTTTTCAAGTTTATTTATTTTGAGAGAGAGAGAGAGAGAGAGAGAGAGAGAAAGAGAGAGAATGCAGGGGAGGGGCAGAGGGAGAGGGAGAATCCCGAGCAGGTTTGGCACCAGCAGTACAGAGCCCAATGTAGGGCTCGAACTCATGAACCATGAGATCATGACCTGAACCAAAGCCAACAGTTGGACACCCCACCAGCTGAGCCACCCAGACACCCCAAGTTTGGGAGTGATTTGCTACCTAGCAAGAGATAACTCATACATCAAGGACAAAGGTTTAAAAACATGGCAGAATCCCTTCACAGGCTGGATTACCAAGGGCTAAGATTTTTCAGGAACAGAAGCTTTGAACAAAGACTCTAATGGACTGATTGACTTTGATGCTGGCCAAAGGCAAGGGGATGTCAGCAAGGGTAGTGAAAGGGGAAGTGAAAGATGTCAGCTACAGGCTTGTTCCTTGTGGAAATGGAGGCTGTGGATAGTGTCTGGCTGCGTTTCCTCGCTTGCTGTATCATTGTTTAGAATCTGTGACATCTCTTTCCTCCTCCTGCTTCTTGTTATTCTATATAAGATGAGTTGGTGGTGGTTGTACTTCCGTTTGGCCCACAGATTGCAGAACTTGAGATAGGACTGAAGGCAGAGGGCACATCCCAGAGGTCCTGGAATTGGGGCCTTCGCCATACCTGGACTGGATTCTGTGTTTCTCTCCCCAAGATGGGTGAGGGTGTTCTTGGTTGAGTATGAGATTGTGATGGTTACATTATGGTGGGTGAGAGCATCTAAAAATATTTCATGTGTGGAAAGATATATGTGTGTGAGTGCCGGACAGCCAGATGGCACACGGTGCATGGGGGCAGGACCTGACAATTGTCCTGTAGGACCCATTCTTCTCTTCCTGAGGGGGAATAGATTTTTTTTTTTTTTTTAGCAAGGCCTGTATCTCCCAGCCCGCACAGTGGCTTTGTGTGGTCATGTGACTGAGTTCTGGCAGATGGGGTGTAAGAAGTGAGGGAGTTTCCCGGGATCACCCTGAAGAGACCCTTCATTCACACTCCACCCCACCCTTGTCTCCCTGTTTCCCCATCTTCTTGGAACTCGTGTGCTGGCTTGAGCTCCACCTTGGTACGTGAGGAAGGAGCTGGACCTTCAGGCTTCATAGATAAGAGGAACATACCGGCCTGAATTACTCACCTCTGGATTTAAAAACAAAATTTTTTTTTAATGTTTATTTTTGAGAGAGACTGAGAACGTGAGTGGGGGAGGGTCAGAAAGAGAGGGAGACCCAGAATCTGAGCTGTCAGCACAAAGCCCAACACAGGGCTCGAACTCGCGGACCTCGAGAGATCATAACCTGAGCCGAAGTTGGACGCTTAGCTGACTAAGCCACCCAGGCACCCCTGGATTTTTACATACCAGTGGCATAAACCTTGATCTTGTCTAAACTGCTGTCACTTCAGGTCTCTGTCATTCTCACTGAAACTAATCCTAATGAATACAATGGTATCTTTTCATTTTCCCTGACCAGCCACAGCTTCCCTCTTTCAGGAGGACTTCCTCTAACCCATTCCTTGTGCTTCCGGTGGGCTGTGAGTCACAGGAGGGGCTCCCTTTTCCCCAACAGGCAGGTAGGTGACCAAACCTTACTGATGAGAATACCAGCCCGCTTGCCAGGAACTGAAGCCTGAGTGGAGCTGATGAGGGACCATAAGGCAAACCGACACCCCCAAAAATCACCACCCCCCAGGTGGTCTGTGTCTGACATTCCTCCCGTACTCCTGGCTGCCCAAGAACAAAGGAAAGGGGAAAGCAAATGGGTAACTGACTAGCGATCAGAGTCCTGCAGGACAGGAGTCTCCATTGGTTTGCAAATCTCTTGGTAAATTACAAGAAAAGGGCAATCTTATCAATAGCCTAATCTCCAGAAACTCCCTGCTATTAATGATCTCGATTTGCTAGACGGAAAGACAACCTAACCTTGACAATAGCTAGGCCTCCAGCAACTTTCTCCTTCACTCTTTCACTCCGTGGGAGCGTTCCTTAGCATATGGAAATCCCATGAAGAAACTTCCTCTTCAGTCCCCCAACTCCATAGTGCACAACCAGTCACTCTTCACAACCCCAGTGCAGCTCTTTCTGCCCACGGTCCCTGTGCTTTAATAAAATCACCATTTTGGGGGGCGCCTGGGTGGCTCAGTTGGGTGAGCGTCCCAGGTCATGAGCTCGTGGTTCACCAGTTCCAGTCCCACATCCAGCTCCGTGCTGACAGCTCAGAGCCTGCAGCCTGCTTCTGATTATGTGTCTCCCTCTCTTTCTGCTCCTCCCTCAGCTTGTACTCTGTCTGTCTCTCTGTCTCAAATAAATGAAAACATTAAATAAATAAATAAAAATAAAATCACTGTTTTGCACCGAAGACATCTTCAAGAATTCTTTCTTGGCCATCGGCTCTGGACCCCCATCCCTCCAAAACCCCATCAGAGCCGCATCTGCAGGCAGGTGAGTCTGATATTGTGATGTCAGTGCCCTGGAAAGAAGATCCTTGAGGTCCCCAGAGCGGCCCTGGGTCCTGTCTTTTCTGAGCCCCAGTCACTCAACTTGTCCCTAGATTCCATGAGCTCACCAGTGTTCTTCCCATTCATATCTTTGTTTTTTCTCAATCCAGAGTAGCTTTCTGCTGCCTGCACCCCAAGAACCACAGCCCATGATGTCCTCTCATCTTTCCTTTGCCTTCCCATTTTTTCGCCTCTGGTTGTGCCGGTATCCCCACCCTGATGCCCCTTAGTCACTTGTTCCATAAAATATCATCCCATAACTTCGTTCCTTAAAGCAACAACCATCATTTTACTATCCTCTCTCACTGCCGTGGGGGTGGAGTCAGCTGCACTAAACAGGTCTCATTTGGGGGCTCTCATGTTTGCAGTCAAATGGCAGCAAGAGCTGCTGTCCTCTTAAAGGCTTCCTGCATTTTCCAACATGACAATTCCTTGATGCTAACTGGGTGTCCAACAATCAACTTAGTTCTGGCACTACCTTCCTGGAGTTAGCATCAGACTCCACAGGTTTCAAGGTCTCAGTCCCATAACACAACCCCTTCTTTGGACACCAATCACAAGTCCTGGGAGCTACTCATGATTCTGACAAGCAGCCTATAAATTCAAGGGTTCCCAGACCCCTGTTCAGGTCTGATACTTCACAAAAATGACTCACAGAACTCAGGAAGCCACTATGAACTTGCAGTTACTGGTTTACTATGAAGGGTACAAATGAACAACCAGATGAAGAGCCCACCAGGATACAATGGAATACCAAGGAAGGGGCGCCTGGGTGGCTCTGTTGGTTGAGCGTCCAACTTCACCTCAGGTCATGAGCTCGCGGTTCATGGGTTCAAGCCCCGCGTTGGGCTCTGTGTTGACAGCTCAGAGCCTGGAGCCTGCTTCCAATTCTGTGTCTCCCTTTCTGCCTCTCTCCCATTCGCACTCTCTCTCTCTCTCTCTCTCTCTCTCGCTCTCAAAAATAAACATTAAAAAAAGAAAACAATGAAATCCTGTCATTTGTGACAACGTGGGTGAACCTGGAGGACACTATGCTAAGTGAAATAAGCCAGACACAGAAGGACAAATGCTGTGTGATACCCTATAGATGAGGAATCTAAAATAGCCAAACCGGGGAGCCTGGGGGACTCCGTCAGTTAAGTGTCCAACTTTTGATTTCAGCTCAGGTCACGATCTTGCAGTTCATGGGATGGAGCCCTGCTTCAGGCTCCGTGCTGACAGCACAGAGCCTGCTTGGGACTCTGTCTCTTCATCTCTGCCCCTCACCCACTTGAGCTCTCTCTCTCTCTCTCTCTTTCTCTCTAAAATAAATACATTAATTAAAAAAATATAGCCAAACTCCTAAGAGAGCAGAATGGTGGCTGCCAAGAGATGGGGAAAAGGGGAGGTGTTAGAGTACAAAATGTCAGTTGCACAAGTTGAGTAATCCTAGAGATTTATGCACAGCATAGCCTCTATATTAACAATATTGACTGTATAATTAAACATTTGCCAAGAGCTCAAGTCTTATGTTTTCTTATAACAAATAACGATAATAGCAAGTAAAGGAGGCGGGAGGTAAGTTTTGGAGGTGATACATGTTTATGGCATAGATTGTGGTAATTATTAATAGTTAAATATATATAGCTTTTTTAAAGAGTTGTAGGGGTGCCTGGTTGGCTCTGTAGAGCATGCAATTTTTTTTTTTTTTTTTTGAGCATGCAACTCTTGATCTTAGGGTTGTGAGTTTGAGCCCCATGTTGGATGTACAGATTACTTAAAAAAAAAAAAAAAAAAAAGAGTTGATGAGGACAAAGTCCAAGTTGAGTGAGGCAGGGTTTCCCTGCCTTCTCCTCATGGAAGCCAGGCACACCACCCAGCACTTTGACCTGTTCACTGACCTGAAGCTCCTCCAGTCTCATTATTTCAGCGTTTTCTTATGGGATCTCATTACGCAGGCACGATTAATTAAGTTACTGGCCACAAGATTGAACTAAATCTCCAGTCCTTTCTCCGGGGGTTGAGGGAAGCGGGGGGGGGGGGGGGGGGGGGGGGGGGGGGGGGTGGAGGGGGGGTTGGGGGCAGTGCTGAAGGGGCCAACCTTCTCATCACATGATTGGTGTTTCTGGCCCTCAGTCCCCACCCTGAGGCTATCTAAAGGCCCAGCCATGAGTCACCTCATTAGCATAAACTCAGATGTGGTTGAAAAGGTCTCCTTATGGGTAACAAAGGGCAATGCTATTGCTCAGGGAATTCCAATAGTTTTAAGAACTCTACACCAAAAACTGGGGACAGAGACCAAGTATATATGTATTTTTTATAATTTCTTAAGTTTATTTATTTATTTCGTGTGTGAGAGAGAGAAAGTGCAGGAGGGACAGAGGGAGAGGGAGAATCCCAAGCAGGCTCCACACTTGTCAGTGCAGAGCCTGACGCAGGGTTTGAACTCACAAACTGTGAGATCGTGACCTGAGTCAAAACCAAGAGTCCAATGCTTAGCCAGCTGAGCCACCCAGGTGCCTCTAAGTATATTTATTATCATATTGCACTTGCTCAAGAATCTGGTGCTGGCCGTGGCTAGGTCCTCAGAAGAGGCTGGCAGTTGGAACACCTGTATGTGGCCTTTTCACATGGCCTGAGCTTCCCTACACTATGATGATGGGGTTCCAAGAGCAAGCTTGCTGGCCATCCCAGACAGACCCCTGTTTCCACTTCTCCTTAGGCTGTGACGGAAAGGAACATAGATCTCATTTCTCAGCGGGAGGAGTGTCAGTGTCACGGTGTAGGAGGGCATAGAGGATAGGAGATCTTTTGTGGTCAACTTGGAAAATACAACGTGCTACAAATATGGAAACCCAACCAATACTTGGCCTTTCAGATCCATATCTTCATCCTACAGTCTTGTCTGCATCATCTCCTTGCCCTCACTTCTATCTTCCAAACGAAAAATGGTTTCTTTCTGTGGCAGGGCTCATGGCCTTATTATATGGGAAGATCCTTGAGGACAGGGACCAGCTCTTCAAAATTTGTAACCAAAGAATAAATACATGAAGTAGCTTAGTGTAGTGACTGAGAGAGCAGATCCTGACATTAGTTCGAAGTGCCATTTGTGGGGCGCGTGGCTGGCTCAGTCAGTAGAGTGTGTGACTTTTGACCTTGGGGTTGTGAGTTTGAGCCCCAGATTGGGAGTAGAGATTATTTAAAAATAGAATCTTAAAAAAAAAGTTTCAAAATACCATTTCCCAGAAACCTGATCTTGAGCAAGTTAATAAATGTCAATATGCCTTAATTTCCTCATTTGCAAAATGGGTATATTAGTACTATCTTACCCTTAGAGTTGTTTTGAGAATTAAATATAATACAAGAAAAACATAAAAATAATACAAGAAAGGCATATACAGTGCTTGGTAGTTAGTTGGGTTTTGTTCCTGTTATTAATTATTCATTATTATTGTTAATTATGACCATAACGCATCCTCCTCAATACCCATAATAATAAGTGTGATGGTTAATTTTATGTGTGAACTTGACCAGGCCATAGAGTGCCCAGATAGCTGGTTAAACATTATCCTGGGTGTGTCTGTGAAGGTGTTTCCGGATGAGATTAACATTTGAAGCAGTAGATTGAGTAGGGCAGATGGCCCTCCTCAATGTGGAAGGCTTAAATAGAACAAGAGGTGGGGTTAGGCAGAATTTCCTGTTTTTAAACTGGGAAATTGGTCTTCTGCTTTCAGATTGGAACTTACACCATCAACTCTCTTGGTCCTCAGGCCTTTAGCCTTGGCCTAGAACTACGGCTCTCCCAGGTCCCCAGCTTGTAGCAGATGGTAGGTCATTGTCAGCCTCCACAATCACATAGGCCAATTGCTCATAATAAATCTCCCTCCCACCTTTCCTCCCTTTCTGTCTTTCTCTTTCTCTCTCAACAAGAGAAACATACATATTTCTCCTGCTGGTTCTGTTTCTCTGAAAAAATGCCAACTAATACAGTAAGTATTACTGCATTTTTATTTGTACCATTTATCAGTGTATCTGAAATTATATATTTAATAACAAACACAGGGGCCCCTGGCTGGCTCAGTCAGTGTGGCATGTGACTTTTTTTTTTTTTAATTATTTTTTTTAAGTTTATTTATTTTGGGAGACAGAGTGGAGGAGGGGCAGAGAGAGGGAGAGAGAGAATCCTAGACAGGCTCCATGTTGTCAGCGAGCGCAGAGCCTAATGCGGTGCTCAAACCCATGAACCGTGAAATCGTGACCTGAGCAGAAACCAAGAGTTGGACGCTTGACCGACTGAGCCACCCAGGTGCCCCTTAAGAAAAGCTTTCAACTGTACGAAGAACTGAAAGGTGGTCCTCATAAAGGTGATGTAGTGGGAAAGATGATCAATAACATCCTCGTGAAAAACGCCAAACAGAAGGACCTTTAGACATTTGTGATAGTTTCTCCCAAGCAGGGGCCTCCGTAGCAGTAGCATCATCATCCATTAAACCTGAGTTGTCCTATGCAGTAGACACGTGACTTTTCAGCTTTTGAAATTTACTTCAATTTAAAGATTTTTTTTTTAAATGTTTATTTTTGAGATACAGACAGTGTGAGCAGGCAAGAGGTAGAGAGAGGAGACACAGAATCAGAAGCAGGCTCCAGGCTCCAGGCTCCGGGCTCCAGGCTCCGGGCTCCAGGCTCCGGGCTGTTAGCACAGAGCCCGACGTGGGACTTGAACTCACGAACTGTGAGATCATGACCCAAAGTCGAACACTTAACTGACTGAGCCACCCAGGCACCCCTGAAATTTACTTCAATTTAAATGGGAAAACTGGGGCACTTGGTTGGCTCAGTCGGTAGAGCGTACTACTCTTGATCTCAGGGTCGTGAGTTCGAGCCCCATATGGCAGGTAGAGGTTCCTTAAAAAAATTAAAAACTAGTAAATAAATTTAAAAACTGATTCAGTTATTGGAAAAGTTTTAAGTATGTCTACTTTAACCTGAGTATCGGGATTCTACCTTTTGAACAGTAAATTTTACAAAATCTAAATACAGATCAAATATTTCTAATGAACACTAAAGCATCTGAATCTAAATATGATACAAGTGTAAAATACACCAGATTTCAAAAACTAGTACCAAAAAAAGACTGTCAAATATCTTCACAATTTTGGGGGCACCTGGTTGGTTCAGTCGGTTAAGCATCCGACTCTTGATTTCAGCTTAAGTCATGATCTCACTGTTTATGAGTTCAAGTCCCACATTGGGCTCTGCACTGACAATGCGGAGGAGCCTGCTTGGAATCTTCTCTCTCCCTCTCTCTCTGCCCCTCCCCCACTCACTCTCTCTGTCTCTCTCAAAATAAACTTAAAAATTTTTAAATCGCCACAATTTTAATATTGATTACATATTGAAATAATATTTTAGTCCTGAGTCAAATAAAGCATGTGATTAAAATTAATTGCATTATTCCAAACTCATCAAGTTGTGTACATTAAATATGTACAGCTTTCGTCTGTCAATCGCACCTCCATAAAGTGGCTTAAAAATTAGTTCCAGTGTGGGGCGCCTGGGTGGCTCAGTCAGTTAAGCGTCTGACTTCAGCTGAGGTCATGATCTCACAGTTCCAGAGATCAATCATTGGTTTCTGAGTTCGAGCCCCATGTTGGGCTCTGTGCTGACAGCTCAGAGCCTGGAGCCTGCTTCAGATTCTGTCTCCCCCTCTCTCTGCCCCTCCCCTGCTCATGCTCTGTCTCTCTGTCTCAAAAAAAAAAAAAAAAAAAAATTAAAAAAATATTTTTTAAAAAAGGAAAAAAAGGGGCGCCTGGGTGGCTCAGTCGGTTGAGCGTCCGACTTCGGCTCAGGGCATGATCTCGTGGTCCGTGAGTTCGAGCCCCACGTCGGGCTGTGTGCTGACAGCTCAGAGCCTGGAGCCTGTTTCGGATTCTGTGTCTCCCTCTCTCTGACCCTCCCCCGTTCATGCTCTGTCTCTCTCTGTCTCAAAAATAAAATAAAAAAATAATAGTAATAAAAATAAATAAATAAATAAATAAAAAAGGAAAAAAGTTGCAGGGCACATGGCTGACTCAGTGGAGTGTGCAACTCTTAGTCTCAGAGTTATGAGTTAGAGCCCCATGTTGGTCAGGGAGCCTACTTAAAAAAAATCAAACTAAAAAAATTAGTGCTTTTGCCCTCCCCTCCCCGCTAGAGCCTAAACACCTTCAGTTTTAAGAAGAGCTGCGTGCTCCCTCTGGTTCTGGAAACCCCGCTCATAGCTGGCAAAAATGGCCTTGGACCACAGCCTTCCAGACATAGTTGTCTTTTCAGGAGTCCTGTTCCAGCAGGCCTTCACAGGCTCCAAGGTGGCATAAACAGAAAGGCCTCCTTTTGCTCTTTTTAACGTGGCCACTAGAACATTCTTATGTAATTTGTGTTATATTTTTGTCGGCCATTTCTAGGGAGATAAGCTGGGGTGACACATCACACCTAGGAATCTTAGCAAACACAGGAGCAAGCAGCGACCAGCTTGGAGTCTGAAGGGGTGTGAGATAGTTTTTAAAAAATGTTTATTTATTGATTTTGAGAAACAGAGAGAAAGTGCAGGAGGGGCAGAGAGAGAGGAGAGAGAGAATCCTAAGGCTGACAGCGCAGAGCCTGATGCAGGGCTCAATCTCACATTAATTTTAACATCTTTCCCATGCAAATTCTGGACAGGACTGTGCCCTTCAGGCCTCTACCTGTCCTGACTTCAAGGACAAAATGGATGAATCTACAATAAGTATGAGTACGTGCCCTTGGGTCAGAGGCACAAGCCTGTTGCCATAGGCTGCGTGGTCACTCTCGAACTGCCCAGGCCTTCCTGGTCCAGGTGAGTCTCTGGAGCTTCCTCATTTTACCTGGGAGGATCCAGAGACAGCAAGAAGAGCAAAGAAGAGAGGGACAGTATCTTCTTGAAAGTTTCAACAGTACCCACGAAAAGAACTAAAATAGCGAAATATACATTAAGGGGGGAATGGTAGCATCAGTGAGCCAAATCTGCATTTATCACAGCAGAAATGTAATGTTGACAGTTGATCAAGCGAGAAATAGTGGTATCAGTTTGTTCTTTGGAGATTCGGAGGAAATCACTGCAAGAAGACAAATAGAATTAAACATGGTTGCCCCTAACTGTACATTTAGTTTCATGCCTTCTTGTTTTGTTTTTTTATGTTTATTTATTTTTGACAGGCAGAGAGACAGAGCACGAGTGGGGGAGGGGCAAAGAGAGAGGGAGACACAGAATCCGAAGCAGGCACCAGGCTCCGAGCTGTCAGCACAGAGTCGGACACAGGGCTCAAACTCACAAACCGTGAGATCATGACCTGAGCCTCAGTCGGATGCTTAACGACTGACCCACCCAGGTGCTCCTATGCCTTCTTCTTTAATTTGTTGTATTTCACAATTTTGGGGCAAAGCTTTTTAAGTAATCAATGTGGGGTTTGAACTTACAACCCTGAAATCAAGAGTTGCATGCTCTACCAACTGAACCAGACAGGTACCCCGATTTCACAAATTTTTTAAAAAAATGTTTACTTATTTATTTTGAGAGAGAGAGAGAGAGAGAGAGAGAGCAGGAGAGAGGCAGAGAAAGAGGGAGAGAATCTGAAGCAGGCTCCATTCTCAGCGAGGACCTGACGTGGGGCTACATCTCACAACCATGAGATCATGATGTGAGCTGAAATCAAGAGTCGAACACTTAACCAATGGAACCACCCAGGCGCCCCTACAATTTTTTTTAAAGAAAGGGGTGGCCCCTTGGGGGCCGACTTGGGACTGAGGAGACCCAAGGAGAGGCTGGGCTGGGGACCATGATCTTTAGTATAAGCTGGGCTGTACCAATTTTCATTTTAACAATATGCATGCATGTCTATATTTACAAAAAATTCCAATAACATAGTAATGCGTTGGTACAGCTTATTTCTCCTCGTGTTTACAGTCTTTGCTGGACTTGTGGAACACAAAACTGAGAGCACAAGCTTCATGTCATTGTGCAGATGAGCAGAGAAGTTTGGTGACTTAGCAAATCCATAGTCCATTGGTGACAAAGCAGGGGCATTCCTGGGCTCCTACGCTAGAGTTCCTTCCCCTGCCACACTTTCGGCATAAGACGGCAGCGAGGCTAACATGATTAAGACAAGTTGTCTGTTGGAGCGCCTGGGTGACTCAGTCGGTTGAGTGTCCGGCCTTTGGCTCAGGTCATGATCTCACGGTTTGTGGGTTCAAGCCCCATGTTGGACTTTGCACTGACAGCACAGAGCCTGCTTCAGATTCTCTGTCTTCCCCCCTTCTCTCTGCCCCTCCCCACTCTCTCTTTCTCTCTAAAATAAATAAAAGACACCCTTATTAGCAGAGATATGGAATTTATCTTTATTTTAGTTTTTTTTTTTTTTTTTTTTTTTTTAAGTAGGCACTACACCCAGCATGGAGCCCAACACAGGGCTTGAACTCAGGACCCTGAGATCAAGACCTGCCCTGAGATCAAGTGTGGAATGCTTAATCACTGAGCCAGGCTCTCCAAGAGATATGGGTTTTAAACCAGACAGAGCTGTAGAAACAACCCTTGTTAGTTTTTTTCTATCTACTACCTTAGCTTAGAATTCCCTACTTACTAGGGAATTATTAATTATAATTATTAATTCATTAACAATTTAATTCTTTTTTTTTTAATTTTTTTAAACGTTTTTTATTTATTTTTGAGACAGGGAGAGACAGAGCATGAACAGGGGAGGGTCAGAGAGAGGGAGACACAGAATCCGAAACAGGCTCCAAGCTCTGAGCTGTCAGCACAGAGCCCGACACGGGGCTCGAACTCACGGAGTGCGAGATCATGACCTGAGCCGAAGTCGGCCGCTTAACCGACTGAGCCACCCAGGTGCCCCAATGTAAATTTAATTCTGAGTCAGCTGGAAGACCCTGAGGGGTAGAGGGAGAATTTTTTCCTTCCCTACTGAGCAGGGGAACAGAACATGTCCCTCATACTCCTTTCCCAGGTACCCAGGCCCCTCCCCAAAGTCAGCACTGTTCCCAGTTGCTGTGTCCTCTTGCAGAGAATGTCAATGCATCGATAAGCATGTATATATAATACTTTTTATTATTTGGAAGGATCTGTGTTTTTGTCTGCAGTGTAGCCCAGGGCTATTAGAAGACTCTTGCACATTGTTAGTTCAAAGAGGGCCTGGTGGAAAGCCCACACATAAAAGTGGGCTATACCAACAGCTACCGGGGAAGTGCAAATTAGAGAGATCACTAGAAATCCACCAGAATGACTAACCTCTAAAAGACTGATTAGATAGGGGTGCGTGGGTGGCTCGGTCCGTTAAGCTTCTGACTTCAACTCATAATCTCACAGTTTGTGAGTTTGAGCCCTGTGTGTTGGGCCCTGTGCTGACAGCTCAGAGCCTGGAGCCTGCTTCGGATTCTGTGTCTCCCTCTCTCTCTGCCCCTCCCCCGCTTGCGCTCTCTCTCTCTCTCTCTCTCTCTCAAAAATAAATAAAGGTTAAAAAAATAAATAAAAGACTGATTAGATGTAAAGACTGATAACACTATGTGTTCATGGGGATACAGCGTGATGGGAATGTGAAATGGAACCATGAGTTTGGAATAAAGTCTCAGTTTCTAATAAAATGAAACACATCTACTCTATTGACCTGGCAATTCCACTTTTGGGTACTTACACTCAAATAAGTGAAAATGCATGTCTAAAAAGATCTGTACAAGAATGTTCTTCTCAGCTTTATTTTAAATGTTCTTCGGAGAGAGTGAGGGGGACGGAGGAGCTGAAGCAGGCTCCACACTGACAGCAATGAGCCTGATGCGGGGCTCGAACTTACGAACTGTGAGATCATGACCTGAGTGAAGTGGGATGCTTAACCAACTCAGCCACCCAGCTGCCGCAAGGTTTTAGGTCTTGATGGAGTTTTGCATTACAGCTGCGTAGATTTGTCAAAAGTCAGTGAATGGTAAACCTAAGGTTTGTGCATTTTATTGTATATAGTTTTACCTTAAAAAAAGATAATTACATGTGTGCTAAAGTGTTTAAAGGTGAAAAGTATTGATTTCTCTAACTTCTTTTGAAATGCGGCCAAAAATTGATGAATTGATTGTTTTAAAGTTTATCCATTTTTTTTTGAGAGATAGAGAGAAAGTAGGGTGGGGGGCAGAGAGAGAGAGGAAGACAGAGAGAATCCCAAGCAGGCCCCGCACTGTCAGTGCAGAGCACAATGCTGGGCTCGAACTTGCCAACTGTGACAACATGAGCTGAGCTGAAGTCAAGAGTAGAACACTTAACCAACTGAGCCACCCAGGCGCCTCTTGATGAATTGTTAAACGGATAAATAGATATGTGATAAAGCATAAATAGGAAAATGCTAATTGGAGAATTTAGATGGATATGTGGACGTTCACTGTACATTCCTTTCAACTTTTCTGTGTCAAAATTTGTATAATAAAATGTAGGGGGGAAGCAAAGAGAAAAAGAGAAGTACAGGGGTAGTGTGACCATTCACATCAAGAACTACTTCTCTATTGTCTCCTCGTTACTTTTTCAGTGTTGTCACATCCTCGTTCTGTCACCAGAGCCCAGCTGGTCCACAACAGTGCTGGTTTGTCTTTCACTATCCCTGGCTGTCCACGCTGGGGGAAGTAGGAGGAAGTGGCCAGGAATACAGACAGCATGTGGTTTATGGCCACAAAATTTCCCCGCTCCCAAGTGGGCTGGTCATAAAACAGTCACCATCCCCAGTGTGGGGGTGGGGGCCCTTCTCCCCTCTGCTGTGTTGCATCTCTGGCTTCTGCGCTCCAGCTTCTTTTGGTTTATTTCCTCCTCGTGGAGGAACACATGTTCCAGAAGCTTCCTGGGATATGGTGTGTGGGAGATAAAACTTTTTTAAGAACTGACTTGTCTGAAAATGTTCTCATTTCACCCACCCACTTGATCGATAGTTTGGCCGTGAATAGAATTCTCAGTAAAAAAAATCATCTTTCTTCAGCATCTGGAAGGCATACTGCTCCATCAGGGCAACTGTTGGGAAATCTGAAGCCATTCTATTTCCTGTTTCCTTGTGTTTTCTCTTTGGAAACTTGTAGAATCTTATCTGTTCCCATTGTTCTCAAGTTTTCACAATGATGAACTCAAGGGCGGGTCTATTTTTTTATTCACGGGGCTGGCATTTTCTGTCTCTGAACTCAAGTCTGGGAAATTTCCCTGAATATTTTCGTGGATATTTTCCTCCTTTGCTTTTTCTTTGTTCTTTGTTTTCTATTACAGGATATTATTAGGATGACAGTTGGACTTCATCAGCTAGTTCCCTAATGTTCTCACCATTTCCTATTTTCTATCTTTCCATGTCTTCTGGGTCCTCTGAGAGATTTTCTCATCTTTCTGTTGTTTTTCCTGCTAGTTTTTTTTTGGGGGGGGTTAATTATCTGAATGCTTCTTTTTTTTTTTTTTTTAAATACCACTTCCGGGGCGCCTGGATGGCTTAGTCGGTTGAGCATCCGACTTCGGCTCAGGTCACGATCTTGCAGCTGGTGGGTTTGAGCCCCATGTCGGGCTCTGTGCTGAGAGCTCAGAGCCTGGAGCCTGCTTCACATTCTGTGTCTCCCTCTCTCTCTGCCCCTCCCCTGCTTGTACTCTGTCTCTCTGTCAAAAATAAATAAACATTAACAAAAAAAAACCTTAAAAAAAATAAAAAAGATTCAGCCTAGGCTACTAGATCCCTTTGTTTTTGTTTTGTTTTCCCAGGCACTGTGCCTGGACTCCCTGCCTATCCCCCCCACCCCGCCCCAAACCACCCCCCAATCCAAATACTCTCAGTTTACGCTCTCTGGAGGGGAACCTCCAGTCTTTTGTAGGGGAGGAAGAGGGCAGCCACCTTGCCCAGTGGAAGATGGGAAGGGATGTAGACGGCCTGTTGCTGCTTATCAGCTTTTGTGCCATTTCCGTGCCCTGCTCTCCCTCTACCCCAGTTCTGTAGGTGCCTGCTGCTGTCAGTTCCCAGCTCTTTGGTGATCCTCTGGTGTTGATCTGGTGTCCCTTAGCTTTTCCCACTGCTAGTCTAGGAGACTAAATCAATTACAAGCAGTCTGTCTCCTCATCCCAATCTGTTCTAAGATTATGTCTTTTTTTTAAATCCCTTTTCTGAAGTTCTAGTGGGGTTTTGGGTAGAAATTAAATTAGATACTTGTATTAACCCATCATGTTAATCTGGAAATGAATACTATATGTTCACTTGCTTACTAAGCATCTCTCCTACTAGGATGTAGGTTTCCTGATGCCAGGAATCTGTTTTGCTCATTTCACACTTCCAACACCTTGACAGTAACTGGAACAGGATAACTGATTGACCTTGAATGAAGGACCTCAGTAGGAGATATGATTGTGTTAACCTTAAACATAAAACTGCCAGGGGGGCACCTGGCTGGCTCAGTCAGTGGAGCATGTGACTCATGAGCTCAGGCTTGTGAGTTTAAGCCCCATGGTGGGTGTAGAAGTTACTTAAAAACAAAATCTTTAAAAAAATTTTTTTTAAACATTTACTTTTGAGAGAGACAGAGCATGAGCAGGGGACAGGCAGAGAGATAGAGGGAGACATAAAATCTGAAGCAGGCTCCAGGCTCTGAGCTGTCAGCACAGGGTTTGATCCAGGGCTCCAACCCACTAACTGAGAGATCGTGACCTGAGCCCAAGTCAGTCGCCCAACCGACTGAACCACCCAGGTGCCCCTAAAAACCATATCTTTAAAACACACACACAATAAAACTGCCATTTTACCTGTAAAAATGAGTTTATTTGGGAATAGCAGAGAATTGCAATTGAGGACAAGGAGGCTACAGCAAAACCACAGGACAGTCAGATAAACAAAGGAGAGGAACATTATTTTATGGTGAAGGAGGAAGTTGGGAGGTTTTTGTTTTGTTTTGTTTTTGAGAGAGAGAGAGAGAGCACACACCTGCACTTGGGGGTGAGGCAAAGAGAAGGAAGGGTACAGAGGATCGAGTATCCAAAGCAGGCTCTGGGCTGACAACAGTGAGCCTGGAACTCAGGAACCGTGAGATCGTGACCTGAGCTAAAGTCGATGCTCAACCAACTGAGCCACCCAGGTTCTCCAGGGAGAGGTTGTTTTGAATAAAAGCCCACTGGAGAGAAGCAAGAGTTGCCAGTGATGACGATTTCCCATTGGCTGAGTGGCAGGGGTGATTGACTTCTTATAGGAGATGCAATGTATGTGTCTCCCCATTGGGCCCTGTAATGAGTGGTTCTTTTCTGTTGAGACTCTTCTGTTAGGTGTCTCTAATTGACAATTTTTCCTGTAATTGCCATTCAGTGCTGGGGTTCCCTCTACCAGCCTCCCCTTCCAGCATCTTTTTTTTTTAACTCTTTAAAATGTTTATTTATTTTTGAGAAAAAAAGGGGGAACGGGGGAGGGGCAGAGAGAGAGGGAGACAGAGAATCTGAAGCAGGCTCTGCACTGACAACAGAGAGCCTGATGTAGGGCTCCAACTCACAAACTGGAAGATCATGCCCTGAGCCAAAGTCAGACGTTCAACTGATTGAGCCACCCAGGTGTCACTAGTTTCAATTTTAATTTTTTTTGGCCCATTTGTTGCCATGGAGAACATTACTCAAGGTCAAACGTGGAGAAGTTTTAAATTAAGTTTTATTATTTTTTTTAAAGTTTATTAAATTCAGTTTTATTTATTTATTTATTTATTTATTTATTTATTGAGAGAGAGAGAGAGAGAGAGAGAGAATAAGCAGAGGAGGGGCAGAGAGAGACAGGGACAGAGGATCCAAAGCAGCTCTGAGCCAACAGACAGAAGAGAGCCTGATGCAGGGCTTGAACTCATCAACTGTGAGATCATGATCTGAGCTGAAGTCAGACGCTTAACCGACTAAGCCACCCAGGCGCCCCTTAAACTTTTAAATAAACTCAGTTTTGAATCAGTGTATTTTCGTATGTGAGTTGTACGCTGATTTTGTTATTGTATAGACACAGTCAAACCTCTTGGGCAGTGGACTCTCACTTTACCAATCTAGAGAAATCATGATCTGAATGTGGGCTGTGTTGCCTGTTGGCTCAAAAACACATGTATCAGAATCAAGTCCGTCCTCAAGGCAGCCTTTGATGACCTCTCTGGATTCCAGACCCAGAGCAGCTCAAAGGCATGGCTCCCTTGGAGTCACATGTGAGGATGGCTTCTAATGCCCAGGCCTTTGTTCTCACTATGGAAAATTCTTCTTATTCCATCAAGACCCACCAGAAATCCTACCCAGTGCCTCCTTTCCACTCTTATCTTTTTGATGAAAGCCCTTTTTATTAGTGTGAATACAGTTTTTGGTCCCTGATGTCAGCACTATGTTTATACCCCACTTAACAGGGAGAACAGTGGGCCCGGTATCCTGGCAACTATGTCTCTATCTGTTTCATTTACTATCAGTCCATTAGGCAAGTGCAGCCCTCCACTATTTGTTCAATTGAAGTAAATTATTGACCTGAGGCCCCACCCTTTTATTTGCTCCTGTATTTAGACTGCGTAGTTTATGTTGGTCATAGATTCCCTGGATATTTTGGGGGCACCTGGGTGGTTCAGTCGGCTGAGCAACCAACTTCAGTTCAGGTCATGATCTTGCAGTCTGTGAGCTCCAGCCCTGTGTCAGGCTCTGTGCTGACAGCTCAGAGCCTGGAGGCTGCTTCGGAGTCTGTGTCTCCCTCTCTCCCTGCCCCTCCCCTGCTCACGCTCTCTCTGTCAAAAACAAACATTAAAAAAAAATTTTTTTTTAAAGATTCCCTAGATATTTTTACCAGCAAAGGGGACACTGTTGCTCTAGTACCCTTAAAATTTTGACTCCTCTTTAAGGGAGAGCTTTAGGAACAGCGAAAAGGAGCTGTCCTTTGGCCCAGGACCATGTTGTTTTGAAATAACTGCAAGACAAAGATGCTTTAAAAAAAAGAAAAGAAAAAACCCATGTAGAGAAGGTCTGATTTCAGAACATTGTTACTTCAACAGAGTGAATTCTAGAAAAAGAAGATCTCCAGGTAAAAATGTCATTGGAAATCAACTCCCCTGGAGGGTCTGTTCTCAAACAGAGCTGATGGGTGGTGAACCAGCTACCACTTTGCAGGAGGGCAATGCAACAACAGGTATGGAAGTTTTAAAAACTCCATTTTGGGGCGTGTAGTCTAAAGAAATCAAACTGTGAAGATTCTGGCACAAACATGCCCAGCTCAGCACTATTTCTCAAATAAGGACAATTCCACTGTCCAGTAATACATGAATTGGTTAAGGGACATGTGCAGAATGGGACTGAATAGCAACGGGCCATTGCAAATGTCCCAACGGTTCAGTGTTTCTACATTCTGTTTAAAACATGTTACAGGAGCGTCTGGGTGGCTGGTCGGTTAAGCGGCCGACTTCAGCTCAGGTCATGATCTCGCAGTCGGTGGGTATGAGCCCCGCGTCGGGCTCTGTGCTGACAGCTCAGAGCCTGGAGCCTGTTTCGGATTCTGTGTCTCCCTCTCTCTGACCCTCCCCCATTCATGCTGTCTCTCTCTGTCTCAAAAATAAATAAACGTTAAAAAAAAAATTTTTTTTAAATAAATAAAACATGTTGTTTCAGGTGCGCCCGGCTCTCTCAGCTGGAGGAGCTTACAACTCTTGATCATGGAATTTTGAGTTCGAGCTCCACCTTAGGTGTAGATTACATACGTGCATGCATACATACATACATACATACATACAACATGCTGTTGCATACATAAGTAACTAAGAGGGACTCCTGCCTGGCTCAGTTGGTAGAGCAGGCGACTCTTGATCTCAGGGTCATGAGTTCAAGCCCCACGGTGGACATGGAGCCTGCAAAAGGAAGGAAGGAAGGGAGAACTGAAAGCAAATATCCCAAATATTGGCACCTTAATGGTCGGCCTACAGAACATTATCTCCAGAACTCGTACAAAGCATAGGGCATAGTAAACGCTCAGCATGCTGGAAACAAAATGCATACGTGAGCGAACAAATTTCAACATATTTTTGACCTAATGAACAGGAGTTTTCTTTGAAAAATGGTAGTGTGGTATTTCCTTCTTTAGAGTTTCAGGTTCCGAATTTTCAGGAGGAACCTCCTCCTCTCCTAAGTTAAGGATATCACAGAAGAAGGCTAGACTTAGGCCAATCATCAGGCGGCACGAAGATGGCGGCCGGCCGGCCCCGCGCCCCGCCCCCGAGCCGAGCGCCCTCGAATTGAGCCGAGCGCTCTCGAGCGTTTCCCGAGCATCCCCGAAGCCGGCAGGAAGCTCGGGAGGCGCGCGGGCAGGAGCGACCCCGCCCCGGAGCCTGGGAGCGGCGCGCCCGCGCGGGGGAGGGGAGACCGGATGTGAGTGGAGCGGCCATTTCCTGTTTCTCCGCAGTTTTCCCCAGCTTTGGGTGGTGGCCGCTGCTCGGCTCCGGCTTCCCGTTGGCGGAGGGCGAGGCGGCGTGGACAGCGGCCCCGGCACTCCGCGCCCCGCCGCCCGCAGCCGCGCGCCCGCCCGCCCGCCGCGCCCCGAGTGCGCCGCTTCTCGCCTCAGCGCCCGGCCGCCGCCGCGGCCCAGCGAGCGGCCCAGATGCAGGCCATCAAGTGTGTGGTGGTGGGAGACGGGTGAGTGCGCGGGTCGGGGCCGGGCGGGCTCGCCCGGGGTCGGAGCCGGCCTCTCTGCCGCGCGTGGCGTGGGGCGCGGGCCGCCCCTCACTACCCCCGGGACCGGGCGGCACGGGCCTGGTTCCGGCTACCCCCCCACCTTTTTTTTTTTTTTTTTTGGTGGGGGAGGGGGTCGCCGACCCGCGGCCGGAGGGAAAAGTGAACTCCACCCTCCCGCCTTCTGTCGGGCCCGCTGATCGCCGGGTGGGACCCCCCAGCCGCGCCGCCACCCTCCCTCGTCCGCCTGGACACCGGTGGGCTTGGAGTTGCCTTTCTCAGAAAACGACCCTTTCTGGGCTTTTACATGAACCTCTCGAGCCCGGTTGAGAGCTTCCGTGTGTCCCGGCGGTCAGGTCGATAATACCGGACGAATGTTTGCCTGGGCGGGTTTGGTGGCCCTAAACTGATTTACCACGGGCTATCTTCCGCTTGCACTTGGCCACTTGTTAAGTTTTTTTTTTTTTTTTAGGTGATTATTTTTGCTCTTAACGTGGAGAAACTTCTGAGATTGTAGCTGCGAGGAGTCGGGTGTGATTAAGACTGTTCTTTTCTCTGAACGTGGTGTGGTCATAAAAAAAAAAAAAATTGGCTTTCGCTTCTTGCGTTAGGTATGGGATGTAGCAGAACAGGCTCCCTGAGCGGAGCTGCCCTGTGACTCAAGGCATTTCTTTTCATTACTGTCTGTGGTGGTTACAGGCCCTAGAGGAAGACAAGACTTGGCTTATGCAGTTTTTTTTTCCTCCTCCCATAGAAACAAGAATCTCAGTGTAATCCGAGCAAAATTGTGTGTCTCAGCAGGGCTAGAGTAGTTGAGTGTTAACAAGGAAGCTCCAAGAATTACTACCAGTTTCATGAAATTCAGAAGGCAGTGGGTGCATTTTTCAAGTTTTGTAAAGTCGAAGGAAGCGTTCTGGCATCGCTCTATCTTTTGATTAATATTCCCCAAACTTGTCATTAGGACTGATGTGGCTTTTATGCCTCTCCAGTTGTGAATTGGCTTTGTTTAGATAGTTGCAAATTAGACATTCGAAATTGTTTCCACAGCTAATTCAGATGTGGGTACAGTTGAACTGATTTTTAAAAGATGCCCATCTGGGATTTGTCAGAGTCAACATGCGAAACATTAACACTTCATGGTTCTATGTATATAGCCAACAATTACACCTCCCACCTATTTGGGAATATGTATGGTACCCTTTTTTTTTTTTTTTAACCCTTCAGAAGAAAGTTTTATTTTCATCAGGGTGGGGGGGAATGTTCAGTTACTTAATAGGGAAGTCAGTAAACTGTTTAAGTGAAGTTTAAGTTTAAACGTTTATCAAGTTGTCTTAACGCTTTAAGTGAATTTCTCTTAAAAATTACAAATGTTGGGACGTCTGGGTGGCTCAGTTGGTTGAGCGTCCAACTTCAGCTCGCGTCATGATCTCGTGGTTCAGGAGTTCAAGCCCCTTGTCAGGCTCTGTGCTGACAGCTCGGAGCCTGGATCTTGCTTCAGATTCTGTCTCTCTCTCTGCCCCTCCCCCTGCTCATGTTCTGTCTCTCAAAAATGAATAAACGTTAAAAAAATACCAGAAAATATTAAAAATTAAAAATGTTCAATCAGTAATGCTTAGAATATGAAATAATACTAGTTTTTAAAAACGCCAAATTGCTGATAATTCAATAACCCTAGTAATGTCCTATGTAATATCCTTAATTGAAAATTTCTGGAACTAAAACATAAGCACAGCAGATATATTTAACGCTTACAGATTATGGACCTCTGCTGTTTGTATTGGCTTGTTTATCTAGTCGCATACTTGTTGAACGCCTACTGTGGGATCTGGATCCTTCCTTCAAGTCTCTTACCCGCTGCTTAGGGGGAAACCCTGGGCATATCACGCATCCTCCACAAGACAGGTGCCTCAAGTTGAATTTGTGAGGATTAAACCAGATGCTGGATATGAAGTGCCTCCCAGGTGTCTGCCCTGTGCGGAGTACGTGCTGTTTCTCTTACTCCGAGGCACTGAGGGACTCTGTGAGGGGAGTCGAGTGGTAGGCATAAGACAGTTCTTGGCTTGGCTTTAAGTTTTCAGTGAGTTTTTTTCGTATTTGACATTGATGTAGACTGGGGGGCTAAGAATCCTGTTAAAAGTGGATTAAAAAAATGTAAGGTATTTATTTATTTTTAAAGATTTATTCATTTATTCAAGTAATCTCTACACCCAGTGTGGAGCTCGAACTCACGACCCCATGATCAAGAGTCGCATGCTCTGCCAACTGAGCCAGCCATGTGCTCCCTCTATTACTTTAAGGGACGGCATATAGCAAACGTTACTTCAGTGAAAAATTTAGACACATAATTTTCCATACCAAAAATATTTTTCTGCTTTTACCCAAACAAAACATCAGCCTGATGATATGGTTGGAATGTTCTTTTATTCAAAAGTTGTTAAAGCTGTAAATGTAGGTCTACATTTTGTGGGGCAGAGAACTCCATGGTGGGGAATCTGAGGCAATTAAGGGCAGTTTAAGCAGTAAAGGCAAATTGAAATTGCACAAATTGCAAGCTTCCTTATTTAAAAAAATATTCTTGGGAACTACAGTTAGAAGCCATGTCATAATCATATTATAACTAGGATCAGTTAGCCTATATTCTTATGGATTATTTTCTATATAGCAATTCACTTGGCATTGAGTACAAAATGTGAGTTGAAATTTTGATACTTTTTATGCTATTAATCCTTCTCTTGGTCCTAATTCTGTTAGTCCTTCTTGAACACGGGGTCTGTCATTCTTATTTGATGGACATCTGCCCCCAAGATTCTCTCAGTTTTACTTAGGTAAGACAGCATCTCACATTCAGATATTGCTAAGCCATTCAAAAAAGAAGTTTTTAATGTTTTTAAATTTTATTTTGAGAGAGAGAATCCCAAGCAGGCTCTGCACCGTTAGCACAGAGGCTGATATGGGGCTTGAACCCACAAACCATGAGATCATGACCTGAGTTGAAATCAAGAGTTGGGAGGCTTAACTGACTGAGTCACCCAGGTGTCTCTCCCTAAACCATTTTTTTAAATGTTTATTTATTTTGAGAGAGAAGGCATGAGTGAGCAGGGGAGGGACAGAGAGAAAGAGGGAGAGAAGATCCTAAGTAGGCTCTACAGTATCCAGAGCCTGACATGGGGCTCAAACTCATGAACCGAGAGATCACCACCTGAGCCAAAATCAAGATTTGGATGCCACCCAGGCACCCCTAAACCATTTTTAATAGTGTTGTTTTGGCTTTGGTTGACCAGAAGGCTGGGAGTGAATGAAGCCCCTCTTAGTTCACTCCAGATTGGGCTAGTAGTCTCTCCAGCCCAGTGTCTAATTTAGGCATTGCTGTCCAGGAATGTTTTTAGTTGAGCATAAAAAATACCTTCCATGATGATGTCATCTTTTTAGGAATGCACCAGTTCCTCTCTACTTGTTTCCATTGAACAATAACTGATGGTCCGATCCATGAATTTAAGTGCTTCGTGAATTGTCTGTGTGTTTTGCCTTGAGCATGGGGTTCCATATGTTTGTGTTTGACCTGTTGTAAAGGTGTTTGAATTCTGCACTGGCTTCTAAGTTTAGATTTGTTTAAAAAAAAATTTTTTTTTAAATATTTATTTATTTTTAAGAGAGAGAGTGTGAGCAGGGGAGGGGCAGAGAGGGAGGGCTATACAGAATCCAAAGCAGGTTCCAGGCTCTGAGCTGTCCGCACAGAGCCTGATGTGGGGCTAGAACTCATGAACTGTGAGATCATGACCTGAGCCACCCAGGCGCCCCTAAGTTTAGATTTGTTGTTTGACTCTGATCTTGGTGGTTAAAATTATATGTATGCTTTTTTTTTTTTTTTTAAACTTTCAAATGATAATCCCAGTAAAAGTTTGGGGTTGGATTCATTAGAGGAGTATCAGGAATCCATTTTTAGAGAACTTAAAGCCACTTTTTATGATGTTCTTTCTTTTGCATTAATCATCTAATGTATTAGTGCCTCCTACTTTTTCACCTCTGCCTCACCAGGTAGTTCTTGTAATTTTTAGTCTTCCTAAAAAGGAGATGTTTTATCAGGAATCCTGCTACCAGGGCAATTACCGCATGTCATCAGAGGAATATTTTTCCTTCCACATCTAAATATGAAAAGCTTCAGAGATACAGAAAAGTTGAAAGAATTGTGTAGTGAACACCTGCCACTTAGATTTTGCAATCAATATTTTGCTATATTGATATTGACATATCTTCCCATTATCAGGGCATATTTTAAGAGGATTTGATTTTGAAGAAGAATGAGGCTGATATGCAGTTAGATAAAAAGTCTTTTTTGAACTTTTTTGTATCTTCCGCAGATCCAGATAATAACTATTCTAGGATTGGGTTTGGTGTTTCTAGAAGGGGGAGGGTTTCCTCTGTAGCTTAAAGGCTACTTCAGAATTGGACTCTCTTAGGGGTAACATCTTCAGCCTTGAGGGTTCTAGAAGCTACCCAGTTTTTGAATTTTTTGAAGCCTCCAATGGTGATAATGGCTGGTTTTCCTAAGTTGGTTATGATGTCCCTGTTAGTGACAATATCAAAATT
The DNA here is from genome assembly GCF_027475565.1 of Acinonyx jubatus. Taxonomy (NCBI): domain Eukaryota; kingdom Metazoa; phylum Chordata; class Mammalia; order Carnivora; family Felidae; genus Acinonyx; species Acinonyx jubatus. Next base: position 31,515,021 of record NC_069398.1, read on the forward strand.
TCACATTAGGTTTTGTGTTTTTGTGCGCTAAACTACTCTATTCATGTATTTCCTGAATTTATTCTTTGCATGGTTATGCATTTACTGAAGGCCTACAATTGGAGAGTTCCCAAACCCCATTTCACAGGGTAAATTGAGGACTTTCATTCAGGGTTTTTCGTTGATGCAATAAATATGAATATATATTTAATACTTTCACATTCCACTATGTTCTATTAATATATCATTAAGAACTAGGTACCTTTTTAAATTTTTATTGTTTTTTAAAGTTTATTAGAAAGTGCGTGCAAGTGGTGGGAGTTGCGGGAGGGGTTGTGGGGGAGACCATCCCAACCATCAGGCCCCATGCTGTGGGCGCAGAGCCTGATGCGGGGCTTGCACTCATGAGCATGAGATCATGACCTGAGCTGAATTCCGCCGCTTAACTGAGCCACCCAGGTGCCCCAGGATCTAGGTACTTTTAGACAGCAATACAGGCTCCTTATTTTCTCATTGGAGAAATCTGGTCTTTGAGTCCTAAGATCAGTGTATCTTTTTTTTTTTTTTTAAACGTTTGTTGATTTTTGAGAGAGCGCGAGTGGGGGAGGAGCAGGGAGAGAGGGGGATAGGATCCGAAGCAGGGCTCTGCACTGACAGCAGCAAGCCTGATGTGGGAGAACTCATGAACCATGAAATCATGAGCTGAGTCAAACTCAGAGACACTCAGCCTATTGAGCCACCCAATAGGTAGGCGCCCCTACCCTCCAAATTTTAAGCGTTTCCTTGAAGTTCTCCTAATGGGAAAATGGAGAACATAATAGGAACATGAGTTACTGGCTTTAATCTTTGTAATTTCTACTAGAGCAGGAAAGGCACAGATAGGCTTAAAAAAATGTTACATGAACTTTCTTTCAGTAGATTCGTGTTCATTTTCTACAGTTGTGGCAGCTTTCAAGGATTAAAAAGAGGTTGAACTCAGTGGTAGCATATATAAAAGTGGAAATTCCAAACCAGATAGTAACTTTCAGAGGTTCTTGGCCGCATCAGTCAAGGTTGTGACCAAATGCAGCTTCCATTCGTCGTGTGGGAGCTGTGTTGACTTTGGCCTCTAGAGTTTATTTGTGGAGTGTTTTTAAAAGGAGTGGATAAATAACACTAATGGGAGGTAAATCACCATTATTTTTTTCTTTTTATCTGTTTTTTTAAAACTAAGTAAATATTTAAATCAGCGTTTGGACATGTACTTAATTAAGTCGGAATTTTAGAATTTAATAATTTCTTACAGATTAGTTTATAGCTGTAATGGTTGGTAATAAAATTTCAGCCTATCAGGGTATGCCAATACCTTGAATTCCTTTGCAGTTAAACCTTTCAAAAGATGATGCCTCAGCTAAAGGTGAAGTTTCAGGAAAAGAGATCTTAGAGCTTTTGTGTTTTTTTATTATTATTGTTATTATTATTATTATTATTATTATTAAAAACTGGTTGAGTTTTGGGGCACCCGATGGCACTGTCCGTTAGGCGTCCACCTCTTTTTAAAGAAAAAAATTTTTTTAACGTTTATTTTTGAGACAGACACAGAGCATGAACAGGGGAGGGTCAGAGAGGGAGACACAGAATCCAAAACAGGCTCCAGGCTCTGAGCTGTCAGCACAGAGCCCAACGCAGGGCTCGAACTCACGGACTGTGAGATCATGACCTGAGCCGAAGTTGGACACTTAACCGACTGAGCCACCCAGGCGCCCCAAGATCTTAGAGCTTTTGAAACAGAGTGGGTCATATTTATAGTAATGGCTTTGTTCCTATACATATGGAAGAGATTTGGGACAGTACTCTTAAAGGAAGTACTACTATGATGTTTTATCATAACCATTAAAACCTTTATAGCCTCTTATCCTTGATGTTAAGAGGCAGTAACTATTACATTTTCACACATTTGTAATTTTGAAAAGAGGCTCAGCAATGATGGCCTTAGACTCTGTTCTCTTCCTCAGCTACCACATCCAGCCCATGGCTGGGCCATCTTGTTCTGCCTCATGCCTAGGAAGCTCTAGAAATGGCCCACTTCTTTTTACCCTGAATCTCCCTCGTTGGTTCAAACCACTCTTGTTTTTCTGTCTCCAGTCCCAGCTTCCTTCCTCAGTCCTCTTTTCCACACTGCAGTTGGAGGCTGCTTCTAAAAATGCAAATTTAATGGTTTCTTGGCAACTAAAAACTTTCTGGGACTTCCCGAGTAGGATCAAGTCCCATGTCCTTAACAAGAAGAGATGACAGCCTCCTCAGAGTTTCCTTTGCTGCTTCCCCCTTAGTTCTTGGTTCTTCAGTTGTGCTGGGCTTCTGGGCCTCCCCATCAATGCTGCTGTTTTTGCCTAGAATGTTCCTCCTGTCATGTCCCCATTCCTCCTAGGTTTCAGCGTACATTGCGACCTCTATCAGCTCCAAGACTAGGTTAGATCCCTTTGCATCTTAAAAAATTTTTCATTTAATGTTTATGTTTGAGAGAGAGAGAGAGACAGAGTACAAGCAGGGGAGGGGCAGAGAAAGAGGGCGACACAGAATCCAAAGCAAGCTCCAGGCTCTGAGCTGTTAGCACAAAACCTTACGTGGGGTTTGAGCTCACAAGCTGTGAGATCATGATCTGAGCTGAAGTCGGATGCTGAACCAACTGAGCCACCCAGGCGCCCCCCACCCCCCGCCACTGCCCCCTCGCCTTTTTTAAAGTAGGCTTCACAGCCAGTGTGGAACCAAATGCAAGGCTTGAACTCCCGACGCCGAGATCAAGACCTGAGCTGAAATTAAAAGTCTGTTGCTTAACCCACTGAGCCACCCAGATGCCCCTAAAGATACCTTTTTTTTTTTTTAAAGTAGGCTCTACACCCAACGTGGGGCTCAAACTTAGGACCCTGAGATCAAGAGCTAGATGCTTTAGGGACTGAGCCAGCCAGGCATCCCCCAGACCATCTTTAGTAACACTAATGACTGCACTCTTCATTTTTTCTTCGAGTTTTTTTTTAAATGTTTACTTATTTTTGAGAGAGACAGAGCGTGGGGGTGGGGGAGCAAAGAAAGAGGGAGACATAGAATCTGAAGCAGGCTCCAGGCTCTGAGCCGTCAACACAGAGCCTGACACGGGGCTTGAACTCACAAACTGTGAGATCATGACCTGAGCTGAAGTTGGATGCTCAACCGACTGAGCCACCCAGGCGCCCCTATTTTTTTTTTTTTAAGTTTTATTTATTTATTTTGAGAGAGAGTGTGAGTGGGGCAGAGAGAGGGAGAGGGAGAATCCCAATCAGGCTCTGTGCTGTCAGTGTAGGGCTTGGTCCCTCGAACCGTGAGATCTTGACCTGAGCCAAGATCAGTAGTCTCATGCTTAACAGACCGAGCCACCCAGGTGCCCCATGCACTCTTCATTTTTTTACTTTAATAACTGCACAAATGGGGCACCTGGGTGGCTCAGTTTGTTGGGCATCTGACCTCGACTCAGGTCATGATCTTGCATCCGTGAGTTCTAGCCCTGTGTCAGGCTCTGTGCTTGTCAGCTCAGAGTCTGGGGAGCCTGCTTCAGTTTCTGGGTCTCCGTCTCTCTCTGTCCCTCCTCCGCTCACACTCCGTCTCACTCTCTCTCAAAAAATGAACAAACATTAAAAAAAAATAACTGCACAAATTCCATGAAGTTTTGTTCCTTGGAATATCTTCAGTACCTGGTATACTTCCTTGCATAGCACACACTTTGTTGGTATAGATTGAAATAGAATTCATGCTTTCAGTAGTTTTGTGATGGAGTTGGTAGTTTTGCATCCATTTTACAGTTGAAAAAACTGAGGCATAAGGGAGTTGAAACTTACAAAAAAGTCCAGCCTAGTAAGTGATACAGAGTTGGTCCCAGGTCTCAAATCTAGGCTAATGACTATGGATCTCCGCCTCCTGCTTATATAGGTTTGACATTGTAAGCTTTTAACAAAATGTATGGTCAATGAGTCATTTTTGTTGAGAAAGCCTTTAGGAGTTGGGAGCTACTTCCTGATGATGTAATGTCATGTTTGAGTCTGTGAGGTCTTCAGGGTGGGGGAGTTCTAATTTTTAAGCCCTTAATAATGTTATGAGTAAAACAAGTATTGGCAAACCGGATGGGCCTGTAATCTGTCTTCGCAGAGAGGTTTTTGCCTTAAGCTAAGAGTGCTAAGAAAATAGAAAAGCACTTAACTTCTTTATGGTGAATCCTAATTCATAGTAGTTGCGATTGGACAACAAATTCTTACAGCTCAAGAGCTTCATTGTGTGAGGAGAGGATTTATATCACTTCTCAGCCTTCTGGCTAAGATCAACTATAGTAAGGAGAGCATTTAGTGAAAACTTAGGCCGGGACACAGGCTCTCAGAAGCCCCTGAAGTCACTCTGAGAAATATCAAATTTGGAACTCATTTTTTGGCTAAGGGCACAGTGATCTTAATTTGTAGGTGATATATTCTTATGAAAATTTCAAGTGGTTGGAAGACTCCAAGCCACCAGTCTGACCTCTGCCCCGTGGTACACTGTATCCCCCACTAGTGGTGCGGGAGGGCCTTCTGTCTCTGGAGAATTTCTACACGATTCTTTTTTACTTTCTCCTCTTCGCAGCTTTGCGAAGTTTATGCCAGCGTCCCTGAGCCGTTAGTTAATATGTCTGGAATATATTGTGTTAGCCGCTCTAAAGGCTTATGGTGATGTGTGAGGATGGGGGTTGCGGAGTGGCAAATGAATACAGATGAGTTAAAGTGAGTTCTGTATGGCTCTTTGTGGCTCACAGTTCTGTGTGCGATGGTTAGTGACTAAGCACTCTGTTAAGAGAACAGTCACTACTGGTGCCAGAGGGAAGGCTTTAAAAGGTGGTGGGTTTGAGCTACCACTCTGAGGCTGCAAAATGTATTACTTAGCAGCCAAGTGGAAGTTGCAGAGGAAGGCTGTGTTTGCATATTAGGACGCATCAAAGTGATTTGAGGATAGAATTGAAGATGCTCAGATGAGAGACTCCTACACATAGTCGCAGAAGAGACTTTCCATTTTAAACTATCGTTCCTCTTCAACCTGTGCTTAATTAACAGCTGGTTCTGTGAATGCTAATTCCTAAGCAGTGCAGGAAGGCTCCTTTTTGAGAAATTCAAGTTTGTTTACTTTAAATTTCAGGATAGAAAATGTGTAGGCTTCAGTAGAAGGTTACAGAAACTGTTTAATGCTAAGTACTTGGTGTATACTTCTTGATTTTTTTCCTGTAAGTTTAACAGAATAATGAAAGAATTACATTCATGTTGACTAAGCAACTTATATCATTGTTTTTCTCTTTCCTTAGAGCTGTAGGTAAAACGTGCCTACTGATCAGTTACACAACCAATGCGTTTCCTGGAGAATATATCCCCACTGTGTAAGTATCTGGAGTTAAATAAGGAATTTACTTGTGATGTGTTTTTTTAGTTCTTTTGACCTTTGTTTTGCTGTGAAGGCATTCTTAATTCTTACATGAACAGATCTGATTAGTTTTCCACTTAAACGTGAACATTGACCAAAGTCTGATTAATAAGAGAATCGGGCTTTTAAAAAATACTTAATCTGATGTAAAGTTTCTGCATTGTGATGAAACACACAGCTTTCCTAATTGGTTTTTAGACATTCAGGAAACAAAGTTAAACCGAAGTGTGAAGACTGGATACAGTAAGAGTTTCATATAAATTTGTCACTCGAGCATCTGTGTGTGAAGGATCAAGGAGCCAGAACATGAAATAGTCTGTTCTGTTGTGATTGGCCTTTTCTGGCAAGTGATCCCAATGGTTCCATGTCACTGTTGAGTTATCAGGCTGTGGAACTGAAACAGGGTGGTGCTGGGGGCAGTTACGGGAGGACGGAATTGGCCACTGAGCTGTTTATTCCCTCTCCGCAGCAGAATTGGGTGGAGATGGAAGTGTTTTTCCGATGATAGGATTACTAGGGAGCCCCGTGTAGCACGTCACCCTGCTCTGTCCTCACAGCTGCCATCCTAGTAGAGGAAACACCTCAAGTCCCACCCATGCTGACCTTGTCGAGCACAACATGTGCGCTGCAGTGTTGCCCAAAGTTTTGCAGAAGTGGGATCATACTGTCCGTGTTGTTCTGGTTTTATGGTGGGGACTTTCCTAATCTACACATGTAGGTAGAACTAAATCATGATCACTGTAGGTGACTTTGAACTACTATAGCTGATACAGTACACTGGTCATGGGGTTTGTTTGGGTTTTTTTTGCCGTGTTGAACATCATTGCACACGTCTTTGTGCACATGTGATAGATGATGACAAGTGGAGGTGTGCGAAATCCAGAGGGAATGGATATTTCGATTTCTGGTAGGTTAACTACCCATGTGCTGCCCAAAGGCTGTACTTGGACCAGCTGTGACTGAAGTCGGCTCCTCTGGTTGGACTGTGGGTGACAGGAGTTGAAAAAGTTACTTTCTCATTTGCATTTCTGATCCCCGGTGGGGTTGAAATCCCTCAAATGTTCACTGTCCATTTGTAGTCTTGTGTGGATGGACTGTTGAAATCCTTTGCTTATTTTTTTCTTGAGATTTTTTTCTTACTGATGGAACTTCTGTGTACAAGAAATATCAATTCCTCTGTCTCTCCTTTGCCCTCTGTCTCTTTGAACTTCATTATGAGGTCTTCTGCCATAAAGAAGTTTGACTTTTTTTTGTTTAAAAATTTTGTTTTAGTATTTATTTTCTAGAACAAGCATGAGCAGGGGAGGGGCAGAGAGAGCGGGAGGGACAGAGGATCCGAAGCAGGCTCTGCACTGGTAGCACAGAGCCCGATGCAGGACTTGAACCCGTGAACCGTGAGATCATGACCTGAACCAAAGTCAGACGGTCAACAGACTAAGCCCCCCAGGCGCCCTAAGAAGTTTGAGGTGTTTATGTAAATATGCCACTCTACCTGCATGGAGTTTTATGTCCTGCTTAGGAAGACCATTCCTACTTCAGTGATGCAAAAGTATGTTTTCTAGATTTTTGTGGCTAACGCTTTAATCTTTAATTCATTTAGAATTTATTTTTTGGTACAATAGGAGGCGGGCACGTGATTCTTTTTCCCAGATAAAAAAGTCATGATCTTGTTCATTTGAATAATCTGTCCTTTTCTCACAGAAGCAGAATTACGATACCCCAGACCTTGTCTTCATGGGAGCTAGTGTGGTCGTTAACGTTCGTTAAGCCACATCGGAGCCTTACTCAGACTTTGGCTTTGCCGTCGCAGTTTAGGAAGTCCCTGAGTTTCAGTGTCGAGAGTGTGTGAAGGTGGCTTCCAAAATTGTATCTTACAGGCTGCTGTATTGGGTCCTGTTTGGTACTTGCCCTGGTTTGAATGGCAATGTCAGGTTTTCTTTTTAATGAAGTACTTGGTGGTACTTGTGGTTTGCTTTGGTTTTGTGGAAGTCCACCTTACTTTATGCCTGTCAGTCAGGCTTTCCTGGGCCTCTGCTTATCGTTAAGTAATCACTGGGGTGACTTGGTATGCATGTAACCCAGTACACTCACTCTGAAACGGTCCACCACAGCCTCTCACATCAGGTTCATTTCGTGTTCCCTTCGCGCTTGGGTCGCAGGCCTGGCTGGATGACCACGACTTGACTAATTGTCGCCCTGACTCAGTGCGGTGGCTCCGTGCCGCACCACCTTGCTGAAGATGAGCCACATGTGGATGTGAAAAATCTCAGCAAGTGGGATTTGAAAGAGAGGGACTAATTTTATACTCTGGGGCAGAAGAATCTTAATGTCCTGTTGAAGAGGCAGAGGTTCCTGTTGCTGCCACTGCTTTGTTTCGGGTACATTGAGGAGCTTGTCCTTTGTTTCTTGGGCGAGTTTCTCCAGGTGTTGGTTTGTTTCCCTTACACTCCTCCCAGTTTCCCTCCAACATTAGCTCTGCCCCCTGGCCCGGCAACCCCCAGACTGCACCTGGCCTTGGTGCATCTCCTCTGGGGCCCTTGCTGGGACAGTCACTCGAGTCCCTGATCTGTGCCCAGTGCTCCATGGCTAAAGACTAACCATTTTTACTCCATTCTGCAGCTTTGACAACTACTCTGCCAATGTTATGGTGGATGGAAAACCGGTGAATCTGGGCTTATGGGATACAGCTGGACAAGAAGATTATGACAGATTACGTCCCTTATCCTATCCGCAAACAGTAAGGATCGTGACTGATTTTTAATGTGTCCTTTAGAATATATGATTTCTGAATATGAAATTGCACATCACCTGTGGGTTTGCTTGCACAGTTGGCCCGTGAACAACACATTTGAACTTCACATGTCCGCTTAGACTAGGCCTGTCGGTACATTTCAGTATGTTTCTTCCTCCAGATCTGAGGGAAATTTTTTCTCTGGCTTACTTTAGTGTAAGAACGCAGTACCTAATGCACTTAACATATGACTGTTGATGTTACTGGTAAGGCTTCCAGTCAGTAGCAGGCCATTAAATTTTGGGGAACTTTTGATTGCATGGGGGGGGTCAGCACCCCTTACGCTTCCCCCCCCCCCACCCCCCGTGTTGTTCAGGGGTCTGCTGTATCGCCATCTTTGGGGCATCCTGAGTAGTAGCAAGCTCATGTTAGTTCAGTAGCATGTGTCCCCTACATGCCAACCCAGAGTTGGCTTGTTCTCATTTCTCTGGTCTTAACCTGGTATAGAATATGGTGCTGTGCAGTTTACATGCTTCCATTGTTGCAATTTGTTTATTTATATATATATTTATTAGAATTTTTTTTTAATGTTTATTTTTTGAGAGCTAGAGTGTGAGCAGGGGAGGGGCAGAGAGAGAGGGAGACACAGAATCCAAAGCAGGCTCCAGGCTCTGAGCTGTCAGCAACAGAGCCTGATGGGGGGCTTGAACTCATGAACCATGAGATCATGACCTGAGCCAAAGTCAGACTCTTAACCAACTGAGCCACCCAGGCGCCCCCCCCCCCACACCCTTTAAATATTTATTTATTTTGAGAGTTAGAGTGTGTACAGGGGAGGGGCAGAGAGAATTCCCAGCAGGGTCTGCTCCCTCAGCGCAGAGCCCAGTGAGGGGCTCGACCTCCTGAACTGGGAGATCATGACCTGAGCCAAAATCAAGAGTCGGATGCTTAACTGACTGAACCACCCAGGTGCCCTGTTAGGATTAAGGTTTTTGAAAATCAAGTTAGTGACTTGTCTTTTGGGTTTAATATTATTTTTCTTTCTTTTTATTTTTTTAATTTTAATTGGGCTCCATGCTCACGAATCTGAGATCAAGAGCCATACGTTCCACCGACTGAGCCAGCCAGATGCTCTTTAATAATATTTTTCTATGTTACTCATGCTCCTTTTTCTATGGGTTTATTATTATCATTATTTTAATGTTTATTTTTGCGAGCATGGGTGGGGGGCGGCAGATGCAAGGGCAGAGAGAGAAGGGAGACCAAGGATTTGAAGCAGGTTCTGTGCTGACAGCCACATGCAGGGCTTGAACTCACGAACCATGAGATCACAATCTGAGCCGAAGTCAGACGCTTAACCATCTGAGCCACCCTTTGGCTTTAGCACTTACATCTTCTCAGTGTAGAGTCAGGTTTCAGTTTTGTAAAATTATGTCCACAGTGTCCAGTCAGAAAAACTTCTAGATTGTTTTGCTTCCATTTCAGACGATTAAATGATCCGTGTACCAAAAGCTAATAAGAGTTGGTGGAAATATGCTTAGAGGCCTCTTTTCTTTAAATTAGGAATTATCTTATTTGCATCGTGTGCTTCTCTCATTACACATTTGTTCTTTGTCTTAAAAGTATTTGAAAATAACTCTGGAGACTCAAGTGGCTAACCAGCCAAAGGAATACGCACTAGCACAGACTCCTTAGGTTTCCACCCTGCGCCCTTGCTTCCCAGCTCTGTGACCCTGGCAGATTTCCTCAGGGCTCTAGTTGTCACCTGTCTCGACATAGGATTAGACGAGCAGTATGTATAAAGCTAACAGAAGGGTCCAGGTACGTCACAGTCGCTCCAGTGTTGCGGTGAAGACGCACATCTGGAGAGCTCTTCACGTCCCAGCTGGCTGGGCCCGAATGACTAGAAGTTGCTGTGCGTGCTCTCAGCAACTCTGGATGACCAGAGGGGTCAGGGTCAAGGAGACACCCTGGAGAAGGCAGGTGTCAACCCTTGGATGGACCTGACCGTCACCGTCTTGGGGGCGTAGTGTGGGTGAACATAACCATAGTTCTAGTCTTCCCAAATCTTTTGTTTTTAAATTTAACTTCCCGTTTTTAGTAATGATAGTTTTTTATACTTTTGAGTACAGTTTTAGAATGCAACAGTCATTGTCTCCTGTATTTATTTTCTCCTGGAGGAATTGCCAAATCCAGTTGCTTTGAGCTGTAGATTTTTGCTGATTGTCCTTCAATTGAATTGTAACCAGAACTATAAAATGGGAGGTTTGAATGAGTGAGTGCTCAGTTAATCTCCAGCTAAAAATTAACTGATTAAGGTTTGAAAATCAGTTCATAATCACCAAATGGTTTGAGTTCTTCAACATGTTTAGGAAACTCTTCTGTCCCCAATGGGTGCTTGATAATTCCAGATTTTAAATGGATTTGCTAACCTATTGACAGAGTAGGAGTCTTTAACCCACTGGATCCATCTGGAAGGGTGGGGTGTCACTTCTGAGAAGTGAGAGCCACCTCCTGTGACTCATGGGTCCGGGCAGGGTGTGGCCTTTCTCTCTGAGGGAGTGGCTCACAGTAAGTCAAAGGTGACTTGGCAAGGTCCCTGCTCTGTATGCCAGAACACACGCAGGTAAAGTGACAGATTGAATCAAGCCGCAGGGTGTTGTCCTTCTGGGGCAGGACTTAAACTTTCTGTGTCCCTTCTGTGTAAGGTGCTCTTTTCCTGCCAGACACTTGAACGGATAAGGGGGTGAGGCACGACTCTAGCCCTCAGATAGCTCACACGTGCTGTGTGACACATCACGCGCCAGCAGACGGGTGTCCTGGGCACTTTGAGCAGAGAGGAGAGCGGCTGTGTAGCAGTTAAAGATGCGCCCGCTGGCCTCCTGCAGATGAGGACGTTTCATTGGCTCCCGGGGGGGCGGCCCCAAATGCGGAGATTGGTGCCTGGAAGGTCTCCTTCCTTTGGGCCACACTGTCCCTGCAGGGGGAGCAGGCCCGGTGGCTGCCGGCTGGCACCTTGGCAGCGGGGGTGCCTCTGAACTTTGTACTGACTGGAACGTGGTCTCTGGTTGTTGGCTCTACAAGGCCTGTTTATGTGGCTTGTCCGTGACTGTGCTCAGACCTCCCCTGAAGGGCTGGTAGACGATTTTGTATCCACATGTCACCCTTAGGGCTTGGCGACCCCCCAAAATAGATGTCATGTTTCCTGTGGGCGTTTAATGCTGCTGTCCTCTGTTGGGCAGCTTGGGTGGTGAAGTTAGGTCTGTTTAAGGCATTCGTTTCTGCGTTCTCCAGAAGATGGCAAGCAAGTAGTCCTGTTCAGTAGAGATTGCCCTCGAAAGTTTTATTTTTCTAAATTAAGTAATCTTTAGGGCTTTCCTATCCTTGAATAAGTTATCTTTATATTTTGTTTTTAAAAATGTGCCGTAATAGGGGCTCATGATGGTTTGGTGGGATAAATGTTGGGCTCTTGATCTCAGCTCAGGCCTTGATCTCACGGTTGGGAGTTTGAGCCCTGCATTTGAAGTAGGCCCGACGTGGAGCCTGCTCTCCTGCACGTTCTTTGTGTGTGTCTTGAGTTGATTTGTCACCGTGGCAGCGTGACCCGTGTAGTGCTCGGGCCCAGCATCGTGCGTCGTGTCGAGTCAGCTGCATTTGCCTTTTTGTCCAGGACGTGGTGTGAGTGGGAACCTGTGTGCCTCGCCGGGGTCACGAGGCCTGAGCTCCGTGCGGGTCCGGAGAGGCCCGTGCTGCCCAAGGCGCTGGGCCTCTTGTGTCCGGGCCTGCGGGGACCTGGGGTGTGTGTGTGCTCAGCTCGGGAGTGCCGGGTGGTGGCGCGGAGGCAAGGAGAATGGCTGTGTTTGGCTTGGCCGTTCGGATTTTCACCTGGCTTTTTCTGCTTTGTTCGGGTGGCCGCCTCTACCTGTGTCCTCTGGCCACAGGTCACTAGGAACACACCTGTGGCTTGAACAAAGTCGGGTTTGTTCCTGTGCCCCAAAGGAGACCTGCACGTCGGGGACTGCGGGGTGTGTGATTTGGGTGAGGGCTTGCTCTGGATTGGGTGCTGGCAGGAAGTAGGGTAGTTCTGGGGCCAAATCTGTGACTGGTGCAGACACCGTCACACAGTCTCGTTGGCTGCGAGAGGGGGGCGTTTGGGGTTTCTATAGTTTGCACGGTGACCTTGTGTTTGTGGCTAGACAAGATTAAGTGGTCTTCTATTCGTTTCTTTGCTTCTGGTCTCGTGTCAGCATGGTTGCGTGGTCTGACGGCGCTCTGGGAGATTGTCACACTCAGTGGGAACCCACCGTAGCCTGGCTCCTGGGGTTCGGGGCTGTCCTGCTCTTTCTCCTGAGCAGCTCCCCATGGGTGCCACACACACAGCATCTTTGCTCTGTCCTGTTTGCGCCCTGGTCCTTTGCCTGGTTCCTAGAGTGTCTGTAGGAAGAACTATTCCAGGCCTGAAAGTAAAAGCCGGGCGGAAGGCCTTAAGAAGAGAAGGAAATGAGAGGGAGAGAGAGAGCGCGCACGTGCACGAGCAGCGCTAGGGTGTTTGGAGTTGGGAGATCCCAGCCACCCCCGAGTCCCCTCCCGTTCCGCCAGGAACCTCTCCGTGGTGCCCTCCGCATGCCTGGTGGAGGCGGTGGACCTGGCCAGTGAGGGAGCGGTGTTTGCGACCCGGAGCAGTCACTGAAGGCCTGGCGGGAGCCTGTGTGGTCGGGAGTCGGCTGCCGGTGTGAGGAGAGCAGCGTCCGGGCCAGAGGGAAGGGGAGCCCGTGGCCTGGGGAGGCCCGGGCAGAATAAAGAGGCTCCAGGACACACTGGGAGGAAGGCTGGGCCAGTCCTGCTGCAGGCAGCCCTGCCATGGAGCTCCGGCCTCCGGGGACCCCCGTGGACATCGAGACACCTGCCAAGGTCGAGCAGCAGGAGTCTGTGCGGGGTGTCTGGTTGGGAGGCCAAGGCTGCAATGAATCCCTCCTGGAAGAGCGAAGTGTCAGAAGGACTAGACATTTTATGATTTCCATGTTATTGTTTTAGAAGAATTACCACATTATTCTTTACACCTTTTTAAAGCCTTATTTAGGCTGAGGGAAGAAGGAGAAGGGAACGGGCAGATGGTGGAATGTTAACGTAGGATGGAAAAGCATGTTTCTTGATCAAAAAATATGTTTTAAAAATTGAAAAAGGTAGAACAGATGTGGTTGGAGGATATTTTGGAGCTGCGTTTTTGTGGCCAATCCCCAGGGGTCCCTGTGTCACCATAAAGAGTCGGGAGCACAAATCTTTAAAAGTAGCCCATCGGTGAAAGTGGCAACTTTAATATTCTCAGAGTCGTGGGTCAGAGAAGCTGGAGAGAGAGGAAATTAAAATCATTCTCTTGTTCATCTGTTAAAAGACGTGTGGGGTTCTGTGTTGCTTGAAGAGCAAGTCTTTCTTTTGATTTTTGTTGCAACAGGGGCGAATTGAAAGCCCTGTGGTGGCCGCTGGAGGTGCCGTCCCCTCTGGGTGGCCGTCCCGTCCAGAGCTGCAGGGGCTTGGGGGGGGGGGGGGGGCGCAGTTCAAGGTCTCAGTGCATTGACACCGTTCACTCAGGTCCTCTAGCTCCCTGAATTCGATCCGCACTTGCGGAATTTGGGGGGAGAGTGAGCGCCAGCCTTGTCACCGTCACAGCGCAGACCCAGCAGCGCTTCTTGGGGCCCTTTCCTCCCAGAGGCCCGGTCCTACGGACAGGTGCGCCTCCCGTTGGTGGCTGCTGCCACTGGGCCTGTGTCTCGGAACATGGACAGAGATCTTTGACCTGTGTGTCTCTTGCTAATGGACGCACGGACACGCCTTTGCTAAGGAGGAACGCACGCTTTCTGCACGTTTCCTGAGTGGACAGAGCCCGTGCGCTTCCTCGGGCGGGCATTTGTGTCATCAGGCATGGTGGCGCTGCTGCCAGAACAGGAACCTTCTGTGTGCTCCTGTGGGTGGCGCCCCCCCCCCCCCCCCGCCAGAGTGTGCCTGACCTCTGTCTTCATCATGGCCTTCACAGGTGTGATGGAGTTTCGGTGGGGTTTGGCGTCACAGATGCTAGATAGTCCTCTGCTTTTGGATCCTTTGGGAGGGTTGAGACAGAATTCTGATGAAGAAGAAATAATGGATTGTGTTGACTTTTACTTTCCTCAGTTTTTACTAAACTCAAACACAGTTCTCATGCATTACTAGGTTGGAGAAACGTATGGTAAGGATATAACCTCCAGGGGCAAAGACAAGCCGATTGCCGTATGTAAAACTTTCAGTCGACCTCAGTTTCAAGCTTTATCTGTTCTCTCGTTTCACTTAGTTCCCCAGGATTTCCTCTCGAGCCCCACGTTCCTTGAGTGCTTTGTGTTCACTTCACTCGAGGTTGGGTTTTGCTTGATGAAATGTGCTTTCAGTGGAGCGAGACCGTTTACCTACTAGCTCGAATTAAAGCGGTTTGTGAACTGCTTGCTTCCCTCCTCCCGCGTGGAAGGAGGGACCTTCGTGAGGGGCCTCCCAGGCCGTCGAGGCTCCACGTGACGCCCACCCACCGTGGAGCGGGACTGAGCATGGCTGCGGGCACCTCCTCCTCCTCCGCTTTGGTGTCCCCTGGTGTCTCTGGTGTCCGGGGCGCGGCTCTGCGGCTGAGCTAACCTCCCCCTGCTTCCAAATGATGTAACCCGGTGCCGACCTGCCGCGGTGATTCTCCGACGAGCCTGTGCATGCGCTAGCGTTTGTTAAATGTCAATTATAAACAGCTGTTGTGTGGGATGTTTCTTTCCCTTTCCAGGTACAAGGGATCAGCTGGATGATTGAAAGTGCTAGCTTGGGAATTGTGTTAGCTTGGGAGAAGATACATTTCACAAAGTAGCAGAATTGCCTTTTTCTAGGAAAGGGATTTATAAACCTAGCATTTTAGAAACTCTTAGGCATTTTTAATACAGCTAAATATTTAAATTTGACTCGACACAATAGAGTGGGGCAGAGGTTTTACGTTTAGTCGGAAATTCTTCCAGGTATTTATTCTGCACGGACTTTTCCTCTGAATCTTTATTTCGGCTACGACTGCCCCGCATCGAGTCCTCCAGAGCCCTGCTCGGGGCTGAGAACCGACAGCCGGGAAGATGACGCTTACACCCGGGAACCTCCGTCATGGCGGAAGGTGCTCAGCGAACAGCCGGGTCGGACCCCCCTCTGTGCTGGGGACCCCGGTGGCAGTTCTTAAAGCAGTTTAATTGCAAACCAGCGGTCAACTGAAAGTGTACTTAACGTGCACCCGGGGAGCTTAATGAAAAGCGTACCATTTGTACATGTTTTTTAAAATCGACTCTGCTTTTGAAAAACAGACCACGTTCTACAGAAATGAGTGGTACCTTGACCCTGGTTTGGTCCCTGTATATAAATAAGAGCATTAAAGTTGCCAGTGGGAGTTGGGAGTGTGAAGGAAGAGGCCTCCTGGGGGTCTGATTGGAGGCCTCTCCAGTCTCTAGGAAATGCTAGCACATTCTAGTAAATCCTCTCCCCTCTTCTCGTAAGTAGCTGGCTGCTTCATGTGCTGGTTCTGGTCTGGGAGCTTCTGACAGAACTGAAGGGTTGTAACCAGGGAGTGAGCTTTAGACACGGACTGCTGGTGCATAACATGCACTTCGTCTCGTGAATCGTCCCCACAGTGTTTACGAAGCAAAGCGCGCTCGTCACCGTGAGATCATTTCTAAATGCCTCTCTTTCCTCTTTATAGGATGTATTCTTAATTTGCTTTTCTCTTGTGAGTCCTGCGTCATTTGAAAATGTTCGAGCAAAGGTAAGCCGGGATGTTTTAGACCAATGTTTTGTTACATAGTGTCATCTTTGGGAGGTGAAACTACTATTTAGTGATAGAAATTTTAATGATTTTGTAATTCTGCTTTAGGTAGATCAATTTTTGAAATCATTGACTTTATTATGTAGAATTCTAAAGTTCAGGGTCTGATTCAGAAACGCTGCATCCCTTGTTAAAATAACACTTTCGAGTCCATCTGATGGAGTCATCTGCTAAAACAGCGGCCATGACTTTCCTCTCCTGCGTCTTTCACACACTTCCAGTGAAAAGTGCCATGCGCGGGATGTTCGTTGTGATCAGGGATGTGTCCAGTGAGAGTAGTGGTGGCAGGGCTAAGACCTCAGTCCACATAATTCATGCTCACTGTTGAATATTATGTAGGTAGGATTCTCAGAGTTCATGTAAGAGCTTGACCCATTTTACCAAAAGATAGTTTTTTGGGGAAGGAAGACCTTCCCTTCCTACCCCCCCCCCCCCCCAACACTGACAAGTAGAGCCTGTTCTGTTGGGTCTTAGTCTTGGAATCCTGGTTTGCTGATCAAACACCCACAGGTAGGCAGGCCTGTGGTTCTTGAAAGTATTGAAGGGGGGGGGTGGTGTGAGCACGGCAGGGGGGCGGTTCCTGCCAAAAGCGCTGAGGGACTAAGGTGGGGTGGTGGGGTCAGTTGGGCACCCGGATGGGTATCGTTTAGGCAAAGAAAGTTCATGAGGGAGGGGAATGTGTCATGACTTTCTTCTCTCTTGCATCTAGTGGTACCCTGAAGTGCGACACCACTGTCCCAACACCCCCATCATCTTGGTGGGAACTAAACTTGACCTCAGGGACGACAAAGACACGATTGAGAAACTGAAGGAGAAAAAGCTGACTCCCATCACCTACCCGCAGGGTTTGGCCATGGCGAAGGAGATCGGTAGGAAATCCTTGCATTTTCACGTCTGCTTTCTTTGCACGGGTTTTATTTTCGTGACAGACTGGCTCCAGTCTGGGGAAGTAGAGAGCGTGTTTTCTGACTCAGGGTCGTGGTGACGCTCACCAGGTGGGTGCAGGGTCAGGGCTGCTTCGCTGGGCCACATGTGCCGGCAGGTGGCGGGGCCCGGGGAGCTGCTTCTTCGTCCTTGTCCGGGTGAGAAGAGCGGGGCTGATAGAGGCTGTCTCCCGGCAGGTGCTGTAAAATACCTGGAGTGCTCGGCGCTCACGCAGCGAGGCCTCAAGACAGTGTTTGATGAAGCTATTCGAGCGGTTCTCTGCCCCCCTCCGGTCAAGAAGAGGAAGAGAAAATGCCTGCTGTTGTAAATGTCCGGGCCCCTCTCCTGCCCTGCCCCCCTCAGAACCTTTGTACGCTTTGCTCAAAAATGGTGGAGCCTTCGCACTCAATGCCAAGTTTTTGTTACAGATTAGTTTTTCCATAAAACCATTTTGAACCAATCAGTAATTTTTAGGTTTTGTTTGTTTAAAGTATAAGACTTCAAACTTTCACATTATATTAAAATTTAGCCCTAAAATGGCAAGCTTTTTTAAAGCCTTATTTTTCAGAAGCCCCTATTCTTGCTCAGATTAAGAGTTGCCAAAATACCTTGTGAACTAAATTGCATTGTTGTGCTGAGAACACTAAGCACTAAACCGTTTAAGACCTTTGTCTTGAGAAGAGACCGCAGCCAGCCTCTCAAGTTCGGACGCACAGACCCCTGCTGGCTGGTCTCTGCCGGGAGAGCCCCCAGCCTCCTTCCGGAGACTGGCCGCCTGGCGCAGCCCGGCCACCCCCAGCACCGAGCTGTGTGTCCTCCTGGAACGAGCGTGATGACTCAGCTCTCTGATCAATCTTTTTGATTTTGTAGTGAGATTTTTTTTTTTTTTTAAAAGTAGTGTATTCGCTTTTGCTGAGATTTGGAACCGCCCTCTGGCTCCCGCCCCTGTGATGAAAGGGTCCGCTGTGGCCGTGGGCACCTGGGGAGGGTGTGCGGGCCACGGGACGCGATCAGAGGACGAAGACAGTATTCTGACAAAACACTACGCTGTGCACGTCATTACTAAACTGAAAGTGTCACGGGTAAAATCTTAAAAAGGTTAATTTCTGTCAGATGCAGTAAATGATGAAAGGTCGGTATCATCACTAAGTGTTTTAAGCTTTTTTTCTTAGACTCCATCCCTCCTGAGATCGGGCATTTAATTCATCTTTGAACTGGTCGTTCCCATAGTTGCTGACTTAGTGCTTTTCTTATAGAACCCCTTCTTAATGAGCAATATGCCTCCTTGTATTATAAAATCTTTCTGATAATGCATTAGACTTTTTTTTTTGTAGGTTAGTGAAAGTGCATTCCTGTTTCCTTGTTACTTTATTCAGAGCTAATCGCTTTCCTTAGTTTTCTAGTAACTAGGTGTAAAAATCATGTGTTGCAGCTTTACAGTTTTTGAAATATTTTAGATATTCCTAAACTATGAACTTTCGTAACATCACTGTCTTGCCAGATCACCAGTACTGTACCTTGACTAATGCTGACCCTCCTCCTCGCCGCCTTCCCCCGGACACACGCTTCCTGTCGCTCTGCCTAATCAACCACGTTCCTTTGGGTCTGTGAGGTTCTGTAAGCCCGTGCTCGTGCTAACCAAGTTCTGTACAACTTACCCACTGGCAAGAATCCAAGGTTGGACCTTTCAACCACTAGAACAAAGTTTTTTAAATTGACCGTTGCAGACTTGTGGAGTGTTTTTACATTGATCTTTTGCTAATGCAATTAGCAGTTATGTTTTGCATGTGTGACTTAATAAATCCTTGAATCATATGACTGTAATACTTGAATTCTTGAGAGCTCGAACGACCTCCTGGGGTATGTGTACGTTTGCCTCACCTGAAATCCTAGGCGCTTGGAAACACTTATTTCCAGTGCAGGTTTTCATGCTGGGGGACAGGGAGAGGCCCCTCCAGGGGAGAAGCTGAAGAGTCAGCAGGGACCGGTGGGGAGTCAGGCTGGGTTTGGGACCTTCGGATGCGGGTGGGGCGTCCACATGGGTGCTCGTGCAACTGGGGCCAGAGCTCTGGGCTAAAGCTGGCGGCTGTTGGGAGCCCGAAAAGGGGGAAGGAGGCCGATTATGACTTTAAGCCTGAAACTGTACTTCAATGAACAGGTCATGTCAGAATCCATTTTCTAAATCCTTTATATCATTCTGAAGATTGCTTTATTTTTGAGTATTTTTTAAAGATGTTTTTAAAAGGCAGTTTCAAGACCATGTAGTTCTGAAGGTTTGCTACAAAAACCGCTGTCTCCCATCACACCCTCCCCCAGGGCAACCAGTTTGAGTTCTTTTAACCTTCGTTTTATCTCCATAGGGCTAAGTGATGTAGCTTTTTACCTACCAGTTTTTATCACCAGTTGCTTAGCAAAGAGGGATGCGTAGGGCCGGGTGTGGGGGAGAACACAGAGCCCCCACGCGGTTCCCAGCTCCCTCCCCACCCCAAATCTCCCCGTGTTCACCGATCCAAACCGCCAGCTCTCTGGACCCGTCCCGCTGGGTGAGGCTTCGTCACAGAGGCGTGCGTGCCTGATGCGACCGCCGGCTCTCTGCTTCACCCTCCAGCCCCTCTCCCCTCCGTGGGGGTCTGGCGAAGTCACAGGACTTTGGTGCTGGTTGCAGTTTTCAGTTTCAGCCGTTACCACTGGTCCTCCCGGGAGCCCCGGCTCTTTCCCAGTGGCACCCCGCCCCCGGCATACCTTTCCTTCCCGATCCTGGTTGGTGTTTGCTATTTAGCATCCGTGTTACTGTGCAGATGCGCCTGGCTGAGCCACTGAGGAACAGGACTGTGCTGCACAACTACTCGTTTCTTTGAGGATAATTAAGACTATTTGCTCTTCTGTGTGCTTCACGATTTAACTGCAGACTTCCAGCCGATACCAAAATTGCTCAGGATGTTTGCTGAGTTTCAGCAATTTGCATTTTCCTAAAGTCTCAGAATCCTCTGGCCACCACTTTTCTTATGTGTCGATGTTTTTGGTTTTTTGTTTTTTTTTTTTAGTTTATTTTTTAGTAATCTCTACCTCCAACGTGGGGCTCAGACTCTGACCCCAAGATCAGGAGGCACTGCTCTACCTACCGAGCCAGCCGGTGCCCCCGGCTCCTTCTCTTAACTTGCTTCCTCTTGCTGAACACATTCTCCGGGTGTTTCCTGAGAAAGAAGCACGTGGGGAACCGTGCTCTCACGTCTTGGCCACTGCAGTTGTGTGGGATGTCTTCCCGCCTTGCACACCCTGTGCGGCTGCTGTCCCTTGTACTTCCCCCTCTGTCCTGCCTGCCCTTCTGCAGGTGGCCGCTGCCTGGCTGCTTTGGAGTTCATCTTTTTTCCTTGAAATTTCAGGTGTTCTTTCTCATTCTCTGCCACTTTTTCAGTCTCGGGATCTGTCTTCTCTGTCCGCAAGTTGTGGTGGGGATAGCTGGAAGTTTCTCCTGGTTGCTTGTCGCTCACGTGCCTGGTGGTCCTTGGCCTCGGGCTTAAAGGTCGACAGCCTTTACAAAGCAGATTGGAAACAAGCCCACAGGTGGCATCCACGGGCGTCTCAGATCTGTCAGCTTTCTGCCCCGAGTGTACAGGAACTACAGGAACTGTCTAGAACCCAAACTCACAGCAACTGGACATTACCGTGGCATCTCAACTGGAGTTTTCTAAATGGGCCTTTGCAGGTTTGTGGAACCTAAGGCGTTAATGGCTGTGACAGCTCAGAGGCCCTGAGGGAAGGGTCTCTAGAGGTCAGATAACTTGGAGAATCTTCATGAAGGTTCTGGCAGCCAAGGGTGAGAAGCTGAGAGACCTCATCCCCTTGCCTTCAAGTGCGCTGCTGTCCGGGGCCCCCTCCACCCCAGAGCGAACCAAGGGCCAGATTTCTTCCAGCTTTCTGGCAGACCATCTCACCTGACTAGTCCTGTGCCGCGCTCTGTCCCAGGTGCCTGGGGAATCTGAGCTGTAAACCAGGGCAGTGCTGGTCTTTCCTCCTCCACGTAAGATCCTGTTTTCCTCCAGTCAACCATTTGTTCCTTCTCTTCTCTCCCCATCCTGGTGTATTTATGCTTTTTAAAGAGACCAATTTACCGTCATTTCCTAGCGCTTCGGTGGGATTAAATCAGATGTCTTTGCAATCTCAGTCTTTAGCCCAGAGCTCCAAGAAAAAAACTATCCAAGAAGACTTCATTTTTGTTCAGACAGAAAGCTTTTCAAACGCGATTGCTGTAAAACTAGCCAGTAAAACAGGCCTTCCCGCAAACATCCAGTGGAAGAGTACGTCACGGTACAGACACGAACGACACGTGTAAGTGCTTTATTATAAACTCCCTCGGAATCCACTGGCTGACGTCCAAAAGCCAAAGTAATAGGTGAAAATAAAGCAGCTTGATGTTGAGGCTGGAGCGCCGAGGAGCAGTGGCCCCAGTTCCCAGCCTGACCTCGGGGCTGACCCTTAACGCCACCCAGGAGAAGACCCATCCGTACCCTTACAGTGACGCACTAAGATTGTGTAGCCAGGAAAATCCAGTCTGCCGGGTTCAGACTCCTAAACAGTGGTAAGACGAGACCCTGTCAGTGAAAAGGTGGGACGGGGGGGGGTGAGAGTCCACAGATCTGTCAGGTCCTTAAACCTGGCCGTGGATCCCAACTTTTGCCGGGACGGTTCTGAGATCATCAGGGAATTGCCCTGGAGCTTCCCACACGAGTCCCGTCATCTCCGTGTTCTCTCCTGACACCCGATCTTGCTAACACTGTGATCGAGATGACTTCCCAAATCGTTCCGTGATTCAGAAGACCACCAAATCTAGTACCTGTCGGATTCCTATCGACGGACATCCACCGGCATCACGCACGTCACTCTGCTACTGTCCACGTAAGAACAAAAGTGTGAGTCTGCTGTCCTCGAGCGGTTTAGAGTAGCTCTACTTACACCATGTCCACGTTGGAGCCACCTCCGGGGGGACAGAAAACGTAGGCGGCCCTGTCGGACACCACGCTGTCCAAGGCTTTCATCAGGACGTCGGGCATGTGGTCCGTTAACATCTTCGGGCCGATGAGTATTTTGCTGAACTGTGATTCGTGTGCCCACCTCGCACTGTACCGAGCGGCGGCGCGGCAAAACCTGAGACAGACAGAAGCTGAACTAGCGGAGCGCCCCCCTTGGCTGGAAGCGCACGTCAAGGGGGACCGAGCCACGCCGCCCGCACTCACCTCCCTGAGGTGCCTTCTTCCTCCAGGTGGATGATCCTGCCGGGAGGGTAGAGATGGGGGTACTTGGCGGGGGACTCCAGGGGGGAGTCGCTGGAGAAGCTGTATGTCGGGGACCCGTGCGTCAGCAGGCTCTGCTCCCCCAGAAGCGGCTGCGTCAGGTGTCCCTGGGCGCCCCCGTCCAGCTCTGTGGGAAGGTTGTCAGGGTCGCCTCCGAACAGCTCATACCAGCACCCGCGCAGCAGGATCTTGTACTGAGGGCAGAGCAAGAAGGCAGGTGCCTGTTACCCAGTCCTTCCCGGGCCACACAGACCTCGGACCACAGCACTTGCTGCGGGACGGTGACCTCAGAGCTCAAATGCCTCCCTGGTTTGTTTAAACCACGGGTCTTAGGAGCGTGGACCTCAGTGGCCCGAACTCCTGTATCTCTTGCACAACGAAGCCACATCAAACTTGAAGCAACAGTAAAAACCACATCATGCAGATTTTGAGAAAAAGTGACCCTTAATTCTTTTTAGGCAGTTCTGCCAACCAGCTTCATTCTTTCCCTTAAGCACATTACTGTTTAAAAATTTGAGGAGTGGGGAGTAGTTGGTAAGGAGAAAGCTTATTAAAATAATTTTTTTGAAAGTCAGAAAACTTTGTTTTCATAGTAAATTAAATCATCAAAGACTCGGGGCACCTGGGTGGCGCCGTCGGTTAAGCGTCCGACTTCAGCCAGGTCACGATCTCACGGTCCGTGGGTTCGAGCCCCGCGTCGGGCTCTGTGTGCTGACAGCTCAGAGCCTGGAGCCTGTTTCCGATTCTGTGTCTCCCTCTCTCTCTGCCCCTCCCCCGTTCATGCTCTATCTCGCTCTGTCCCCAAAATAAATAAAAAACGTTGAAAAAAAAAATTTAAAAAAAAAAAGATCAAAAACTCTACATCCTTGTTACCATCTATCGTCCGCTGCCTTCAAACATACCTCTAAGAATCATTTTTATATTACTTTTTTAAATGTTCATTTATTTTGAGAGAGAGAGAGAGACTGTGAGCCAGGGCGAAGGGCAAGAGAGAATCCCAAGCAGGCTCTATGATGTCGACACCTCTGACACGGGGTTCGATCTCCTGCACCGTGAGATCATGACCTGAGCCAAAATCAAGAGCCAGATGCTTAGTCGACTGAGCCACCCAGGTGCCCCTGAGAATCCTTTAAAAAAAAAAAAAATATATATATATATATATATATGTGTGTGTGTGTGTATGTTTCTTTTGAGAGAGTGAGCTCAATTGGGGGAGGGGCAGAGAGAGGCGAACAGAGGATTGGAAGCAGGCTCTGAGCTGTCAGAGAGCCTGATGCGGGGCTTGAACCCACGAACTGAGAGATCATGACCTGAGCTGAAGTGGATCATTTTTAAATCTGCCCTTAAAGAAAAAAAAAAAAAAGTGTTTTTTTTCTCAGTACATCATGGATATCTTTCTCTATTGATAAATGTAAATTTATGTCACCATTTCTAATGACTACAACATTCCATGGTATACTAATAATTCTTAAACTCTATTTGGCAGCCTTATTTTCTAAGCTTTGGGACCAAAAGCATCAGAATACTGTTGGTCACAAGACAGGGCAAAGAAAGCGCATCACTGAAGTGGAACAGGGAAGGTTCTACCACAGTCTCTAACCGTGGCATTTCAGGACTGAGCCGTGTGCTTTCCTTGGCATCGGCCCCGAGCCCCAGATGGAAGCTGTACCCCGGGGAGAGAGAGCCTCAGGCAACGGCATCGAATGCGCTGGGCTAAGAGCCTCTGAATTGAGAAACTTCCTCTCGGGGCACACACAGCCTCCAACTCCTGCAGACCCTCTTCCGGGCACCCCCAGGTTACCTTGGGCTTGTTACAGTGCGCGATCACTCGCAAGATTCTCTTCTTCAAATCTTCCAAGTTGGTCACACTTAACCTGTTTAGCAGAAGACCAGATTGAAGCTCAAAATCCGGTCTTTCAGCTGCCCCGAGCCCCGAGGAAGCGCCGGCAGACTCACCTGGGGATGATATCCTTGCCTAGCACAAGCGACACAGTGAAGTTCTTGGAGTGTTCATAAAGGGATTTGCTGAAATTTCAGAAAGATAAACATTCGTCAAG
This sequence comes from Acinonyx jubatus, assembly GCF_027475565.1. Classification (NCBI taxonomy): domain Eukaryota; kingdom Metazoa; phylum Chordata; class Mammalia; order Carnivora; family Felidae; genus Acinonyx; species Acinonyx jubatus. The sequence goes on from NC_069398.1 coordinate 31,539,309, forward strand.
TTTCAGGATTATATTGCCCACAAAGAGCTCCAAAGAGAAATCGAGCAACTTTGCCAGGTGACCGAGGTCAGTTTTCAGAGACTTGGGCTGTTCTCTACCCTTTAAAAAAGGGGAAGAGAAAGTGGAGAGCATCCAATCGGAGCGACTCCTTTCCCGGATTCTAGTAAAGCCACAACAGCCGTCAGCCGGATCGAGACGGCAGACCACGCACATGCTTGTACCCTTCGCCCCCGCAGCCCCCCTTGGAGGGACCTAACAGACACTCTGGCCGGGCTCCCGGGGGGGCTCAGTTGCTTCAGCGTCCGACTCCATTTCGGCTCAGGTCATGATCTCACAGTTCGTGGGATCGAGCCCCAAGTCGGGCTCTGCAAAGACAGCGGGAGCCTGCTTGGGAATCAATCTCTCCTCCTCTGCCCCTCCCCGGCTCGTGCAGTGGTGTGCGCGCTCTCTCAAAATAAATACACTTGAAAGAAAAAACACCAACTGGCAAAAACGGAGAAGGACAGATACAAAAGGCTATCACTGCTTACAATAGCAGAGGCTGGAAACCCCAGTGTCCACCCCTGGAGAGCTGTTCAATTCATACACCACAGCACGTCCAGGGAGTACCGAGTCCTTAGCAGCAGGAGAGTGAGGGTGGCCTGTGCTGCTGTGGGGTGGTCTCAGGACACACGGTCAAGTTACAAGTTACAACAACACCCACGGCAGCATGAAGACTTACGAAAAGGAGGAGGAATGCAAAGTTGTATCCGTATTTGCTTTTATATGTAAATAGGTGAGAATTATGGAAAAGCCAAGTTAAAAACTAACGGTGACCTCAGGGAAGAAGGATGGAAAGGAGATGTCTCTGAGTGTCTCTTGCTCTGTAGAGTTGTCTTTGGAACCACGTCATTGTCTTACATAATCATAAAAATTAAAAGAAGGAAAGCAATTCCTAACATCGAGGGTGAAAGAAATGAACCTAGCGGTGTGTTAGCCAAACGGGAGGATTATTTCAGGTGAGCTTCCAACAACAGAAGTTGGCTGTCCATCCCTGGGGGGGATGTTACATAAGAACAAAACCAAGTGTAAAAAAACCCAAACCGCCTGCAGCAGTCCTCCCACTATGAGCATTCCGGAAGTGGTCAGTCTGTGGGCCCTCTGCACACATACATCGGTGCGCACACGGCTCTGTGGACCTACTAAAAACCGGGGCTCAAGGAAACCAAGATTTTTAGCATAAGAGAAAAAAAGATACAGTTGCGGTAAAAATCCCGATCTTTAAGTTGAAAGTGTCAATATGAAGTAAGGATACATTTCCTCTTTGGGGTAACAACAGCATTTCCTACCTCTTAGCACCGAAAAGGCCTAGAAACCGTGACCCCGCCTGGCAGGAATGGGGCACCCGGTGCCCAGGTGACAGTCTCTAATACCATTTCCTACTCAAAAACAACACAGTACTCCATGGGGAGATGGTTGCCGCTTCCACATGGCAGGACCGGGCAAGAAACCTGAGAACCGTTTTGTGGTGCCAGAAAGGAGACACCTGTCCGACACCCGGGGCCGTGGCAGGGTGAGAAGCCTGGTTTGAAGGGACTCCGCTGGCCAAAAGGGGACCGTGGGAACATCAGCAACTCTGCTGCAGTGGGCTGAGATAGTTTCAAAGAATGAAGGTCCACCTCTGGAGAATGCTAGAATACCGATTCAGCACTCGGCACACAGCTAAGGAGAGGGAAAGATTCAAGCATTCATGCATCTGTTCTGCTTAAACTGTGAGAAGCTTATACCTCAGATAACCAAGTACTTGGAAGAAAAGTGTTTTTTTTTTTTTGAATTTTTGGCTAATAACTGTAGAAGGAATGCCAGAATATCAACATCTTGCAATCTCTAATAAAATATGTACATATCAGTTACCAGCTGCCAACGTCACAGAGCCCAGCAGACCGGTGTCTCCTGAGGTGATCCAATAGGAATCACGTACCATTCCCACCACGCATTACTGTCAAAAAAAATCAACCCTGAGTCTGTCAAGTTTCTAGACACAATTACCATCTTCTAGGACACACAGCCAGCGGTACGCAGGAACATGTTACGTGACATGGTGAATATACAAGAAAGGAAATCCAGAATGTGGATTCTCCACAACAAGTAACTTGTTTCGGAAATAGAGGGAAATGAGAAATCTATACATTAAGAGAGTTTACAGAATTTCTGTTGTCTGGATTGCCTGCATGTACACTACTAAATGTGATTAAAAACTAACAAAAAAAATACAGTTGCAAGACAAATCCACTATATCCAATGTGAGAATCTTGTTTGGAATTTATAACATTTATGAGATCATTGGGAGAACGTGATCAGTTAGTTATTGGTACGAAGAAATTATTAACTTTTTTAAAAAGTGCTCTATGCTATAGAAATCCGCATATTTCCGGATAAAATGATAGGTCTCAGATTTGCATCAAAGTAATCGCGCCATGGGATCTGTGGGAAGCAGGGGGTACCTGAAGATTCAGCGTGTTAATAAACTACTGAAGCTGATTAAATGGTGGCTTCTGCTCTTTTGACCTTGGTTTGAATTTGTAATTTCTGTATGAAAATTCCATTTTAAGATGATCATAAGCACTGAAGAGAGCATTAGTGATCTCGTACAGGAATCCGAAGAACTATCCAGAAGGTAGCACTAGAAACAAAGAGACAAGGTACGAGAGACAAGTTCACAACGTGCAGTAAGAGCAAGGCAGTAATGCCTGTCTGATGGGAGGCCCCCAAGGAGTGGGAGACCGCAGAGGCAGCCATCTGCCACATGTGACTAGGCCTTCACAGATTGGGGGATCTAAACCTTTCAAGCAAGATACATTAAAAGGAGATTCTACAAGCACTTAGGAAAAAAGCAAACACCCATGTAACCTGGATGCACCTTACTGAGTAAAAGAAACGCAACACAAAAGACAGCATATTGTAGGATTCCATTTATGACATGCTAGAGAAGAGAAAACTACAGTGACAAAAAGATCCTTGGATACCTGGGGGTGGGTGGAAGGGACTGACTGCAAAAGGACACAGGACATTTTAATGGTGATCAGCCCCGAAAGGGAAAAAAAAAAAGAAAACTGTCATTTGTGAAGTTATTATATACAATTAAAAAAAAAAAAAAAGAAAGCATCTGCAGAGGAATTCTAATTAATAGGGAAATTTAACAAGGCTGTTGGATACAAGACGAAAGACAAAGTTCTATGAGCTTGATCTACGTCAGCCAAAGGAGAAAATGATAAAATTTAATTGGAAGACATTAAAGGGTCCCAGAATACTTGAAAAGCGACTTTATGTTTAAAGGCTGGAAGGCTCAGTAATGTGTTAGTTACCTCCAGAGTGAACTAGAAAGTAAAGGCAGCTGAAATAAGAACTAAGCTTTTTGTTTACGGAACTTGCAAAGTTGATCCCAAAATTGATTATGAGGTGCAAAGGGCTAAGAACAGCCACGAAGCTCTTGCAAAAGCAAAAGGCACACTAGATTTGCACCACTAGAGGCCAACACTTCGTGTTGGCAGCAGGGGAAGGGCTACGATGTTGCGCTGTGTGGGGGAAATGACTGGATCCCAGACTCACACCGCACACAAAAACGCAATTAAACACAGACTAAAGATCTACCTAAAGGTGAAAGGCCAGACTAAGAGCTGTTGGAATAAAGAAGATGAGCTTCGAATCCTTAGGATAGAAAAAGATTTCTTTAAAAAAAAATTTTTTTTTTACATTTATTAATTTTTGAGAAACAGAGTGAGACAAAGCGTGAGCGGGGGAAGGGCAGAGAGAGAAGGAGACACAGAATGTGAAACAGGCTCCAGGCTCTGAGCAGACGGTCAGCACAGAGCCTGATGCGGGGCTCAAACCCACAAACTATGAGATCATGACCTGAGCCAAAGTCGGACGCTCAACTGACGGAGCCACCCAGGTGCCCTGAAAAAGATTTCTTAAATAAGAAACAAAAATCATAAACGAAAAGGTTGACAAATGAAGGTTAAAATCAAGAACGGAAGGAAGTGAAGACAGGACGCAATGCAAGTACAAAGTACATTGAGGACCAGGAGAGCATATTCACGACACTTACTTGCAGCTGCAAAAGAACGGACTACATAACATACGTGTTTGCAGATCGAGGAAGCAAAAGACCTGACAGTAAAATGGGCAAAAGGAACACCACCAAAGTAGAAACTCAACAGACAAGGAATCCAGTTCTATAAATTCTGAAACCACACAAATCCAAACTGCTATGTGGAGACCTGAATATAAGCGGGAAAACTACTTTTTAAAGCAAAGGAAGAATTTTCACAAAGGTCAGGATGGGGAGTATGTGCAGGGAAGGAGAGGACGCACAGGGAATTCTAAGTCACTGAACGCTTGGTTTCTCAATGTGGGTACAGAGAGCTGTGTGTATTTTTAAATCCACTTTATTGAGGTGGACACAGCAAAATCACCCAATGTGAGTGGACAAGTCCTGACAAATGCTTTAACTGCCACCACCATCACAATAAAGAACGTTTCCAGCACCCCCAAGAGCCCCCTGTGTCCTCTGGCCATCAATCCCACCCCCACCCCAGTAGGTGAGATAACTGGAATCCTACAATAGGTCTTGTGTGTAGACTTTTCTTCACATGGCAAAATGCATCCACGTTGTAAAGATGTTTGCTTATCCTTCTCAGAAAATGTAAATTTTGTATTAAATGTTTCACAATCTAAGAATTCAGTTAAAAAGTCATTCCTGGGGCACCTGGGGTGGCTCAGTCGGTTGGGCGTCTGGCTTCCGCTTAGGTCACGATCTCATAGTCAATGAGTTCGAGCCCCGCGTCGGGTTCTGTGCCGACAGCTTGGAGCCTGAAGCCTGCTTTGGATTCTGTATCTCCCTCTCTCTCTGCCCCTTCCCTGATCACACTCTCTCAAAATAAAATAAAAACATAAAAAAATAAAAATAAAAAGTCATTCCTGTTGGGGCGCCTGGGTGGCTCAGTCAGTTAAATGTCCAACTTTGGTTCAGGTCATGATCTCGCAGTTTGTGGGTTTGAGCCCAACATCAGGCTCTGTGCTGTCAGCTCAGAGACTGGAGCCTGCTTCGGATTCTGTGTCTCCCTCTCTCCCTGCCCTTGCCGGCTTCCTCTTTGTCTCTCTCTCAAAAATAAATATTAAAAACATTTTTTTAGAAGTCATTCATGTCTTTTGATATGTATAAATGTATATTTTAACATAAAAAGAGCTTTAAGGGGCACCTGGGTGGCTTAGTGGGTTAAGCTCAGGTCATAATCTCACAGTTGGGGAGTTCGTGTCCCGCATCTGGCTCTGTGCTGAGAGCTCAGAGCCTGGAGTCTGCTTCAGATTCTGTGTCTCCCTCTCTCTCTGCCCCTCTCTGGCTCACGCTCTGTCTCTCTCTCAAAAGTAATAAACATTAAAAAAAAAAAAAAAAAAAAGCTTTAAAAATTGGAAAGGTATACAAATATTTATATATAAATATAATGGACGGAATTATAATTATTATATATAATTACCAATAGTAACACAAAATGTAAATTTCCATCCATAGACTAAAAATGGCATAACCAGATAATAGAATACTCAGCAGCTACATAAAAAACATGCTCTCAAACAATATTTAAGGATGTAACGTATACAAAATATTATGTCTGGGTGACTGGCTGGCTCAGTTGATTGGGCCAACTCTTGATTTTTAGCTCAGGTCATGATCCCAGGGCTGTGGGATCCAGCCCTGTGTTGTCAGACTTGACGCTGAGCATGGAACCAGCTTAAGATTGTGTCTTTCTCTCTTTCTGCCCCTCTCCAGCTTCTGCTCTCTCTCTCTCAAGTAAGTAAAAACTGTCAATTTGTAAAACATAGCCACATACAAGCAGCTAGAAGTAAACAAACCTAAATAGTTCCAATGTGATTTCTGGGTAGAAAATCTCTGATCTTTCCACTTTTTTACATTTTCCAAAACTTCCATGATGGATACAAATTTCTTTTTTCCTCCCCTTTTTCCTTCTTTTTAAATTATAGCACAAACTTCTTTTATCATTAGGACAGAAAATGATGTAGGATTAAGTATGTTAAGAAAAGAAAAATATACTTTCGAACTTAAAAAAATAATCAGGAAACAAATTCAGGAGAGTTGTAGGCTACAGGACGACTCCGGACATAACATGGGGCACAGTGTTACGCAGGTTCGGTTGCAGTAAAGCAAATACTGCGGTACAGCGACTAACGTGAATCGTTTGGTTTCCCAGCGCAGAGAAGTTCTGTTTACACGCGTTGCAGTCTATTAAGTGTGCAACGTCTATTTAACTTTCTTTAATGTTTCTTTATATTCGAGAGAGAGAGAGACAGAGCTCAAGCGGGGGAGGGGCAGAGAGAGAATGAGACACAGAATCTGAAGCAGGCTCCAGGCTCTGAGCTGTCAGCAGAGTCTGAGGCGGGGCTCAAACTCATGAGCTGCGAGATCATGACCTGAGCCAAAGTCAGACGCTTAACCCACTGAGCCACCCAGGGGCCCCAAGTGTGCAGTGTCTATTTAAAGTGTGCAATGATGTGTCTACAAAAACAATGTACACACTGTAATTAAAAAATACTTTATTGTGGGGCGCCTGGGTGGCTCAGTCGTTTAGGCGTTCGACTTCGACTCAGGTCATGATCTCACAGTTTGTGAGTTCGAGCCCTGCCTCAGGCTCTGTGCTGACAGCTCCGAGCCTGGAGCCTGCTTCGGATTCTGTGTCTCATTCTCTCTCTGCCCCTACCCTGCTTGTGCTCTGTCTCTGTCTCTCAAAAATAAATAAAAGTTAAAAAAAATTTTTTTTAAATACTTTATTGCTAAAAAATGCTAACCACCATCGGAGCTTTCAGTGAGTCATAACCACCCATCACACGTCAACATAACAAAATAATGAAAAAAATTGAAATACTGCAAGAACCTTTAAAATGTGACAAAGACATAAAGTGAGCTGATGCTGTTTGAAAAGTGGTCCCAACAAATTTGCTTAAGGCAGGGCTGCCACACACCTTTACTTATTTAAAAAAAATTTAAAAAATGAAGCAGTACCTGCGAAGCACAATAACACAAGGTATGTACCTGTATATAGGAATCTGTTGTCGGCATAAGCTAATGAGCTATCAGAAAGAAAAATAAGAAAGCAATCTGACTCACAGTTGCACCCCAAAACCACGAAGGAATCAATTTAACCAAGGAGGGGCAAGACGTGTGCACTGGAAACCCTAAGACCTGATGAAAGAACTGAAGACAAGAATAAATGGGAAGGTTTCCATGCTCGCAGACTGGGAGAATTAATACTGTCAAAATATCCACACTACCCAAAGCAATCTAGAGTCAGCTCAATCCCTATCACAATTCCAGGGGCATTTTTCACAGAAATAGACGAAATAATCCTAAAATTTAGGCGGAACCACAAAAGACCCCAAATCGCCAAAGCAATCTTGAGAACGAAGAGCAAAGCTGGAGGCATCATGCTCCCGGATTCCAAACGATATCATAAAGCTACAGTAATCAAAATAGTATGGTATTGGCATAAAAACAGACACACACCCCAGAAATAAAGCCAACTAATTCACAACACAGCAGCAAGAATATACGAGGCGGCCAGAACAGTCTCTTCAAGCAATGGTGCTGGGAGAACCAAAGCCACGTGCAGAAGAATGAACCTGGACCCTATCTTACACCACAACACGACCCAACTCAAAATGATGAAAGACTAAAATATAAGACCTGAAACCATAAAACTCCCAGAAGAAAACAGGCAGTGAGCTCCCAGACATTGGTCTCAATGATGACTTTTTGGATTTGACCCCAAAAGCAAAGGCAACAAAAGCAAAACTAAACAGGGAGGGACCACATCCAACCGAAAAGCTTCTGCACAGAGAAAGGGAACGACCGACAAAACGAAAAGGCGATCTGCGGAATGGGAGAAAACATTTGCAAATCATACCTCTGACAAGGGGTTGATGCCCAAAATATATAAAGAATTCACACAGCCCACTAGCAGAAAAACAGTAAGATTTAAAAATGGGCAGAGGAGCAGAACATTCTTTTTTTTTAAGCAACACTTTGTGGTTTTTTTGTTTTTGTTGTTGAGAGAGAGGACACTAGTGAGTGAGGGGCACAGAGAGGGAGGGGGAGGGGGAGAGGGAGGGAGAGACAGAGACAGAAGCGGGGCTCACCCAAAGTGGGACTCGAACTCACGAACTGTTAGATCACGACCTGAGCTGAAGTTAGATGCTTCACTGACTGAGCCATTCAGGTGTCCAATACCTTTTTTTTTTAAAATGTTTATTTTTGAGAGATCGTGCACACGCGTACAAGCAGGGGAGAGGCAGAGAGAGAGAGAAGGAGGGAGGGAGGGAGAGAGAGAATCCCAAGCAGGCTCCATGCTATCAGCGCAGAGCCCCACATGGGGCCTGATCTTGTGAACCATGAAATCATGACCTCAGCTTAAATCAAGAGTCAGACGCTTAACCGACCTAGTCACCCAGGTGGCCCTAAACATTTTCTTTTTAAGTAGACTCCACACCCAGTGTGGAGCCCAACACGGGGCCCAAACTCACAACCCTGAGATCGAGACTCGAGCCAAGATCAAGAGTCGGATGCCTGACAGCCACCCAGGCACCCCGAATGGACTTTTTTCCAAAAAGAGACATGCACGTGACCCACAGGTACATGAAAATGCTCAACATCACTACTTCTCAGGGAAATGCAAATCCAAACCACGATGAGATATCACCTGACACTTGTCCGAATGGCTAGTAAAACAACAAAGGTCCCCAAACAAGAAATAATGAGTGCTGGCGAGGATGTGGAGAAAAGGCAACCCCGGTGTCCTGCTGGTGGGAAAGCAAACTGGTGCAGCCACTGCGGAAACCAGGGTGAAGTCTCCTCAAAAACCTAAACGTGGAACTATCATGTCATCCGGCAATTACACTTCTGGGTACGTGTCCAAAGAAAATGAAGACGCTAACTTGAAAAGAGAGCTGTACCCCCACGTTTACTGCAGCATGATTTGCAACGGCCAAGACGTGGGAACTACGTAAGCATGCATCAGCACATGAATGGAAAAAAGGTGGTGTGTGTGCACGTGCATGTACAATGACCATAAAATAGAATGAAATTCTGCGATTTGCAACAACACGGATGGACACTGAGGGCATTATGCTAACTGAAATCAGTCAGATAGACTTATTTATTTTTATAAATACTGTATGATCTCACTTATATGTGGAATATAAAAAAAAAAAAAAAAAATCCCCCAAAGCCAAGCTCACAGACACGGAGAATACAGGCTGGTGGCTGCCAGAGGCGAGGGCTGCAGGGCGGGTGGACTGGGTGAACGGAGCCCAAGGGTGCAAAGCCCGAATTATAAATAAGTCACGGGGACCGATGGGGATGGAAGTACAGCATGGTGACGAGTTACTAACACCAGATGGCACATCTGCAAGCTCCTAAGAGAGGGGCGCCTGGGGGGCTCAGTCGGGTGAGCGTCCGACTTCAGCTCAGGTCATGATCTCATGGCTTGCAGGTTTGAGCCCTGCGTCGGGCTCTGCGCTGACAGCTCGGAGCCTGGAGCCTGCTTCGGATTCTGTGTCTCCCTCTCTCTCTGCCCTTCCCCCACTTGTGCTCTGTCTCTCTTTGTCTCTCTGTCTCTCAAAAATAAACAAACACTGAAAGTTGCTAAATGAATCTTAAAAGTTCTTATCCCAAGGAAAGAAATTCTGTCATGTAAGGAGACAGAGGTTGCCTAGACGTCTTGTGACCATTTCACAACGTATTCTGTGGGACATCTGATGTGAGCCGTCCCTCTGTGTAAAAAGAGTCTCCGCTCTGTGCCCTTTTGGAGAGCAGAGCTGTGCTCACGCAGGCCTGTGAAAGGCTGTTTGGTGTCCCTGCAACTGTGCAGTGCTTGAAGCAAACGGGCTGAGCACGAGAGATCACGAGATCACAACTCCAAGACCGGTCTGGAGCACGCGGCACCCCGTCACACGCCTGCCAGAAACAAGTACCTCAGCAACCCCCGGGGCGGGGAGAAGGCGTAGCACCGGAGTTGAGGGTACGAGCTCCTGAGCATGATGGCCAGCAGGGCCGCGGCGCCGGCCCCCAGGCTGTGTCCCACGACCACTAGCCGGTATTCCTGCGGGACAAAAGCAGAACGTGTCGTGGTTAAAACGAAGCAGACGGCTGATGACAACGACGGGAAGGAAAAGAAAAATGAAAACCTCACGGGAGCAATGCTGAACGCTTGGCTCAAGATCCCATCATTGATGAGGCGCTGGTACACATATCTGGCGGCTTGAGAAATCCCCTAAAAATGCAGACGAGAGAAGGTGGCTTTTGATCATCAGACGAAATGAGTTCCGTTATGACAGGTGACAGGCTTACACTGTGCACACTCATTTGTGACGGTCTCCCCAAGGCGGAGACCAGCACCTGGGGATCAGCGGCCACAGCTACCACTCGCCCTTGTGTTCCTGGTTCCTGATGCAGAGTTCGGCCTGGAGAGGGGGCTCCATGGCTGTTTTCATGAACCAGTGAACGGGTAACATCGGGAACACACGTGCATGGCAAGGGGTCTTTCTATGGCTTATTCTGAAGCTATACGATATTTTGCTGTATACGCATACCACGGTTTACTTCAGCCAAGTCCTGACGGATTGTCAGATTTAGATTATAAGTGGCTGATCTTCTAACATGACATTAAAACATAAAGTTCCGAGTAAGTGATATTCGTCAAGCATTCAGTTTCGGCAAAGGCAAAACTAAGACCATCGGAAATGAGTTCTAGGGGGGTCAGATTTTAGTTCCATTTCAAAGAAGAAATGAAATGTAAAACCTCCTAACAAATACAGCTGTCCTAAGAGACAGGCTTCTTGAAAAATGAAGCAGTTTCAATGGAGGACAAGACAAGGCCATCGTGGCCCCTGTCCTTGTGCGGCTGCTCTTCTAACAAGACCGAAGGGGAGAAATCCTGTGTTCAGATGCGAGACGCGGGAGAGCCTCCCGAGCTACTGCAAATCCCTGAGTGGGTAACAACTGAATTCTGGGGGAGGAGGCGGGACCTGGCCTCACACGAGAGAGGCCCGGTTCCGGACAGACAGAGCCAAAAGTGACCTGGACACCACTGCAGCTGGCCGGAGTCCCTGGCCCGTGTCACACACGCAGGCCAAGACTGTGCTCGCTTGCATGGTCGTGAACTCCAACGATTTCGGCCAGTATCGGGGCCAAAACGTGTAGGAGTGAAGCCAGAGGCGGAGAGCAGCAGTACAGGCCCTTAGGCCTGCAGCTCCAGCAGCCACCTTCCTGGCCCGAGGGAGGAGCTGCTTCTGGAGGGACCGGGACCAGGCTCAGAGCGCATCTTGTGGTCGCACAAAGCCTGCGGCTAGATTCTAAGACCAGAGCCACTACCCAGCCCACTGAACCGCATCCTGTGGTTGGCTAGTGGCTGTGTCTCGGTAAGAAAGTCGAACATTCTGGTTCTTCTTCCCACGTGTCCGACAGTTAAACTGGATTCCTGTGTGACTCGAGGCACAAAGAGACAGCTAGGGGTTGCGGGGGAACATTCACTTCCGAGGACTGTCAAGCTTCTAACGGGGGGGGGCGGGCAGAACGAAGCCTCCAGTCTGGCCCCGCCTTGCGAACTATCCAGGCAGGACACTGGCTCAATCAGCTCCACTCCGGCTCTGACACGTTTATATAAAAACTAAGCATTTTGCTTAAAAAACGATTACTAGAGAAATGATACGGGTTTTGGTTGAAAAACCCCCAAGTGCATAAAAACAGCACAGGCCCACCGCCATCCACCCCGACAGCCCTGGCCCCGGAAGCAGCCGCCATGATCTCTGGGACCGGACATTCCCCCAAACGTTAAAACACCCTGCTCGCCACCGCATCAGTCATCAGGGAAACGTGAACCCAGACCGCAGCGAGACACTGCTTCGCACCCCTGGGATGGCTGTCATCGAAGCCACAGAAGATACGTGTGAACGAGAACGTGGACAACGGGAGCCCTCACACGCTGCAAGCGGAGCGCCAACTGGTGCAGCTGGGCCGGAAGACGGTTCGGCGGCTCCTCCCTGAGTGAAACCCAGCTAACACCCCAAGACGCGGCGGCCCCGCTTCCGGGTGGAGTCTCTACAGAGCGCAAAGGAAGGGCTGCAGCAGTGGCCGGCGGGCCCTCCAGTGGACAAACGGACAAACCAAAGTGGTCTGTGCACACAGCAGAACGTCTCTCAGCGGCTGCCGAGAGGGGACTGCTGAAGGGACAGTTTGTTCGGGATGATGAGAAAGTCTGGGCACAGATGGCGGTCATGGGGACGGGCATTTGGAATCTATCTACCGCCAGCAACCCGTACGCTTACAAGTGGTTAATGTGACAGATATCATGTCACGTCATCGAAACCGTTTAAAAAAACCACCTCTGCTCTAGGCCCTTTGTGTTCCTGGAGGAGGAGCCCGCAGCCCCACGCCACCGGCACAGAACCAACAAGACGAGAACTCGTGTGTTGTGTCCTCTGCACAGGAAACCCGCGAGCGACAGGACGGGGCTGCGGGGCCCCTCGGGGCTCCTGGGCGGGAGACTCACGTGCGCTGGACGCTCCTCGGACCTCGACTTCCCCACGACAATGTGTGACTTTCATCAAGGGAAGAGCATTCGACTGGGGGGTCAAATGCCGAGTGACACTTATCCTAACAACTGTGTGGCCTCTGGTAAGTCCCTCGATGGCTCAGGACCTGCTGCTTCCTCTTAAAGAAACAAAAAGCAACCTGGTGGGACTGTCGTGGGAATTTGTACTAAAGGGGAAGAGCGCACTCACTCGGCACTGGCTATCTGCTGTACGGTTAGCAGGTTAGCATTCACGGGACAGTCAGACTTGGAAAAACCCTGGCCCCTCTGAGCTTCTCTTGGACGGAACACTCCCGAACACAAAGCCCAGGGCTCGTACCTTGTGCGCCGAACAGTCTTGCACCCCACACTCCAAGTTCAGGTCCTCGCTCTCCGCTGACAGGTCCGTGAGGATGTCCTGCAAAGAGCGCATTGGAAGAGAGAGGCCGCCGGGATGAGCTGAGAGCAGACGCTGCGGGGCAGGTCCCTCTGAAGGACAGTCTCCTGGGTCAGACTGAGGACTGAACCTCACACCCAAACTCAGGAGGGAAACCCAGGTGGCCAGGAAGCCTGAGGGACCCATGGCAGGGAGGGGGCTGTGGGACACGTCTAAGACACACCTTCTGCCTAAGTACTCTGTATACCCCTCTTCTAACTACCACAGAGCAGAGCCCTGTACCTGGGTTTTGAACAAAGCATGGTTCCTATCCTCAAGGGGCTATCAACGGCTCACAGAAACCTAAGGGAGGGTAAGAAATGCATTGGGGTGGGGGTGATTCCTGGAGGAGGTGACGCCAGAGACTAAAGGAAAAACTTACTTTCAGGAAACAGGGAGGTGGGCAACCCCAGGTGAAGGGGCAGCAGGCCCCAGCTTGGCTAACCCACCAGGGATGGGACTCCGGAGCATGTGGAGTGCCTGGTGGGAAGTGGAAAGGCAGGGGGGCTCGGGTCACAAAGCTCCGATAGAGCCATGATAAGAGACATGAATTCTGTATTAAAAAGCAACGGGGAAGGGGGTGCGGTGAGGGAGGTCCTGAGGAGTGGGAAGATCGGACCCACATTCTGGAAAGAGTCTCTGTGGACGGTATGAGGACTGACTGGGAAAATGGAAGACCAGGGACGGGGACCCGGATAGAAAACTGCTTCCCTGGCCTGGAAAAGGGGACAGGGGCACAATCAGGGCTACGGCACTGTGCACAGAGAGATGGCCGGAGAGAGCCGGGCAGGAGGGCAGGACAGAAACCGAGGATGGCTTCACCCTTTCTATAGGGGACAGCTGGGGGCTGCTGCAGAATTACCAGCAATCGGGGCCCAGACAGCGGGTCTGGAGGAGGTGAGGTGCCTGCGGTGTCCGGCCAGAACCCCCAGGTGCACCCCCGCCCTGCAGAGGGTCAAGGTCTCTCTACACTTTCTGGGGCGGCAGCAAAGTGGGAATCAGGAAATGAGATTCAGGAACGGCCAAGAACAGACCAAAAAGCACGTCACGGAAACAGGGAGAAAAAAGCCACCCAGGATCTCCCCGGGACAGGACGGGAGAGGTCTCGCTGGGCTGGGGACAGGTAAGTGGCAGTCCTCCAGGCGTCCGCATGTGAGCACCAGGAGGGGACTGGCAGGCGCCTCTGTAGCAACTTCTTGAAGGGAAGCCCCCCATCTCCCCAACCCCGCCAGTCTGTTTCTGATGCTTCTCAGTGAAAAGGAAAACGACTTCCTGGGTTTTTCCAAAGGGAGTGTCTCACAACCGGGGTCTGCTTCGGCAGCTTCTGTCCCAGTGTTCCCCCCCAACGCCTGCTGCCCTGTCTGACGCCGCCTTGATCCTCAGCTCCTGGTGCCCGCGGCTGGCCGTTTGCCCCACCCCTCGTCCCTGGGCTCCCTACCTGGAGAGACATGGTTCCTCTCACTGCCACCACGACGGACTCCTTCCTGTGGTCCAGAGCCACTAAAAAGGGAAGCTCGTAGACCTGAGGGCGAGGGAAAGAGGCAGGAGGTCCCGAGGGTAAGAACGTGTGGCTGCGGATACAGAGTTAGGCCGGCCCCCGTTGCTAACGGTTCCGCAGCCACAACTGCCAAGTGCAGCTCCCTGTCCTTCAACAGGAGGCGGGCTATGTGCAGACACGGTGCAGGGACATCCGGGGGGACTCAGTCGGTTAAGTGACTGACTCTTAGTTTCGGCTCAGGTCATGATCTCACAGTTCGGGAGTTTAAGCCCCTGCTTGGGACTCTCCCTCTCTCTCTGTCCCCTCCCTGCTTACTAGCAAGCTGTCTCTCAAAATAAATAAATAAACTTAAAACAAAACCAAACCAAAAACACAGTACAGCATCTCTATGAAGACTTCTGGCTCCATCTACGTTAAGCCGAAACAGTATGCAAAGTGTGTGTGTGTGTGTGTGTGTGTGTGTGTGTGTGTCTCCCCGTGTACGTTTTTCTGGGGAAAATAATCTGTAGGGGCGCCTGAGGGGCTCAGTCGGTGAAGCGTCCCACTTCGGCTCAGGTCATGATTTCGCGGTTCGTGGGTTCCAGCCCCGCGTCGGGCTCTGTGCTGACAGCTCGGAGCCTGGAGCCTGCTTTGGACTCTGTGTCTCCCTCTCTCTCTGCCCCTCACCCGTTCCCACTCTGTCTCTGTCTCTCTCTCTCAAAAGTAAATAAACATAAAAAAAAAAAAATCTGTAACTTGTCAGAATCTCAAAGGACTCCAGGACCCCAAAGAAGTTCAGAAGCGCCGTGACACCTACCTTGTCATGAAAGCTTATGTGAATGAAGTCCCTGTACTGTAGCCCTGTCGTCTGCAGGATGGAGCCAAAATGGCAGCTGAGCTGATCACCTCCAACCAAGTCATATTCTGCTGTCCTGGTTCTACAACTAAAAACACAGGCAAGGCTGGTACTCTGCCAACCTGAGCCACTTACCAAGGAACATCGATCCCCACTGTTCTGTCTTCCCCAAATCACGAGGTCCCAAGTTTACAATTTTCAGGCCTTACTCTGGCGAACATATAATGGCCTTTAAGAGATTACATTCCTGTGCATACTTCTTACTACAGCTTTCATCTCTGGAGTCGTGTCGATGTTTTACATATACAAAAAAATCAATATTAAGAATGGGAGATACTTGGGGCGCCTGGGTGGCTCACTCAGTTAAGTGTCCGACTTCGGCACAGGTCATGATCTCACACCTTGTGAGTTCGAGCCCCACGTCGGGCTCTGTGCTGACAGCTCAGAGCCTGGAGTCTGTTTCACATCCTGTGTCTCCCTCTCTCTCTGTCCCTCCCCCACTCATGCTCTGTCTGTCTCAAAAATAAATAAACATTAAAAAAATTTAAAAAAGGAGCGCCTGGGTGGCTCAGTCAGTTGAGCGTCCAACTTCAGCTCAGGACATGATCTCGCAGTTTGTGAGTTTGAGCCTCGAGTCGGGCTCTGCGCCGACAGCTCAGAGCCTGGAGCCTGCTTCGGATTCTGTGTCTCCCTCTTGCTCTGCCCCTAACCCACTCGCATTCTGTCTCTGTCTCTCTCAAAAATAAATAAAGCATTAAAAAAAAAGAATGGGAGAGACTCTAAAACTCCAGTAACGGGACAAACTGACCTCTTGCGTTTGCTGATATGATGTAATTCTAAGAAGGGTGCAATACCCCTCACGGGACATTCCTACCAAAAATGTGTATCTGGACTCTCATCAGGAAGAAACCATCTGACAAATGCAAATTGAGGGCCATTCCACAAAATACCTACACTGTCCTTTCCAAAATGTCAAGATCATGAAAGATGAAAAATGACTGAGGAATAGTTCCAAAATAGAAAAAAACTAGGGATGCATGTCAACTAAGTGCAATGCGTAATCTTGACCTGGAGGAAAAACTGTTACAAAGGATACTATCGTGGCAACTGGAAAACCGTGAAGACAGAATATAAATGAGTTATTGCTTAATGGTAACTTTCTCTCTCTCTCTGCCCCTCACCCCACTTGTACTTTGGCTCTCTCAAATTAAAAATAAAGAAAGGGGAGGGAGGGAGGGAGGGAGGGAACAGAAATACAGGCTGAAGTAACCGCAGAGAAGGGGCATGCTGATTGCATTACACTTCCAGTGGTTCAGGAAGAAGCTATGTATTTATAGTCACACAGCACATGTGACCAAACTGAGTCACAACTGGTGGCCCCATATAAAGGATATATGGGAGTTCTCAGTACTGATCTTGCAGTTTTGAAATATTTCAAAACAGAAAGTGTTTTGAGAGGGGAAACCGGATTATTTTTAGGAAATAACGGACAGACTGCGTAGCAAGTGACAAGCAGAAGGAAGACGGAGGCCTCAAACCCATCCACCTACCAGTCCCCACCGATCTTGCACAGCCCTGTGAAGGGGTTCCGATAAATGTACAGGGGCCACCCGTAGGCGGCTGCTGCAAACTGCATGTAATGATGGCAATTTTCTAACTCTGCATCTAAATCAGCTTCCTGTAAGAGAAGGAAAAAAAGCTTTTTGTATCAGGGAACCCCTTACGGACAAGACCAACTCACCAAGGTCATAAACCTGAACTCAAACTCCGGAGTCTCCCCTTCCTGCAACAAGTGAGCCGTGAAGACCTGGACAGCTGGATGGGGTGCAGAGAAACGTATATTCCTACATGCCACCTTCTCTTTCAGAAACATAAACACCCGTGGCAGGAAAACCCATCAAGCAAAGCTGACCCGTTTCCGCTCCCCAGGCGCAGAGCGCAAACACACCCAAGGAGATCCCAGCCCGGTCCCTGAGTTTCTGCCATGTAGACTGCAACAGCCAAGTTCCTAAAAGAGAATGCTTTCAAGATACATGGATGTGAAGCAGCCAGGAACGGGCTCCGCTCCCTGAACTCCGGGTAAGCAAACGCCTTACCTGACGGGTGAAAAACCACAACCAGCAGAAGCCACAACTCACGTTCCAAGCCAGCTGCTCCTGAAATTGGTGCTGGCCAGGTTTTTCTGTTCTTTGTTTTTTGAAGATACATAAATAGGTGTAAATATCAAAACTCTACAACCCAACAGAACGGGCTTACCTGGGGGGGGCCTGGGGAATGGCTGATGACCTCATCAGGCTCCTGGCTGTTCCTGATGTTGTCCTGTTGCTGATGGAGAAGGGTGAGGCCCGCCGCAATGTCGCTGGGCACCAGATCTGTGTCCTGGGTGAAAACAGCAGCTTGTCATAAAACTTAGCAGGGACAGCCCGAGTTCCTCAAAACCCAGTTTTATACAGTTCACATGCACACACAGTTATGTGTAAATGGGTATCTTAAAAAGTATTTTCCTTTCAAGACTTCTGCATGTGAGCTTAATGTTTTTTCCTATCCTGCCCTCAGACAAATCCACTGGACAACAAAAAAATGTGGCTGAGCTCTTATTTCAAATTTCACTTTAAGTAACTGAACCACTTAATGGACTTCACATCTTTTGTAAAGCTGGGGAGCAAATGGATAAGTAAATTCACCATCTTTGCCAGTAATAGCCGATTTTAGCCCAAACTTAGATGCTTGCTCAAGATGCTGTGGTTTTGTGGCAAGAGTCCCTGGGGCAGAGATTCGACACTGAACTTAAATACACCAGCTACTGCAAGCCTCCGGGAGAAGCCCACTCCAGGACAGCAACAGAGCAAGCCGCCTGCCCCTGACTTTCCCCTCCTCCTCCGGGTGGGGTATGGAGCAGGCAGGAATCCTCAGCTGCCTCCAGGCACTTCCAGTCCAGAAGGAGCAGGTACTGGCCACTCAGCCCCTGAGTCATCAGCTCTACCTGTGATGCAGGTGAAGACACCTGCTGAGAACACTCAGATTCTCTTCTTCCTTCTTCCAAAGTTTAAAAAAAATTTTTTTTTTTTAATATCTTCAAGAGAGAGAGATTGAGAGAGTGAGTGCATGCACGCATGGGAGAAAGGCAGAGAGAGGGAGACAGAGGATCCAAACCAGGCTCTGCACTGACAGTAGAGCCCCACGCGGGGCTCGAACTCATGGATCATGACCTGAGCCAGTCGGATGCTCAACCGACTGAGCCACCCAGGCACCCCTGCTTCTTCCAAATATCTTAAGACTAGGCAGAAGCACTCCTGGGGATTAGTTTAGGGAGACCCTTGTCCACTGTCTACTCAGAGGCTGCTGCTATACCCGCCTGGTGTCAGCCTACGGGGCTAGCCCTGGACACTGCTGACTCGGACGCCGCAGGAAAGGGACCAGCAGTCACTCAGGATGGCAAGAGAACTCCTGTCCCTTACTTGGTCTCAATACTGAACACGACAGTTTACTAAAGGATGTTACACGAAAGCACTCGATGTGAAAGAAAACCAAGTTTTTCTAAATCACTGAAGAAACTGCTCTAGAGTGAGGACACCTTCCTGCGCTGCAAGGACACATCCCGTCGTGCCGTAATGTGGCACACGAGGTCTGACACCACCCCGGATACAGGACACTGCTTACACCTGCCTGCACCTGCAGCACACCGGCCGGAGGACAGAGGATTCAGGTGACTGGCAAATTACCCGCGAAACATACAGGTTCCATTATTCGCCTCCTTAAACACTAACTAACACCCTTCACGGTGCAAAGAACCAGCAGCAACGCAGGACACACTGACCGGAGACACGGCGTCCGAAGCGCAGGGCCCCGGCTTAAGGCTCCGGAGCCCACGTCCTGTGAGCATCTCCCCTGCTCTGCCATGCAGAGACCACACATCCGCAAGAGCTGTTTTATGTCAACGGGGGCGCGGCTCAAAACACAGAGGGCTCATCTTCACGGAGGAGACATTTACTCAGGAGAAGAGACGAAAGCAGACCCCTTCGGCTTACTGAAAAGTAGGTTGAGAAAAGCTCTGCCGTACTCGAAAAAGCAACTCGAGTATGGTCATCTTTCCCGACACAGCAGCACAGTAACTTGATCCTGGTCTCCCACACGCTGGTAGCTGCTGTCTTGAGGCCGTTAAGTAGCTGGCTCGACTCATGACTGTCCAGGTGGTTGGGGCCAGCAGAGGAATACGGAGCCATCTTCCCCCCCAGTGGGTCAAAGACGACGATAATGGTAACCACAGTGGAGACGATGATAATCCAGCTGCAAAACAGAGAGAGGAGAAGGCGCGATGACCGTGGGTCCCACGTCCACATGCGTGAGCCAGGGCTCCCTCCTCAGGGTTCAGTTTTTACATCTGTACAGCCGTGGCTCTAGTTACCGAGGAAGATGCGGATATCCCAGAACCAGGCTGAGGTGAGCGACTTGTTTTTTCTAGAAAGTTCTTTATGCATCGACGGCTGACCCAGGCCTCACAAAAATCAGAACCTTAAAAGTAAAGACCACAAAAGGGGCGCCTGGGTGGCTCAGTCGGTTGAGTGTCCGACTCCTGATTTGGGCTCAGGTAATGATCTCACGGTTCATGACATCCAACGCTGTGTTGGGCGTGGAGCCTACCTGAGATTCTCTCTCCTTCTGGCCCTCCCTGGCTTGTAGCTCATGCACGCATGCGTGCCCGCCGTCCCTCCCTCTCTCTCTCTCTCTCTCAAAAAAAAAAAAAAAAAAGTTAAGGCCACAAAAAAGACGTCTAGTAGGTACAGTTGCAGCCTGGGCGTGGAAGCAGCTGGAACCTGCTCTCCACGGGCCACCAGCACGACCCAGACTCCTCCATGCTTCAGGGTTCTTCCCGGCAAAACCAGGAGAACTTTGCCACACTGTGGAAGAGTCCAAGAGGTCTTCCATTCATATGTGTGAGTGTGTCCAGACAGCGCACAACGTGCCAGGTGCTGTGGCTCAGGGAAACGCGTGCCAGCGGAAGACGCGCCCCCGTGAGGGGATTCTGCCACCGCTGCCCGGGCGGCTCGGGAAGCCCCCCTTTCCTTCTCTGTAACAGGACGGGAATTAACTTGATCAGTTCTAAGACCGTTAGCCTGGAAAACGTGAAAGCCTGACTCCCAGGCAGCAGCCCCCGTCACAATTCCTGGCACTGCGTTTCTACTCCTCTTGCCTTTAGTTTTTGCCCTTGGTTTGGTATCTGGGTTTTCTTCCTTCTCATAACACAAGGGACGAAATGCAGAAAAATGAGAACCAGTGAGAAAGAAAATGACATCAATACACGCATAACGAAAGATGAATTCTCATATATGAACAAGCGTCTCCCAATGTTTATGACCTACTCAAAGAGGTCCAATTCCTAACGATTTCAGGAAGCCCCTGTGCCATTGGGCTATCCGCAGTTACCCAGAAAGGTCTGTTGACTTCCATCTCACCTGAGACAAGAAGCTGAGAGAGAAGACGGAAGGCCTCACCTGACAACAACAGTGGCAATGATGCCATTCACAACCGTCTTGTCACACTGAATGTCGTCTGCTATCCAGGCGGCCCCCAGAGAAGCCCAGCCCATCTCTGGCAGAAAGAGCGCCAGGCGGATGTAAAGCAGCTTAGCCATGGATTTCCGTGGTCCAGGGTTACAAATGGTTCCTGAAACACAGAAGATATTCAAACTGGTCACCTGCTTCCTCAGACACTTCCTTCCCACAGAAACAGCAGAGCACCTATTAGCACGGTACCCACCTGGCTCCGTCTACTTGTAACTGGTACTCAAGGCCTAAGACTGACCGTCAGTGACCGATGAGGGGTGGGAACATGACAGAAAGCCTCCGGGTTCTACCTGGGGCGACCATATAATCGCCAAACTGGGATACCTCTGAGAGAGGAAGGAGGAGCTGTTCATAATTATGCTGGAACGGCTGGCACCAAACAGAGCCGTCCCAGGCCAACAGACCTACACAGTCACCAAGTTCAAGCAGCCACAAGAATGACTCCACCACCTAATGGAGACCTATGGCGTTCAGGCACCATCTGAAACACTTCACGTCTATTATTCTGTAATCCTCACGACTCTGAAAACAGTTACCATCCCATTTTTTTTAATATTTATCTTTTGAGAGAGAGAGAGAGAGAGAGAGAGACACGGAGCATGAGTCGGGGAGGGCCAGACAGAGAGAGGGAGACGCAGAATCCCAAGCAGGCTCCAGGCTCCAAGCTGTCAGCACAGAGCCCGACGCGGTGGTTGAACTCACGAACCGTGAGATCATGACCTGAGCCAAAGTCAGATGCTCAACCGACTGAGCCACCCAGGCACCCCCACCATCCCATTTTACAAATGAAGAAACTAAGGCTGGGAGAGCTTGGTAACTACTTTCTACAACATAATCCAGGTCTGTGTGGTCCCGGCTCTGTCTCACCAACGAACTCACTTTTGGGAAGTGAACAATTCTGATGCCTAAGATCACGTGAAGAGGCCTATTCAGACACGGACTTTATTTTTTTTAAACGTTTATTTATTTTTTGAGAGACAGAGAGACAGAACGTGAACGGGGGAGGAGCACGGAGAGAGGGAGTCAAAGAATCTGAAGCAGGCTCCAGGGTCTGAGCTGTCAGCACAGACCCGTATACGGGGCTCGAACCCATGAATTGGGAGATCACTACCTGAGCCAAAGTCGGATGCTTAACCGAGTGAGTCACCAAGGCGCCCTCAGACATGGCCTTTTTACTCTGCATACAAAACAAATCCAAGTATCAAGAGAGAGGCCTGGGTGCTTCAATTCCTGATGTTAAACATCAACTCTCTCCCTTTGGGAAAAAGTCGTGATAAAATACTGATTTAGGCAACATAAAAATGCCATGATTAAAACAAAAACAGTGAAGGAAAAAAGCCCCCAGAGCAATGATTGAAAACAAGATCTAAAGAATGATTTGGTGAGGAAATAGCTTTTAGGTTCCAAAAATGACCTCAGAGTCACATTTTAAAATGTTAGACACTATTGGGCCCCATTTTTGGCACAAAGACAAAATAGAAGGTAACCAAAACAACACTGTCTCTCTCTGAGGGACAAAGTGCAGGCATATGAAAAATCAGTGCTCTATTTGGAGCCCGCTACTAACATAGGCGATCACCCGCAAAACAGGAAACAGTATCTGGGCTCACTCACGGGGCGCACCGGAAGGCAGTAGCTCCGAATAAGGGAATGAATTCCCCAACAGCACCTGGGCCTGAAACTCCCAACGTCCTGATACTATGCGAATGAAATAAATACATAAATAGGGAAGCAGAAAATGGAGTTCTGATTAGGATTCCAAAGAGAAATAAAGATGCTGAAAAAAATCTCCTTTATATAGTCATTCCTATGAAAATGTTTTTATTTACATATAGATCTTCCTCTCAAGGCAAGGGGTTGCCAGGGCGGACTCAGCTGCTGCAGTGCCTCGTGAGGCTGCTGCTGCTGCTGCCTCATAACGAGCGAGCAGAACTTCATCCTTGAATGGAATGTCCTCGGCACAGCCTTGGTCTTCATCAGGCATAGCCATTTATGTAAAAACCACAAAAGGCAGGCCCGTGTCACAGAATCTTTGGCTTAACACCTCCAGACACTGCCGTAATCTTCTCCAGCACAAAACGAGCTGCAAGCTCGCATATAAATGCAGAGGAGATGCAAGGAAATGTCTCACAATCAGAGTCAAACACAGTGAACGGCAGACCCTGGAGGGTGAGGGTGTTCTTCCAAAATGTGGCTGTCATGAGGCTGGACCTTCCCTAATCAAACCTCCTACATGGGACCAACAGCAGGATTTCATCAGAGAGGTTCTCAAATCAAAACTGGAAACTACCACAATATCAAGATTCTTCCCAACTATGCTACACAGATGACCAGGAAAAAGAGGACAGGTAGATACACAGGCATCAGTCTTCTGGGCAAAGATGAGCTCCACTGGTTCCAAATGCATCCTCTGCGACTGGGGGCGTTTCCTTTACAGAGTAATGTCAGCCAAAAGCTATATAAACACTGTCTTTCAGTACAAGTGACAGGTTAATCACCGAGATGCCTCCCGGAACAGAAGGGGCAAAAGAAATTATCCGTGTATCAAGAATAAAATTAACCAATGTGCTATTACAAAATATAACTAAGGTGTGCCTGGGTGACTAAGTCA
Source organism: Acinonyx jubatus (assembly GCF_027475565.1). Taxonomy (NCBI): domain Eukaryota; kingdom Metazoa; phylum Chordata; class Mammalia; order Carnivora; family Felidae; genus Acinonyx; species Acinonyx jubatus. The sequence goes on from NC_069398.1 coordinate 31,562,873, forward strand.
GTTCAGGCGCCTGACTCTTGATCTCAGCACAGGTCTTGGTCTAAGGGTCATGAGTTCAGGCCCCGCACTGGGCTCTATGCTGGGTGTGACACCTGCTTAAGAAAATAAAAATAGGGGCGCCTGGATGGCTCAATTAAGCGTCCGACTTCGGCTCAGGTCATGATTCCATGGTTTGTGGGTTCGAACCCTGCATCGGGCTCTGTGCTGACAGCTCAAAGCCTGGAGCCTGTTTCAGATTCAATGTCTCCCTCTCTCTGCCCCTCCCCTGCTTGCGCGCTCTCTCTCAAAAAATGAATAAACGTTTTTTAAAAATTAAAAAATAACAATTTACATACATATACAAAACTTACAATTTACAGAAAACTCATCAATTTTGTGCAGGTAATGCATGTAAATGGTAAAAAGTTCAAACAGTTCAAGTAGGTACATAGTATTAAGCCTCTGTACCCCAGTCTTTCGGTTGTCTTCTCTTCAGGAAAAGGTAGCAAACTACATACAAGGTCCTATACCTCAGTGTATTGGAAATCACTCCTTACCTGTCCACAAAGCAGTCCCCATTCTTTGTAACATGTGCAAAGACCCAACCCATGGCCTAGTGACAGGAATGGGGTTTGTTCTGATCTTTCATACCTACAAATAGCACTGCAATGAACATCCCTACGAGGACATCCCCCCCCCCCATTTTTACTTACATTCTAGCCAGTTAACATACAGTGCAATATCGGTTCAGGAGTAGAATTTAGTGATTCGCCACCCACACGTAACACCCACTGCTCATCACAAGGGCCCTCCTTAGTAGCAACCTCTTGCCTCCCTCCATCAACGCTGTCTGTCCTCTATTGTTAAGAGTCTCTTAACATTTTTTTTCCCTTCCTATATATTCATCTGTTTTGTTTCTTCACCTACAAGGACTTGTCTTCACACGTGCAAATATATACCGCCTAATACACAGTGTACTTCCCAAATCTGGCTTCTGAAGTATACTTACAAACAAAACGAGCTGCTTATTTCTGCACAGCCTTGCCAACTCCATGTATTATGTGGGTGACTTTTTGTTATGGCGACTGAGGCTGAACGTTTTTAGTACATGTAAAAGTCACTTATATTTATTTTACTGTTTATGACATTTGCCTGTTTTTCTACTGACGATCAGTCTTTTTTCTTATTTATTATAGTAGGACCCCTAATACATGAAGAAGATTGGCTTTAAGTCTCATAGTCTCATATGTTACAATATTGTTTTCATTTTGCTTTTTTTAACCTTATGATATTTTTCTGAAATTTACTTAAGATATATATATTTTGATATTTATATATTTTGAGAAAGAGAGAGAAGGTACGTGCACACACGCACGCAGGTACAAGAGGGGCATAGGGAGAAAGAGAATCCCAAGCAGGCTCTGCACTATCAGCACAGAGCCCTATGTGGGGCTCAATCCTACGAACCGTGAGATCATGACCTAAGCCAAGATCCAGAGCCACCGAGGTGCCCTTAATAAGGCATACAATATTATTTGTAACACACTGGCAATTAAACTAACATGCTTTATAAAGTACTGTTTTTAGTTCGGTTGTGGTATCTCCAGCCACAAGTAACAAAAGGTTTAAGAACAGGAAGGACCTGTCCTGACTTCAGGGACTAGAAGTGCAGAGCCAAGACAGGTGTCACCGGCATTCTTGCTTCTCACGGCTCTGCCCTCCTTTGTGTGTCAGCTCATCCTAGGCTGTGAGTAGAGATACAGCAGGAATTCAGCAGCTTATCCATACACAGAATCACCCAGGGCAAAAACTGTGTTCCTTCTGGATCTTTCCTACAGGAGCAAGGAATTGGGTCACATGTCCACTGGCTCATCCATGAGAATCATTCCTGAGCTGGGTGGAGGGTCAGCTTCTCTGACACACACACTTCCTATGTGAGCGAGGTGGGGAGGAGGGGGTGTCCTGAGTAAAACTGGAAGAGGCTGCTGGACGGGCAACCTCCCTATAAGACACATACAACCAGCACATAATGCTTAACATGTACACCGACATGTTAAAAAAAAATTTTTTTTTAATATTTATTTTTATGAGAGAGAGAGAGAGAGAGGGAGAGAATAGGAGTGGGGGAGGGGCAGAGAGAGGCAGGGAGACTCAGATCAGAAGTAGGCTCCAGGTTCTGAGCTGTCAGCACAGAGCCCAACACGGGGCTCGAACCCACAAACTGTGAGGTCATGCATGACCTGAGCTGAAGTCAGACGCTCAAACAACTGAGCCACCCAGGCGCCTCAACCCGTTATATGTTTTCTGAGCCCTGACCATGAATGTGAGATGGTGCAGGCATTAAGCAAAGGCTCAGGAGGAAGAGCCTCAGTGAACATGGCCATCCATCACAGGGTGTGAAAGTGCCCTGACACCACCAAAAATATCAGGAAAAAAATATTTAAGGGGGAAAAAAAGCTACATTACTGCTTTAAATCTGAACCTCCTGATATAGCTGTACACTTGGTCTCCTAACCAGAATATGACATGAACAGAAAGGGCAAATAAATGAGATGATGCTATGGGCACCTGGGTGGCTCAGTTGGTTGAGTTTCCAACTTAGGCTCAGGTCATGATCTCACAGTTCATGGGTTTGAGCTCCACATCGGGCTCTGTGCTGACAGCTCAGAGCTTGGAGCCTGCTTTGGATTCTGTGTCTCCCTCTCTCTCTCTCTCTCTCTCTCTCTGCCCCTCCCCGACTCATGCTTGGTCTTTCTCTCTCTCTCTCTCAAAAACAAACATTTAAAAAAATTTTTAATAATTTAAAAAACTAAAAAAAATAAAAATAAATGAATAATAAATAATAAAATAAATGAGACGATGCCATAGCTGAAATGACACCAATCTAACTACTTCATCTTTCAGAAATTCAGACTTCATTAAAAAACTCTTTAGTGCTGGGGCACCTGGCTGGCTCAGTCAGTAGAGCATGCAACTGCTGACTGCTGAGCTAAGGGTCGATTCAAGATCTACGTTGGGGGTAGAGTTTATTTCAAACAAAAACAAAAACACAAAGGTACCTCTCCCAATGGGGAATTACACAGATCACAAAACTGGGACATTCTTCATGCATTCATGTTTCCAGGGCCATGCTGAAATACCCAGAGCTCTCTTTCCTATACATTTCTCTAGGAAGTGGGCACAAGCCACACTCCTTGGTCGTCCAAAACCCTATGGTCCTTCTCATGAAACACTTGGCCACTGAGCGACCACCACCTTTTAAGTTTCAGTTGGTCATTCCAAACCATCAAGATCGTGATCCTGCCACCCAGTTTTACCATCTTCATTTTGAGTGTGTAAGCATGCCTCCTGCAGCCCCATTCAAGCAACGATGAAATGCACTGGAGAGAGGCACACCATACATCCTTGCCTTTGATACTTCCTAATGCGCCACACTGCTTGGCTCATCCTGTGAGCCTAAGCAATCATATACGGAAGGTTCCCAACATTTTGGGTGAAGTGACTAGTAAAAACCCTAACACACAGAAAAGAATTATCACTTAAACAAAATTTTTGTTAATCTTTATTTATTTTTGAGAGAGAGAGAGAAAGAGAGAGAGAGAGAGAGAGAGAGAGAGAGAGAGAGAGAATCTGAAGCAGGCTCCAGGCTCTGAGCTGTCAGCATAGAGCCCGACGCGGGGCTTGAACCCACAGATTGTGAGGTCATGACCTGAGCCAAAGTCAGACACTTAACCGACTGAGCCACCCAGGTGCCCCAGAAAGAATTATCATTAAGAATAGACAGGACTCTTGGGGCGCCTGGGTGGCGCAGTCGGTTAAGCGTCCGACTTCAGCCAGGTCACGATCTCGCGGTCCGGGAGTTCGAGCCCCGCATCAGGCTCTGGGCTGATGGCTCAGGGCCTGGAGCCTGTTTCCGATTCTGTGTCTCCCTCTCTCTCTGCCCCTCCCCCGTTCATGCTCTGTCTCTCTCTGTTCCAAAAATAAATAAACGTTGAAAAAAAAAATTAAAAAAAAAAAAGAACAGACAGGACTCTTGGAGTGCCTGGGTGGTTCAGTCGGTTAAGCAGCTGACTTCAGCTCAGGTCATGATCTCACGGTCTCTGAGTTCAAGCCCCGCATCGGGCTCTGTGCTGACAGCTCAGAGCCTGGAGCCTGCTTCGGATTCTGTGTCTCCCTCACTCTCTGCCCCTCCCCTGCTCCTGTTCGTGTGTCCCCCCCCCCCCCAAAATAAATAAACCTTAAAAAAAAAAAAAAAAGGAACTGCAAATCAAAACCACAATGAAGTGCACTAGGATGGCTATGCTTGAAAAGGCAGACAATGAGAAGTGTTGGTGAGGATGTAGAGAAATGGAAACGCTTCATAAACTGAAAGAAAAATGGTACAGCTGCTTGGAAAACAGTCTGGCAGCTCCTCAGAAGGTTAAACACAGGGTGACCACATGATCTAACAATTCCACCCTAGGTATGTCCGAGAGACACGAAAACTTCTATGTACACAAAAACATGGATCTGGATGTTCATAGCGGCATTATTTATAATAGCCCAAAAGTGTAAAATAACTCCAAATGCCCACCAACTGGCAAACGGATAAGTAAAATGTGGCATATACATTCAATGTAATTAACATTACTCAACCATAAGAAGAATGAAGTACTGACACACTAAAACATGAATCAACCTTGAAAACATGCTAAGTTTGGAGCCAGACCCAATGGCCACATGGTGGATGATTCTACCTATATGATCCAGAATGGCCAAACCTACAGACAGAAAGCAGATACATGGATGGCTAGAGCTGAGGAAATCCGGAAAAAAGAGGAATGATTGCTAATGGGTATAGGATTTCTTTCAGGGATGATGAAAATGTTCTAAAACTGTGGTGATGGCTGGACAGCTCTGTGAACAGACTAAAAATCTTTGACCTGCACACTTTAAATGGGAGAATTGTACAGTATGTGAATTATATCTCAATCAAGCTGTTAAAGAACAGACAGCAAATACAAAAGGCTTTACCTTTCATGCTGACACATACGATGGCTGTCAGGGTACATATTATAACTGCTAGGAGGACAATAAGAACAATCAAGTAACTGCTGAGGAGGACACCGCCAGCACAGTCCAGCTTGCCTCTGTGCAGGAGGTACAAAGTCAAAATGCCAATCCACCTGCCAAGAGATAGGGAGAGTCAGAAATGGAATCCAAGGAACTACTCTGCAAAACATAACAGAAAGAAATAAAAGGAGTTAACATTTCTAAAAAAATTTTTTTAATATTTAAAAATAAAAATTTTAAAGGAGTTAACATTTCCCCAAACAAGGTGAAATTTACTTTGGACTAAAATTTTCTTCGATAAAAGATCTAAAAAAAATAATAAAAAATCTACTAAGTCAATTAAAAAGTATGACTTTAAAAAAATTAGCTTTATGCTTTCTGTGCCTACATGACTGCCCTTATTCTATGCCTGCTGTAATTCATAAGAGGTATTTAACGCCATACGCAAACATACTATGAACTTTTGAAAAACAGCAACCCCATAATGACTCAGAAAGATGCAACCGTAGGAGCACCTGGGTGGCTCAGTCGGTTGAACATCTGTCTCTTGGTTTCAGCTGACATCATGATCTCGTGGTTCATGAGTTCAAGCCCCGAGCTGGCAGTGCACAGAGCCCGCTTGGGATTCATTCATTCATATTCTCTCTCTCGACCTCTGCCCCTCTCCCACTCAGGTTCCTCCCCCCCCCCCCCAAATAAATTAATGAAAAAAAGAAAATGCAACTGTAAATCAACAAAGTACATGCCTGCTAAATTATTAACAAGACAGCGTTTACTCCTGTGTATTAACGAGAAATTGACGCATTGTAATCTGCTGTGTGATACAAAAGCAGCAGGCAAGAAGTTATCCAAAGACCATCGATAGTGAACGCTGATAAGCGTGAAAGGCCAAGTATTACGACTTCCAGATTTCAGTGCAGCACTTCAGTGCAGAATAACAATAAAAGGCAAAGTAATAGCGACCGGTCCCCAGAGGTATTTCAGCAAAGGGCAGAGCACCCCTGGCAAGAACGCTGTATTAAGGATTCAAGCCCAGAGGTGGAACTGAACTAGATAACATCTTATGCTTCTGTATAAGACTTTGGGTCTGGAAATAATATTGGGAAATGATTTCAGAGGCTCGGCTCTGGAAATTACGAAACTACTGAGAAGCGACTTCCAATATTTCGTGTTTTTGTATTCCTTTCCCCTCAAGAATGTGTTTTTAAAAAATTACAGTGGTGCTGTTTTATTCCCTGCTCAGACAGGTTGGGAACAGACCTCAGGAGCCCAATTCCAGTTCCCATGGGTTCCACACTTGGAAAGACGAGAGGGTACATATTTCCCGAGCCTGAGCCTGACTGCTCCTCATGCATGGACCTCGGCCACAACCGGCTCGGGAACGGCAGCCACGCTATTATGTTCCATCTTTCCTCTGGCGGACAAAAGATGCCCTGCGTTTCCAGGCCGAGCGCCGTGATCATGCAAGGGCTGCTCCCCGGCTCCAGGAAGCGGAACCGGAGGTCACGGCCTTTGGTCGGGAACGACGTTCCGGAGGCTCCCAGGGCCAGGCCTAGGCGCCGCACGCGACGGGCGCCGGTGCCACGGGACCCACCTGGGTGCCCCCGGGCCTGGCCGACCCGCTCCGGCCTCAGGGAGCCCTCCGTGAAATGGGTAGAACGGCAGAACCCAGGTCCTCGGCGGTGGGGAGGCCCCGATGCGGGAACGTGGGGCCCGAGTCGGCGCGCACAAACCCGGCGACACGGACGCTACTCCCGGACCCGCTCCCTGCGCACCCCGGCCGGCCGGCCGGCCGCCAGCCCACACAGCCCGCCGCCCTTACCACACCACTCGCAGGGACAGCTCGAAGAACCCCGGGAAGACCAGGTCGTCACTGGCGATGGCCCAGCGCCGACCGAAGAGCACCATCCCGGGCATGGCGGAGGCCCCGCTGCCCGGCCTCGGGCCACCCTGCCGCAGGCCGGCGGCCACTCGAAGCCCCGCGCTCTCTCGGAACCAACGCCAAACTGACTGCGACTCCGCGCAGGCGCACGCTAGGGCCCGGCCCGGCGCACGCGCACTGAGCCCCCTCGCAGCAGCGGGACGCTCCGCGCCTGCGCAGATACACTGACCGGGAGGACTCTGGTTGGCTTGACAGCTGTTTTTGCACGGGCGGGAAGTCCATTCTGACAATATTCCCATTTTGTAGGTAAGGACTCTTCAGGCCCGGAGAAATTGCCCTCCCCACCGAGATCCACGGCTGTTAGTGGCGGATCTGAGGCTCATCCCAGGTCTGTGGGCTTCCAGGCGTGTGACCATCGATGCTCCCTGCGGTCAGGAGTGCCGCGTTAGGACGCCTCTGAGTTCCGGGTCTGAAACCACCTGGCGGCTCGGGGCTGGGGCGTGGGGGTGATAGCCTGATCCGCGCCCCTTCCCCGCGAGCAGGCGGTCGCCTAGTGGCGTGGTTTCTGAGCACTTAGCACCTCCACTCTCCTCCACCCTCGTCCCAGCCTCCTTTGCCTTATGCCTGGTCCGATCTCATTGTGCCCCCTCATTCTGCTGTTACTCCCCTCGCCCCCGACAAGGTATTTCCCCTGAATACACTTTGTACGTAACATTGACTCCAACCCCCCACCCCCACTCCGGAAAGGTTTTTCCCTGGTAGTCACACATCAAGTCTGTCAGTGCGTGATTGTATGTCTCGCTGGGTTTGGGTTACCATTCTCTCTCTCCGTCACCCTGCTGCCTGCCGCCTTCCCCAACCCCCAAATACAGCAAGTTCATTGTCGCCCCAGGGCTTTTACATTTTCTGTGTCCTCTGCCAGGGCTGCTCCCCCCCAGGTAGTTCCATGTCTCTCTCTCAGTTCATTCAGGCCTCAGCTCCAGTGTCCGGGTCTCAAAGACGCCTTCTCTGGCCACCTTATCTAAACAGTTGTACACCCACCTGCTTCCATTCCCTTACCCTGCTTTAGTTTTATCTCATAATAATTACTCCGTGACACTGCACCATGTTTGTTATACCTCTCTCCTCCCACCTTAGGGTGTAAATTGCATGAGCAATTTACCCTGTTCATCTTGTTGACTGCTGTGCACGTGATAGAGCACATTACAGGCACTTACTAAATAGTTGATGAATGAATAAATAAATTCATTAAATGTCAAGATTTTCGAAGTCTGAAGTTCCTTCTAAAGGGCAAATTTTCAGGGTTAAATATAAAATTGAAATTGTATTGATGATTGTGGAAATCATACAGAGATTGTAAATGGGGATGTTACAAGGTTTCCATAGAAAAGAGAACTATTCATTATAAAACGAGTACTTGGTGTGGCCAGTGACTTAATCAGAGAGGTCAGGGAGGACTTCCCTGAAAAAGATACTAAAACGAGATTGGAGGAAGAGTAGGAAAAGAGGATGATTCTGAAGTTAGAGAGGCCTGTGTCTATGATCCGAATATTCTCAAATGTAATACTTCCCTTTTGAAAGCAGGATTTGTAAGGCTTAGGAGTAAGAAAATTCTTCTGTATAAACTTTTGTTAGTAAAGATAAGCTGTCAACTTAATGTTAAGAACAATAACAACCCACAAAACTATCATTTCAAAGAGGTAGTGTGCATATTAAAAAACGTATTTTGGGGCGCCTGGGTGGCTCACTCGGTTGAGCATCCGACTTCGGCTCAGGTCATGATCTCACAGTCCGTGAGTTTGAGCCCCGCATCAGGCTCTGTGCTGACAGCTCGGAGCCTGGAGCCTGCTTCGGATTCTGTGTCTCCCTCTCTCTCTGCCCCTCCCCCGCTCATTCTCTCTCTCTCTCTCTCTCTCTCTCCCAAAAATAAATTTAAAAAATTAAAAAATAAAAATAAAAGTAGCAAGTATGTCCTGCTATTTCCATATAACATTCCATTGGTTGAATTAGAGCTATTTTATTTTTTAAAGTTTATTTTGAGAGAGACAGAAAGCACGAACAGAAGAGGGGCAGAGAGGGGGAGAGAGAGAATCCCAAGTAGGTTCCATGTGGTCAGTGCACAGAGTCTGATGCGGGGCTGGAATTCACAAACTGAGATCATGACCTGAGCCAAAGTCAGACACTTAACTTACTGAGCCACCCAGGTGCCCCAAATTAGAGCTATTTAAAAACATTAACTTGGAGAAACAGTGATCTTTACTTTCACTTTTCCAAATCAACTGATTCATTTCTTCCACTATTCCTTTAGGACTTAATTTTCTTTCATATGAGTAAATCCCTGTCCTGAGTAAAATGAATACCCTTGCATTTAGACTCTGTCAGATGGGTGTCGGGCAATGTTAGCTAGGTGATCTTTCAGGAATTTGGACAGTTGTTTTTCTAAGGCCTTCTTGACAGCCCTGAGATCTTCAATTCTCAGAATTCCAAGTAAACTTAAGTGACTTTTTTAGTTTCGGGGCACACCAGTTTCCCTATTACACAACCATTAATTGTCTTAGAACCCTTATTAGAGGAATAAATACGTTGCGTATTTCCATTCTGTTTTGGTAATAGAGTCAAGTGTAGTGTAACATTTGCCTGAGACTTTCACCTTTAAAGTGCTCAAGGCGATCAGAGTGCCTGGGTGAGTCAGTTGGTTGAGCATCCAATTGACTCAGGTCATGATCTCACGGGTCATGAGTTCAAGCCCCGTGTCGGTCTCCGCACTGGCAGCCTGGAGCCTGCTTTGGATTCTGTGTCTCCCGCTCTCTCTGTGCCTTCTCCACTCATGCTCTGTGTCTCTCTCAAAAATAGATATTAAGAAAAAAAAATATTTTTAAATTAAGTGCTCGAGGTGAAACTAGGAGTGGAGACCTGGAATATTCTAATGTTGTAAAAAAAGTGTCCCTGTCTTTTTAAAAGATTAGTGCTATATTATGCTGCAACTTTCTTTAAAATCCAATGCTAAGAGGGAATTGTTTCAGAATCAGTAGGAGAAATACCCACAGCACCTACACAAGACGCCGCCACGCTACAAAGGCTAACTCAGAGGGGTGAAGGGAGTGTCCCCTGTACTGAGCAGGGCGCGTTTCTTGCTAATTCCACATTCAGTCACTAGAGGGCGAAGTACACAGGAGAAAAAAAAAAAAAGCCCACGTGGAGCCCCAATTCAATCAGCCCTGGTTAGATGGCACTCAGGTGGTTTGGGGAAGGTACTTAAGAGTCAAGGTCTGCAGATGCATTGCTCTCCCAACAAGGGCAAAATTGACCAATGTTCTCAAATAGGCCCCAGGAACTCCTGCCAGAAGTGGTTTCCAGCCAGCTTGCAAGGCAGCTGTCCCCAAACTAAGCACAATGGGAGGGGAGCAGGGGGTCACAGAGGTGCTGAGCACTTAATGTGTGTGCCTCAAGTTCTATTTTGAGCTTCACAGACATGGACTCATTCACACCTCACAAAAATCCTACAGCAAGAGTCTGCAGGTAACAGAGGGAAGAGACTCGTTAATCCAGGGTCGCAGAGCTAGTGTGAGGAGCTGAGACTCCTAAAACAAGGCTGATCCCAAAGCTTGTGATTTTCTTACTCAGGGTTCCCACTAACCACTTAGGATTTTTTTTTTAAGTTTATTTATTTGGGGCGGGGGGGGGGGGGGAGTGGGAGAGAATGCCAAATCCCAAGCAGGCTTCGTGCGATCAGCACAGAGCCCAACTAGAGGCTCAATCTCACAAACCGTAAGATATGACCTGAGCCAAAATCGAGTTGGACGTTTAACTGACTGAGCCACCTAAGCGCCCTTAACCACTTTTTTAAAGTTTATTTATTTATTTTGAGAGAAAGCAAGAGAGCACAGTAGGGGCAGAGAGAGGGAGAGAGAATCCCAAGCAGACTCTGCATCGCCAGCATGGAGCCCGAGCTAGAGCTCGAACCCATTAGCCTCGAGATCATGACCTGAGCCAAAGTCGGAAGCTTAACCGATTGAGCCGCCCAGGCGCCCCTCACTTGTGATTTCTATTGAAAGGAAATCTTTGCTTGACCTTTCCAGGGAGTCATCCAACCTAGTGGCATCTTGGGAAAAACTGGACTGGATCTTCTCCCAAGGGTTTCCACCTGCAACCTTCCCCTCCCCCCCCCCCCAACCTTTTCTCTACCTACTTACTTCCCTCGTGACCAGACTGCAAGGAAGCAGGACACGTTACTCTGACAGCGGCTGAACTGGACCAGGGAACGGATTAGCACCTGTAAACAGCCCAGCCAGCAGCTTTTCACAGAATGATCACTCAGTGGGCAAACTGGTTAACTTTGCTGGATTTCTCATGCTTTCACTTTTAAAACAAATTCACACAAATAAAACACCTGGATAAAAAATATAATTACCTGATAACCTTTATTGGAGATATGAAAGGGACTCTGAAACAGTGCTTTATAAAGCGCATCATACAAGGCCTTCGTTTCCTATGTGTGCGGAGACGCGGCCCCAGTCCCGTACTCCCACTCAGCCACCCTATTTATTAAGATGTCATCCTGGTTGGCCACAAAATGGTGGTCCCATCTTGGCCGGCTTTATTTTTACGTGGGCACAGTGACTAGAGAAGGCGTTGATACTTCCCAAGCCAGGTGGCCTGCTGAGGTCCCAGATCTTGTCGTCTGCACTATGCTCTCCCCCAAGTGGTCCCAGCTCGTGTTTGATTTACATGCACAAAAACAGTGTGAGCCTCCCACCCACCCCCAGTGTGGGCAGCAAGCAGTCTGCTCCACTTCTGTGGCAATTTCCCACCCTTCCTCCGTGCTCTCAGAATCTTCCAGGGAGGATGAAAACAAACTAAACCAAGACTAGAACGCTAGAAACATACGGATACACCAAAGCAAAACCATGAGGCATGGAGTGCAGGGAGCAAGATGAGAGAGAAAGACAAGAGGTTAAACTACGCAGTTACACTGCCAGTTCAGAAAGAGGGTAAGAGACACACTAGATAAAAATAAAACCCATCTAGCTCCCTTCTTCCACAAACTATTTTAATGCAGCAAGCAAAAATACTACATCGTGTAGTAAGCACTGTTAGTCTTCAACACTTCAACATTTTATGGTGCATCACATAAAAACAAAGTCATATGCTTTTGCATAAAATCAAAAAAATGTAGCAGATCAATAAAACAGCAAAATCAGGAGGAAAAACTCCAATTTTTCCTCAAAATACAGATAGTTTTAGATTAATTAGTGGACAGTAAATGTTTATGGCCCTATATTGAGCTTTTGTAGCCAATCAAAAAAATGAAAAAAGTCATCCTGACATAGAATAGTCCAAAAGCCTAATTCACAAAAAAAAAAAAAAAAAAGACAATTTGTTCTATGTTTAATAACATGTTTATTTAGGATGGTAACAAGATAAATCATGCAAGAGCTCAGTAAAAACAAAACAAAAACAAAAAAAATCTAAAGAGTATAAGGAACGGCAATTGGTGCTGCCAGTTAAGAAAAAAACGTAAATCAATTTACTACCCGAAAGTGATATGAAAAACCGTGTGAATCTGAGCATGGACATGGTTGTAGTAATCTTTTGAAAGTGAAAATAAAGGTGACAGGTGACTGCTTGGGTTCCGTTCCTCAGAGGACATAATCAACGTCCCTCACATCCCACACCTGGGTGGCAAGCAGCCTAGAACCCCTGTCCACCAAGTTCTTCGACATCCTCGGGACAGTCTCACACTGACTCTTCTTAGCAGGAGAAGAGGGCGGACACCACTGGGGACTCTTAAACCTGACTCCTTCTACGTTCAGAATCTTAAAATTTTGGTAATGAACACCAGAAGACTTGCAAGCCATCCTTACCGGCCTTACGTGTAGTGTTGTCATGTCCGAGGAACGATGTCCACGTTAGGTGGGAAGAAATTTGAACAGATATACCAAATTCAACATAGTGTCTCAGATTTCAAACAAATATAACTCATCTTTTGGCAAAAAATAAATATAGTGGAATGCAAGTTTGATAGATGGAAGAATATATAATCTACCAACTGTCAAGGGAGTACAATTTCATTGCAGACACAAAGAATCAACAATTTCAAAGAATTAAAAAAAAAAAGGTTGCACTTATTCCTCACAAAATCTTCACTTTTGGAACTACCCCAATTGAAGCTACACACTGAATTTATTAATACAGCATTAAGTTCCTTTGTGTAAAAAAATCTTTGTACATAGTAATAAAAAAAGATAAGGCAAGATGCATTAAACAGAAACCTTCTGGCTCTTTTCTTCGGGGTTCCTACAGAGCCACTGATGACTATCTGAACAAAAGAGTTACGTTTCTGATTTTCCGTATCAAGCATCTTGTGCCTTTGCTGTGGTAAGAACTCTGTCCGAGCACCCTGAGGGACAGATGCTGGTGGTGGTCTTTGGCACTTACGCTGGCAGACTGAGCTTCTTTCCCTTGAGTACTAGGATTTTAAAGAGAAGAAGAGAAAACAAAAGGTTACTGCTATGACAAGCTTACAGTTTCCTCTTTCCCATTCCCAGAGGCCTGTCACACTCAAGACACTACAGAATAAGGTCCAAGGAGACAAGCTTTTGGCACCAACAACCATTTGATTTTGGTGTCAATAAACAGAACCCTCTGAGCTATGAATATGTCATACACACATACACTTGAAATTTCTTCATGTACCTCAATGCCACAGCAAGTGAATTTAAGAAACACACATTCGATTGAAATTGTCACCAAATTCACAGCATCGTTTTATGACTTTCTCCCCTGATTCAACATATATTAAAATGTAACTGTTACTATGTATAAAAGTCTATGAAATATTGGAGGTTAAAAAAGAGAGAAGATCTATGTGCTCTTATATCTAGCCATTAGGAATCATACCGTATAGCTGTTTAGCAAGGGTTCTTAGCCTGGGTCAGTGGCTGTGTTTCAGGGGTTCCTGAATCCCCTAAAACTATATGCTTACATCTGTGTGCACATGCATAAATATGTCTTTTTTTCCCCCCATCAGATTATTGTGACGTTTGCATGTCCTATATTCACATAAATGGGGCAATGTATATATACAAGGATACCGATTAAGCACTGGATTTTAATAGCAGCTAATGAGTAACAGCCTGAATACCCACGAACAGGGGGCTGAGTAAGTAAATTATGGTAATACACATAATGAAATAGTCTATGGCTACTGAAAACTACGTAGATTTCTATCTACTGACTTGAAAAAATGTAAGTGGGGAAGAAAACCCAGATTACAGAATAGCACGTATATTTTAAAAGTCCGCCATCTGTGTATACACATAGACACATCAGGAATTACATTTCCTGAAACATTAACGGCAACTATCTCTGAGTGCTAGGGTTTCAGGTGACTGTTTTCAGAATGATGAAAGCTAATTCGATTTTTTACAATAAAAACATGCTGTCACAGAAAAACAATAAAGCTCGGAAAAGAAAAAAGGCTGAAAACCTTGATCCGGAATTTTATTTGATGGTCGTTAAAATGTTTTTCTGAAACGAGCTGTGCTTTTGGAGCGAGTGCCAGATTAGGAGCGTGCTGGGCCAGGTCGCTCCTGAAAACACGCGGCGGGAGGAACAGGGCGGGGAGCACGTAGCCCAAGGTACCTTTTGTGATGTACAAGTAGAAGAAGTCGCAGTACAGAATGGTCTGGACGACGCCGGCCACCACAGCGATGAGGTCAAAGAAGCCCTCGAAGTAGAAGCGCCAGATCCAGTTGACAAGATAGAGAGCGCGGTAGAGGCCCAGGAAGAACAGGTAGTGGGTGGTGATGGTCTCTGCCTCCCCTGTCTTGCTGATCATGAAGAGCTGGGGAAGGATAGCCACGGATTCCAGGTAGATGGAGAAGGTCCACAAAATCTGTAAGAGAAACCACAAGCTTCGGTCAGTACCCACCGTGAGCTCACGGGCAATACTCTTGCTTTATCATGGAGCAGCTCAAACAGCAGTCTGGGCATCTGAGCACAAACAGAGTAGCTTAGTGGTTTGATAAATCACAGAAACTTTAGCTACATTTAAGAGGCACGACACTCCCAATGACAGGCTGGGTAACTGGACGCCTCGGCCGGTGTGAATTTTCATGACCTCGTCTCTCCAACATCTCCTTCCCTGTACAATTTTCTGTGAATCTACAGACATGTTTCTCCCCGATAAGCCTGACCCACTGCGAATCTAGGCTCCCGAGTGAACGCTGCTCTCTGCCGGGGCGCACGACGCTGACAGCCGGGGCCACCCCTTTCCCACTGCTGGTCTGCCTCACCGGCTGGTCTCCTTCCCAGAGGATCTCAAGATTCTCATCATCTTTCTTATTCTTTAGGCTTTTTCGGTGTGGCTAAATCAAAGGGGCAAGTAATGGGAATTGTAATTATGCAAACTCTCTGCCCCACACGGCACTTTATTCATGCCGACGACAGAAGGCCTCGCGGGGAGCCCTGCGTGTCTGAATCCATGAGCGGCAGTTTCCCCAAGACACGAAGGGAAGGGCGAGGCACCTAGCAGCAGGCACGGCTCTGTGCAGCGCAGGGCGCCATGGCAACCACTCCCCCTAAACGCCAGAGCGCAGCAAGGCTGCTGAGGGGATTCGCACGTGGTATCCATGCACGACACCCTTACGTGAAGAGGAAACAAAAGCTGGGTCAGAGTGGAGAGAAGATCACGTTCTTCCAGCACTCGGATAGGCAAGGCACTGTGCTCACTACTGCAGACACCTACTTTATGTTCTAGGGGAGAATCTGGCAATAATCCATCAGCAGACACCCAAATACCTGGGGGCTTTATTCCCGTCTGTGACTTATTTACACCAAATAGTATATGCTGCCCCAGAAGCTTGCCAAACAGAAGACACAAGCAAAACAGAACCGTCCCACGTTATCTGCAAACACGGCTATTTCCCTGGGGAAGGAGACATGCCCACTAACTAGCCCCCTGACTCACCTCAAGAGGAGAGAAATCGTGATTGACTAGAAAGGAGAGACCTCCCACGGGGACCACCAGGAACTCCACTCGGAAGGTATCATGGTTTCCGTCGTAGGTCGCCTTGAATTTCATGTAGATCAGGTACACCGTGGCGTAGGAGCAGGCAATATAGATGAGCTAAGAACGAGAAAAGCACCAGGTCACAGATACTTCACAGCGGTTCCAACTCCCTTGGCTTCCTTCTACATCATTCGTATGCTCAGAAAGGCAAGATTTATTTCTTTAGCTTTTTTATTTTGATGCTTAAAGACAATAAACTTCATTTTTTGGGGGTGTATACTTCTATAAGTCATATAATCACCACCATGATCAAGACACAGAGTAGTTCTATCTTGTGACCCCCAAAACCCCCTCATGCCGCACCTTTGGAGTCAAGCCCTCCCCCCTCAGGCCCAACCTCTGGCAATAACTGATCTGTTCTTTCTTTCTTTCTTTCTTTTTTTTTTTTTAATTTTTTTTTTCAACGTTTATTTATTTTTGGGACAGAGAGAGACAGAGCATGAACGGGGGAGGGGCAGACAGAGAGGGAGACACAGAATCGGAAACAGGCTCCAGGCTCCGAGCCATCAGCCCAGAGCCTGACGCGGGGCTCGAACTCACGGACCGCGAGATCGTGACCTGGCTGAAGTCGGACGCTTAACCGACTGCACCACCCAGGCGCCCCTTTCTTTTTTTTTTTTTTTTTTTATAACTGATCTATTCTTGGTTTCCATAGTTTTTGCCTTTTCCAGAATGCCACATAAATGGAATCATATGGTATGTCTCCGCTTCTTTCACGCAGCTAATGCACTCTTGATCCAACCATGCCGCCACGTGTAGTAACCACGGCTGTCTTCTGCTGCCCAGGAGCGGCTCACTGCGTGAGTGTTACCACAGTCTGTCCGTCCATGCACGAGTTACAGGACAGGTGGGTCGTGTCCACCTTGATGGACGGGAGATACAGTTGCTAGGGACATGCACGTACAGGCATCTGTATGAAACTAAGTTTTCATTACTCTTGGGTAAATACCTAGGCATGGGATTGCTGATCTTATGTTAAAAGTGTACGTTTAACTTTGTAAGAAACTGCCAAAGCGTGTATTTTTAATCTCACTTCAAACTATTAGATAGCAGCTTAAGAAAAAAAACGAACACAAAGTTCACTCAATGCAGTTCAAAACTAGCACACACCCCCTCCGCTAGTGCTTGTGTAAAGATAAGATACCATGTAACTCACATTTGACTTTACAATGACCATTTGTGCTGACAGTGTGTTACTTTAACACAGAAAAGTCAGATCATTTCTATGAAATTTTGTCTGGTAACATAACAAAAGCAAAACCAAAAGCTGCCTGCGGTAAGGGAGCTCCCACAGAGGTACAGCTGTTCAAAGGCTTACAACCCAGTTATGTTCTTCCACGTTCAAAAGGCCAAACACCATATATTCATCCAACCCAAAGGAAAAGTCTGGTATTTTGAAATTATAGCAATTTTCGGGATGCGTAATTTTAGGCCCAAGAACCAGGGCAGGTTTAGCTTATGAATAGGAACGACTGGGGTATCAGCTACACTGCCTGGGACTCCTTATCCCTGGGAAAACCACCTGGTGAAACCTAATGAGGAAACATCTGGGCAAAGGACTTAACAGGAAAAGGAGAGCAATCATCAAACCCCGTCATATGCTTAACAACGAAACAAAGACACTAAACTGTCCCCAGCACCTCATCATGAAATTATATTTGCAAATAGCCAACAAGGTATTAAAATTGGTCATACCCATATACCAAACTACCAAAAAAAAAAAAAAAAATCAAGGAAGATTAATATCTTACTTATATTGTGGAGTTCTCTCCACATAAAATTTGTGTATGTGTGCGTATATGAATAAAATATCATCTACATGTATCAACAAAATATATATACATTTATACACAGAGTCCCCTCCAGCAGAACATCCAACCAAGTCATGTCAAGGTCCCTCCTCAGCACCCGGCCTTCTGCCAGCCAAGATCATGTCCGCAAAGGCTTCGGTGGCCACCAGGGAAAGCAGCTGTTGTCTCCTCTCACCAATGCTTGGCTTTTAAAGTGAAAGCAATGAGGGGCGCCCGGGCAGCTCAGTCGGTTAAGCGTCGGACTCCTGATTTCGCCTCAGGTCATGATCTCACGCTCATGGGATCGAGCCCTGCATCAGGCTCCATGCTGACAGCTCAAAGCCTGCTTAGGATTCTCTCTCCCCCCGCCTCTCTCTCTCTGCCCCACTCCTGTGCTCTCTCGCAAAATAAATATAAATAAAGCCAAAGCCATGAGAACATAAAACTTGGCCCTCACATCTCTGATTTTCAGGACATGCCTGGAAACTAGAATCAAACAAGAAGGAGCCCTCCAAAGCTAGGTATCCTGAGGGGAATGGAGGAAAATTCTTGCTCACACGCTTCTAATACCTGCAGCTTTAACTTGCCTGGACAACAGGCAGGGACCTAGCCATTTTAAGTAAGCAAACTATTTCCTGATGACGAGGCTCCCATCACCTAGTAATGAAGAATGGAATGATTACAGGTAACTCAAATTTGCTTTTTAGTAAAGACCTCAGGTCCAAATACTTCTTTGTCTCCCCTACGTGTGTTTACAAAAAATGTTTTTCAAGTGCCACAACAAGCTTCAGCTTAAATGCTACTTCCTCGGGTGTGCTGACAAGCGCTGACAACAGGGCCCCGCACACAGGTGCTCAGTAAGCTACGCAGAATGAATGAGGGAAGAAATGAGACTCCTCCTGCACAAGGTGAGAGCCCCATACTTCTCCTTCCCAGTACCCATCCCAAACTGCGGTCATTCATTTGGTGCTGGGATGATCAGTCTACCCTTCCCAACTAGACAGTAGGCCTTCCTTCTTAGCTTCTGCCCTGTCCTCAGCGCTAGGGGAGGGCCAGTGCTGTGGGTGTTCAGGAAGTGTAAGTTCCACGGCTGAGTGGAACCGAGGCCTCTGCAAGTGAAACACGTGCACCCCCAAAGGTCCACAAACATTCTGCATTTTAATTTTTTTTTTTTTAATATTTATTTTTGAGACAGAGAGAGACAGAGCATGAACGGGGGAGGGTCAGAGAGAGGGAGACACAGAATCTGAAACAGGCTCCAGGCTCTGAGCTGTCAGCACAGAGCCCGACGCGGGGCTCAAACTCATGGACCGTGAGATCATGACCTAAGCCGAAGTCGGACGTTTAACCGACTGAGCCACCCAGGCGCCCCAACATTCTGCATTTTAATAACTACACATTTTTTTTCATGTGGATAACGACACTAACGCCATGGATACTAATGCTTAGGACAAGGTAAAAGGTTTTAAGAACACACTAAGTAAATGATGGTACGGATGTTATTTAGGCATGGCAAAAGCAATAAAGATGGCCCATAAAGAAGTTTATAAAACATGGATTTAACAGGAAAAAAAAAGTAGAAGCCTGCACACAATCCCTCGCACAACAGCAAAACAGGCACCGCAGCAAGGAGCGCTGGTGGCTTTCATTTCTAGTTCTGAACCAACCTGCTGGGTTTCCCAGGGAGTCTGTAATTTCCCACTGCTTGAAAACATAATAGTCACCCCTCTTTCTCACAGGGTTATCAAGAGCTTTAGAAGTTTATCATACTCAAGGAATTTAAGATTAAAAAATCTCTAAGTGCGAAGCACTTCAATTAAATAGATTCTGCTTTGAAACAGAAAATATGCTTGATGATAACACTATTCCCACTTCTACATACAAGGTGGTCTGAAAGTGCTTACGTTGAGAACAGCATGTTTAGACATCCCTCTAGAAGACGTTTAAGCACGCCACTGGCCCAAACTTCATAGCTTCCATCAGCCTGTGAACCATGGATAAAATGTATTGTGTTGGCTGTCATACCATACCTTCATAGATGTATTATATAATGAAATAAATGAAGTAAAAAGATCCAGGTAACGAGTTGTGAAGACCAGTGCAAAGAGAAGCTGGCTTTTTCCAGAAATACCTAAAGAAACAAAAGGAGAGTGTTAGCAAAGTGTCTGTGAGAGGAGCTGGCTGTTTCCTGCGGAGAACACTGCAGAAAGTGCACACATGGGGACTGGGCACCAGGGTCAGTGGCTCACGTCTGGGAGGACTCCGTCAACGAGAGCTGCTGTACTTTTCCTTTCACTTAGCATTCTTTTTGTTTTCTTTTCCAGTTAACATTTTTGAACACGCTCTTCCGGGGAGGTTCTAACCACTTTGCAGTCTTATCATGTCAGGTAACTACGAAAAGTGCCTTAATTATGCCAGCACCAATATACCAGGATGTGTACTGTTCAAATGAACGTTCTATTTCTCAAAGACTTTAGATAGGAATAATTTCACTAACTCCGCTGTTAGTGTTATAACTGGTCTGCTACCTTTAGCATCTTTCTTTCACTTTAAAACAACGTATCTCATGGTGACAAATCCTTCAGGGGATGGTGTTGGAATCTAACCCGATTAAGCAGATGAGGAACCCAGTTAGGTGCACTGCTTCAGGTAACAGTCTGAGCAGTAACCCCCGGGAGCAGTGGAAGGGCCTCCCAAGGTGGCTTACTTTGCGAGGGCAGCATTTCTTGGACATGTTAACATTTAAAAAAATTCCACCTCTTAGATTCGTCATACAACCATAAAAATGTTGCTGTGGATGCTGGATGCAACGACAGAAGGGTGGGAACCTGCCACTACAGCCAGTCCTCAAAAGCAGCACTTTAAAAAAACCGTTTGGGGGGCACCTGACTTTGGCTCAGGTCATGGTCTCGCAGTTTGTGAATTTGAGCCCCGCATCAGGCTCTGTCCTGACAGCTCGGAGCCTGGGGCCTGGTTCAGATTCTGTGTCTCCCTCTCTCTCTCTCTGCCCCTCCCCTGCTCACATTCTGTCTCTCTCATAAATAAATAAATAAATAAATAAATAAATAAATAAATAAATAAATAAATAAATAAATAAAATCTTTGAATCTGTTTCCACCTCCAACAACCAGGCCACCTCCAGAGTGTTCTTGCGGCATGTGACTCAGCTGGGGGAAGTACCGAAGGTCACATAGCGTGTGCACTAAGCTTTTCTGACATCTGTATGTGGCCAGGTATTTATGTGACAAAGGATGTGAACTATGGGTTTCAGATGAAGATTTAGCGAATTCATGAAGAAAACTGAATCTTTCCAGGTCAGAACCCACCCACCCTCCTCTACATTGCAAACTTCACCCCATTAGACTTCGTTTTAAAAAAATTTTTTTAAGGTTTATTCATTTTTCAGAGACAGAGAGACAGAGCATGAGTGGGGGAGGGGCAGAGAGAGAGACACACACAGAATCCGAAGCAGGCTCCAGGCTCTGAGCTGTCAGCATAGAGCCCAACGTGGGGCCCAAACTCATGGACAGAGAGATCATGACTTGAGCCGAAGTCGAACGCCCAAGTGACTGAGCCACCCAGGCGCCCCACCCCATTAGACATTTAAGTAAGCATGTATTTAGTGGAAATGTCGCTGCACGTAATTATCGGCAATACTCCTATGGATGTGAAAATCACATCGTTTTTATTTTTTTTAATATTTTTAAATTTATTTTTGAGAGAGAGAAAGAGGGAGACAGAGAACCCAAAGTAGTCTCCCCACTGTCAGTGCAGAGCCCAACACGGGGCTCAAACTTATGAACCATGAGATCATGCCTGAGCAGAAGTTGGATGTTTAACCGACTGAGCCACCCAGGTGACCCCAAATCACATTGTTTTTAAATGACATTTTACGAAACACTTTTGCCCATTGTTGAAATTCAAAGCCTGGATACAAGAATGTTACTTCCTACCTATGAACATTTGTAGTTTGAGTCTATTCACAAAAACACCCAAACAGAAACTGAAGAAAAAGTTGACTCTCTTCCTTCTAGATCAATAGTAACCAATTTCAAGGGTCAAAGATGGAGATACAGACATTCTGCTCCTTTTAGTCTTCCCCAGTAATGGGGAGCTTCTTTTTCTTACCAAAGATCAATGTTCCAAAGGAGAAGAATGAAGCTGTCATTCACAAAGAGACCTGGGACAGAGAGAAGAGAAGGGAGGGGAAAGGAAAGGGAAGATGCAGTTCACATTTGAGATCCGTTGAGGCTTTGAGAGAGAAATTCCCAGTTCACTTCCTATATGGTTCTCTCCAACATTTTAAATAAAAAATTATCGGGTACATACAGGCGAGTTTGTTATAAAGGATTTATTCCAATGGAATTTTGGAAGCCAGATACATTTGGGATTTTGTCCCCATTTTCAGCATTCCTATGGCAAAAATCCAGGACTCTCACATCATTTCTACCACTCCCTTTTGAGACCCAATTCACGCATCACTTCCCCTGGCAAGCTGTCTCTGAAGACACCTCCCTGGGTGCTGTTTACTCATTCAGCAAGTACATAATGGGAACCCCTTCCCAGCAGCTGCTGCCCTAGCTCCTATTAACGGTCTTATAAAATACACCGTGATTATCTGGTTGCCTGTCTTCCCTCTTTCCCCACAGACACGGGGATCTCCAAAGGTTGGGATCATGTCTTTTCTGTTTTGTATTCTCTGTGCTCAGCAATGGGCTTGACACACAGCAGGGCTAAGAAAATACCTGCTGAATGAATGAACAAATGGTCAAAAAGAAACAAAACCCACTCGTTTTATTTTCATGTCATGGGGTAAATATTCATTTTGGAATAACACTTGCAACGAGTTTCCAAGTCATACCATCTCTACGACTGTAAATAGGCAATGTTCTTTGGGCTTTGCCCTAATTTACTGCCAACCAGAGGGTAGGAGAGCCCCCTGCGCAGGAGAGAAGAGAGACAGGCGGCGTGTGGCCTGCAGCTTGTCTCGTGGTGCAGAATCCATGCAGGAACTGCTGTGCTGGAAACCTGAATGTGCTTGTGCACCTCTATCCCATTCGTCCTGGTCTGGGATCCTCATTAACAAGCTGCAGCTTTCCCTTTAAAACAGAAAAACAGTCCTGTCTTCACAAGATGGCAGGGATCCCAGCTGAAGACAGAGGGGGCAGCGGCAGGAATCTCCTTGTGGGCGGGGACCTCTGGCAAAGCCTGAGGGGCTCCCTCAGTCACTTTCTCCCTGTTTTGAGACCAAAGCATGTGAATACTAGCAGGTCAAGCTCTCCATACTCACTCTAAATGTTTCTGAAACAGCCATCCCAATACCAAATGCACCAAATATACGTATTAAGGAGTAGAACTTGTTATGTGGAAATCAGTCATTAAACCTAACACCATTTCTGTCTTTTCCCATTGGGCCAAGTTAAGTTTCATAAAATCCTACGACTATATACTACAGTGTACATTACTTTAAATTGGGCTGCAGGTTAAAAGTTGACTCTCTTATATTCCCACTGGTTTATAGAACAGAACCCTCAGCCAAAAAGAAAAGCTTCCCAAGAATTATTTTTGTCCTGGTAACAGCTGAGCTGCGACCAAGCCCCACAGGTCAAAGCACCAGGACAGTTTGCAGGGCAGCATTCAACAAGGGCCCCTGGCACCCCACTCTGGACCCACTGTCTCTAAAGAAGTCGATCCTCTCCGATCTCCTAAAGGCCATGAACCTTCCCTGGAACAGCAGGCTAATAGTCAGGAAATGATGCATAACACAACTCTTGTGACTTAGGGAAAAAGAGGCTCTGGAGCCAAATGGACTCTGTTCAAACTCAACCCTTGAACACACAGGATAAGCCTGGGCGCATTACCTACATCGCCCCCCCCACCCCACCTCACTTTCTGCATCTGTCAAATGGGGACAAATCTTAACAACTCGATGGGACTGTTGGAGAAAAAGTGTTTTACATTATACCTGCCACACTGCAAATGCTTGATAAATGACAGCTCTTACTACGTACTGTTTTGTCGTTTTCTCTTGTTTTCAAAGAAATACATGCTATCTAATTAAAAATTTCAACTGGGTTAAAATATATGTAATAAAAAGCAAAAGGACCTTTTAACATCCCTCCCACCTCCACTTTAAATGCAACTTTCCAGGCTTTTTAAAAGCCCCTTTCTATACATGTGCTTGTACACGTACCTGCATATATGTTTGCCCCTTAATATGGGTCCATACAATCTTTTGCTCTGCAACTTTTTTTAAAGGTTTTGTTTGTTTTTTTAAGATTTTATTTTTATGTAATCTCTACATACAACGTGGGGCTTCAATTTACAATCCTGAGATAAAGAGTCACATGCTCCTCCAACTAAGCCAGCCAGGGGTTCCTACAATTTGCTTTTTTAACTTAACATCTCAGATTTACCTTCTGGGTTTTTTTGTATACTTTCCTTTTTTTTTTTTTTTTTTAAATTAAGCTCTTATCTTCCCCTGTTAATACTTCTAGCTCATTCTTGTTAATGGCTGCATAATGTTTCATAGTGTGAATGTACCAACATTTGAGCAATCACTCCATTAACGGACATTTGGGTTGTTGATGATTTTTGTTCTTATGAGTACTGCATAAACATCTTTTTTATCTATAAAGTGTTTTGTACATACTTAGGTACAAGGAACATCTTCACACATATAGATAGTTTGTGCACATAGGTTTCTGTAGTTCAGCTTCTTAAGAATTGCTGGGATAAAATATACAAACGTCAACTTTAAGTTTTGCTGATTTCCCCTAGGAAGGCTACGCCAATTTTCATACTCAAGAACACCAGATGAGAATGCCCTTCTGCACCTCTGCATATATTAGATGTTTTGAACGTCTTTTCCCACCCAGCAGGCAACTGATGGTATGCATTGCTGTTTTACTGTCCAAGTTTCTATTAGTGAGGCTGGGCATTCTTTCATGATTAACAGGCTTTCTGTTATTCTTCTGTGAACTGCCAACTTTGCCTATTTTTCTATCCGTTTTTTTTTTTTCTGTAGGAATGTTTCATTATGTATATTAACTTTTTGTCACTTAGATATATTGCAGATTATTTCTCTCAGTTTACTGTCTTTTAACTTTGATGATATTCTGAATCAGTAAATTAATTTGGGAAGATGAATCATCTTGCTTCGTTACCAGCCTGCCTGGTCCTATCCAGGACCACAGTATGAACATACACTCAGGTCATCTTCTGTGTCCACCAGGAAAGTTTCATATTTTTCTTCACATAGGTCTTACATACTCCTTGCCAGGAAGTCAAGGGTCCTTTCTCTGGGATCCTTCTAGCCATTTCACACCTATTGGATTTACTGTCTACATGGTTTATTTTTATTTTTAATGTTTATTTATTTATTTAGAGAGACACAGAGAGAGCAAGAGAGCGTGCAAGAGAGAGAGCAGGGAAGGGGCAGAGAGAGGAGGAGACAGAGAATCCCAAGCAGTGGGATCATGCCATCAGTGCAGAGCCCGACTCAGGGCTTGATCTCATGAATGATGAGATCATGACCTGAGCCAAGATCAAGAGTCAGATTCTTAACCGACTGAACCACCCACGCACCCTTAATGTCTACACAGTTTAATATTTAATACCCTTTATTTTTATCTTTTTATATGTGTCTTATTTCAACTCCATTGCAACTTTCTCGACAGCAGAGACCTTGATAGCTGCTCTGAATTGTGTCCCCAGTACCTTGCAATCAGTGGGTGGTCAACAGATGTTTGAGAGCAATGATTAGCCAACAGACTGGCACTCAAAAGAAGAGAGGTGACAGCTGCTACAAAGAGGGAGCTAGGAATGTAATACAAAAGCTTCGTGAAGTACACCATGACCACAATAAAAGATGAGATTCTGTACTTCAAAATTATAAGCTATCCAATCATGAGAAATGCAGGGACACTGTATGTTCCTGTCATGTTTAGTATGATAAAAGTCTATAACACAACCTACATAACCACAGCTAACAACAATCAAAGCAGTAGATGCGGGGGAGGGGAGAGACTAGGAGAGGGTTGCTGGGAGTCATGGATCTGAGAAGGACCCCACTAGTAATTTAAGCACAACAGATAGAGCGCTATTAATAACTATCAGCCAGCCTACAGGAAAATGTTGCTAGGAAGTTCTTCATCTACAATCCAGGGCTTGTTCTCCCAAGGCTATCCAGGTCAGCGTTTAGGACACGGATAGTGATAACTTCAGCATACCGTGGATCCGGTTGCAACGAAGGTTCAAGCATATGAGAAAAGTCACATTTCACTCGGGCACCCCTCTATAATGACAATGGCAGACAAAGGCACAGGAGACTGCCAATTCAACACAGCTATGCTGAGATCAGCTCTCCTGTCCCTACTTTAAAACAGGCCCTTTAAGGTGCTCATTCTCAAACTAGATGCTCAGGAAAGCAGAATCTCCAGCTTCCTCACTAACCCATCTCAGCCCTTACTCTAAGGGAAAAAGCCCCATGGTTCTGGCTGCAGGCATGTTCAGAACAGGTGCCAAAATCCTAAAAATGAACCCCAATACCAGTATTTTCAAAGCGAGAAACACAACCTGAATGTACATGTCTCTTATTCCAGTTATTTGAGAAACTCCTATCAAATTCTTACTCCTTCAAAAGCCTCTAAACAACTTTCATAATTTAGAATGGAAAAACAAAGCAGCTAGTCAAATTTAGCATTTAACTCTGAATAAATCATCTTGGTGATTCTGATTTTTAAAAGGCCAGGAATCTCATGTATAAGAACTAAAATGATCCTAAGTCCGACAAAGAGAAGCTTAATAATGCCCTATAACTAGAGCATTAAATTGTAGGAATACTTGACAAACACCCGTGAACTTAACTATTTATCTTCTTTATTATTTTGGCAGAAATATTTTCAGTTTTCCTAAATGCTCCTAAATTTCCCAAATGAAAATAGTGAATATTAAAAAATGAACAAAATAGCAAACCCTCTCACTTTCTCTATATAACTCAAGGTTTCCTTAAGAATTCTATACCTGGGGGCCTGGGTGGCTCATTCGGTTAAGTGTCTGACTCTCGATTTCAGCTCAGGTCATGATCTCACGGTTCATGAGTTCGAGCCCCACCGCTGGCTCTGTGCTGACCGTATGGAGCCTGCTTGGGATTCTCTCCCTTTCTCTCTCTGCCCCTCCCCTGTTCACACTCTCCCTCTCAAAAAATAAACATAAAAAAAAAAAAAATTCTACACCTGGAGGTGCAGTAGCTTCTCCCCAACATCTTAGTTTAGATACATATTTAAGAGACAACATGCTTCCGCACTTAAGGACTTGACAGAGAACGGGTTTCTGAGAAATACGTGAAAGATGAAGGGACTCACACAAAAATTTTGGAGCAAAAATCAAGATTAAAAGTAATATCTTCAGACTGAGGGGTGGGTGAAATGGGTACAGGTGATTGAAAGGTAGAAACTTCCAGTTATAAAATGAGACCTGGGGATGAAGGTATAGCACAATGACTATAGTTAACAACACTGTACTGTACATTTGAAAGTTCACAGGAGAGTAGACCTTAAAAGTTCTGATCACGAGAAAAAAAATGGTTAACTATGTGTGGTGACGGATGTTAATTAACTAAGCTTGTTGTGACCATTTCACAATATATACGTACATCAAATCGCTATGTTGCACACCCAAAACTAGTACAATGTTCTGTGTCAATCATATTTCAATAAAGCAGGAGAAAAAAATTTCCTGAACGCAACAAAAACATGACCTAAACTACCGGTCTGCATCAAACGTTTGAACTAACATTACTTAGGCCAAAACGGACATTGATTCAAAAGGCTTCGCTGTGAGCTACGCTGCTTGTGTTTCAGTCCGGGCTCTACCACGAATTTCCTCATCTCCCTTAAGACTCAGTTCCCTCCTCCACAGAACGGGGACAACAGCACTCAGCTCTAAGATTAAAGACTAGGTGGGATAAGCTAGATCGAGCAGTTAGCGTCCCACCTAGCGCACAGCAAGTGCTTCGGTGTCAGCTACCACAACTGCTGCAATTACTCTGCTTTAACTGGCAATCACACAACTGAACCTCTCAAAACAGGTACGAACTGCGAGATCACCTCCAAGCCAGACAACACCGGTTTCGGTCCGTGGACTTTGTAATACCCATTTTGATCGCTCAAAGGTCTCTTTTGCTTTTGCTTACTTCCTCCATCTTGGGTATGTTCTGGGGAGATAGGGGACTCCTGAAGACAGCAAAGATGTGGGGTGTTACTCTAGAAGGGGCAATTTCAGAAATCAATCAGGTAAATGGGATCTCTGCCACCCAGGTCCTTTAGGACTCCCCGTCTGTTATGGCCTCTGCAAACATTTAGCTCTTGCACTCAACTTATTTCACTGAGGCCATGGCATCAAAAACACGTTTAAAGACCACACTGCATTTTAAGACATCATTGAAAACGTCGCCGCTCTTACGCTTCTAGGGTTAACGCGATGTAAAACTTCACAGCTATGATCTGGGGAAGATTTGTCTCACTGCCTCCCGGCAATGCATGCATGAAATGTGTACTCCAGAGGAGGGAGTCGCCAACTCACTGGTGACGTGGAGTGAGGATTACAGGAGACCACATGAGACCTCGGCGGTACCCGGCGCCGCAGGCTTAAGAGAACCCGTTATTAGATGGAGGCACTCGGAGTTCGACAAACTAGTTCGTTTCTCAAAGCAGCACTGACGGTCCCCAAGAAATTCACTTAAGAGACCTCCTCACACCCCCCTCCTGTGGCGGGCGTGATCCTGGACCCCAGAGCTGGGGTGAAGCCCACGGCACTCTAGGGACAGGCCTGACCCGACACCCTAACCTAAAGGCCAGTCGTCGAAGGGGCAGGGTGGGGAGCGGGGTGACCTCCCCGCGCCCGCTCCACCTCCCGGGCTGGCCTGGCTGCCACGTCAGGCCGAGCGGGCCGCGGTCCTGCCCATCCTCCTCCCTCCCGTCCCATTGATTCGCGGGCTCCCCGCACCTCCGGCCCCTCCCGCCCCCTCCCCCCCGGCGCGGTGCTGCACCCATTAAAGTCGCGGGCGGGGGGCGGGGGCGCGCCAGGCGGACTCCCCCGGCCCCCGCCCCATCCAAACTTTTCCGACAGAATGGGGCCCAGCGCAGTCCGGCTGGCTCCTCCTCCGTCCCGACGGCTCAAGTTCGGGAGTCGACCCCGCGCCGAGCGGGGCCCAGCACGGCGACACCCCGCCCGGCCTGAACGCCACGCAATGTTCCCTCCCGCCCCGGGTCCGGGCGCCCGCCGGGCCGGTCGAGGGGGGTGTGTCGGGCGCCGCAGGCCCGCGAGCCGCGGGGCGGCCGAGGTCGGCGGGTCCTCAGAGCGACCCGGCCTGGCGCCCGAGAGCCTCTCCGGGACGTCGCCCGCCGCTCACCGGCGCAGGAGCGCGTCTTCCAGATCTTCAGCAGCAGGATGACAATGGCCGCCAGGTGGGACAGGTCCCCGGTCAGCCGGAAGATGTTCATGGCGGCGGCGGTCGGCGCGGCGGCCCCGGGGCTCGGCGGCTCAGGCGGCAGCGGCGGCCCCTGAGAGGAAGCGGCGAAGATGGCGAGAGCGGGCGCGACGTGGCCAGGGACGTGGCCAAACTGCCGGCGCGCGCGGGGCAGTCTGGGAGGGCGGGCCGCAGCCAGGCCCCGCCCCGGACCCGCCCCTTAAAGGAGACGCGTCCAAGCTCAGGCCGGGCCCGAAGCGCCTGCTCAGGGGCTCCCTCCCCAGGACCCGGACCCCTCGCCGACTTCCCCCTGTCGGTTTCCGGCTCCCCCTCCGGTGCCAGCGATTTCCTTTAATTTTTGAAATGACACTCCCTTGCAAGGGATTCCACCCTCTCCCCCCCCCCCCCATTGATCTTAAGAGCTCTGCAGGATTACTGGACGAAAAAGTGTAAAAGGAAAATACACATTAATCCGCGGTGGATTCGCTCAAGATAAAGTCGATATTGGGGGTGCTGCGGGGGATGCGGCTTATGCGGGAGGTGATTGAAGCTTTTACCATTCTGGGGAGTCTCTTTGAGGAACAGTGCAAAATTAGGTGGAAAAGTGAACATTTCTGTAGGGTGAGAAAATGAACCACAGGAAATTACAAACAGAACAAAACTGACAAGCTGGATCCGCTGCATAATTTGCGGAACCCAGTGCAAACTGAAAACGTGGGGTCCCCGGTTCAAAGTGAGGAAAAGAAAATGCTGTTTCAAGGAACCAAAATATAAAGCTTTTCCCTTTCTTTTGCAGTCTCTCTTGGGGTGTTTCCTGTTTGCTATTTAATGTTCTGAAGAAGAAAAAGCCTTCAATCGTGATCATGAGTTTTACAGATTGTCTTTACATCAGACCATGTCAGTTTTGAATGGAAATACCATAAGACTTAATTCCAATGCTCAGTGGCCAAAAGAACACAATTGCTGTTTCACGACTTGTCCCAGAGCCGGCCAGAGAGATGAACACAGGCCAGACCCAGGAAGGTTGGAAGGATGAAGGGGGGTCCCCAAGGCACAGAGCAGGCCAGGGAGGGCATCTTTGGGCATGGGATTACTGGAGGGGCCAGAGCCACCACTCACGTGAGGCAGGGCCCGTCCTGGACTCCAGTGGCGTGTGCACCTGGGCCTGATGACTGGCTGCTGGTTCCCTCCTCAGCCAGCTGACATTCCTGGGGCAGGGAGGGCAAGCCAGGCAGCTCCCCTTTCCATGCTCAACCCACAGGCAGAGGGCAACCCTCCAGGGTATCGCAACCTCAGTACTAGGACACACAAAGTGCCTGGATCAGGGCAAGGTGACAGGCTTGCCCCTTATGGGTTGGCCACCAAATGGTTGGATGGCCACCTGCCATACTCTGCTCAGAGAGGCTACAGGGCACATCAGTTCAACCAGACCCACTCTGACCCAGCCAGACCCACCCTGTACCTGCACCACTTCCTAAGTGGAGGGTGCCAGGGCACAGGGGAGCAGGCAGTTTAGAACCCATCCTGGGGAGGTAAAAGGCAGCAAGAGTAGAACAAGGCAGGAATTGAGGTTCCAAGTCTCTGCTGTGTATCCCCTTGTGCCACGGGACCTCACCTGCAAAACACCAATTCAAAGATAAAATTATTAAGAATTTGAAGATGGTGACTGCAGAGCACCAGGCCTTGGCTGAAGGGCCCTTCTGTCCCCTGAAACTGCACTGGTTGCTCACCCATGATCTCAGCACAGAATCCTGAAAATACTACAATATTTTTATTAATTAACAACCTTGCACACTTCTGTAATACTCCTACCTCTTTTTTTCACTGTATACTCTTCGGTCACCTCTATGACTATGATTTTGTGTGTGTCCAGGTGTTGGGAATAAAACTTGAACAGTGCAGGGGCGCCTGGGCGGCTCAGTCTATTAAGCATCCAACTCTTGATTTTGGCACAGGTCATGATCTCACAGTTCCTGGATCGAGCCCCGAGTCAGGCTCTATGTAGAGCCTGCTTGGAATTCTCTCTCTCCCTCTCTCTCTCTGCCCCTCGCCTGCTCGTGCTCTCTCTCTCTGTCTCAAAAATAAATAAACATTAAAAAAATTTTAAAAAGGGGCGCCTGGGTGGCTCAGTGAGTTGAGCGTCCGACTTTGGCTCAGGTCATGATCTCGCAGTCTTTGAGTTCAAGCCCGCGTAGGGCTCTGTGCTGACAGCTCAGAGCCTGGAGCCTGTTTCAGATTCTGTGTCTCCCTCTCTCTCTGCCCCTCCCCCGCTCATGCTCTGTCTCTCTCTCTCTCTCTCTCTGTCAAAAATAAATAAACATAAAAATTTTTTTTAAATTAAAAAACTTTAATAGTGCAGAACACTGATTTTTTTTCTATTTTTGTATAAGATACAATTGACATAACATTATATTAGTTTTAGGTGTATAACAATGATTCAATATTCATATACATTATGAAATGATCACCACAATAAATCTAGTTAACATCCATAACCACACAGAGTTACAATTTTCTTCTCGTGGTGAGGACTTTTTTTTTTTAGTGTATTTATTATTTTTGAGAGAGGGAGAGAGAGAAAGTGGGGGAGGGGAAGAGAGAGAGAGGGAAACAGAGAATCCCAGGCAAGCTCCACACCATCCGTGCAGAACCCGACTTGGGACTCAAACTGATGAACCCTGAGATCATTACCTGAGCTGAAAATAGGAGTTGGAGGCTAAACTGACTGAGCCACCCAGGTACCCCTTATGATGAGAACTTTTAAGATCTACTATAAGCAACTTGAAAAAATATAATACAGTATTGTTAACTATAGTCAACATGCTTTAAATATCATTCCCGGAAGTTATTTATTTTATCATTAGCAATTTGTACCTTTGACCACTTATGCCCATTTCTCCCACACCAAGTCCTACAATAATTTCAAAATATTCTCTATAGAGAGAACAGACAAATGACCTTTTCTCCAGCATGATTGATTGAAAAATAGTTCAATCCATCAGAAATAGTTCAAATGCTAGCTTGGAAATGTTTCTTTCATCTTCCCAAGTTGTCATCAGTTACACCATGGAAATTTGTAGGACTGTTGTCACATTTGGGAAAACCTCAAGTTACTTCATATAAAAGCTGCAAGATTTCAGGATAATTCTAGTTTTCTTGTGCAGAGATTTACATGAGACTTTTTGAATTGGTGACACTAATTCACCAGCTTGTTGGCATGTCTTGTTATATTTCATGATTTTGAAATATGTCCATAAATTACTTGATCCTTCCCTTAAGAGGGGGACTTAAGAGGCACTTGGGTGGCTCAGTCGGTTAAGCATCTGACTTTGGTTTAAGATATCTCTCTCTCTTTGTCCCTCCCCACATGCACTTTCTCTCTCTCAAAACAAACTTTTTTTTTTTTTTTTTTTTTTTTAAAGAGGGGCTTAATCCCTCTTCCCTTGAATGTGGACTGGATTTAGTGACTTGTTTCCACCAATAAATAGAATATGGCAGAAGTAGGGCACCTGGGTGGCTCAGCTGGGTGAGCGTTTGATTTCCACTCAGGTCATAATCTCATGGTTTGTGGGTTCAAGCCCCGCGTCAGGCTATGTGCTGAACTCTCAGAGCCTGGAGCCTGCTTCGGAGTCTGTGTCTCCCTCTCTCTCTCTCTGCCCCTCCCTCCCCCAAAATAAATAAAACATTAAAGCTTAAAAAAAAATATGACAGCAATGCTGTCATTTCCCTTCCAAGACTAGGTCCTAAAGGTATTCTTTTATCCTCCTTATTCTCTCAGATCACTCACTCTGGGAGAACCCAGCTGTTGACAACAAGGACATCAAAGTTGCTGTTATGGAGAGGGTCACCTGGTAAGAAACTGAGTCTTCCTACAAACAGCCAGCAAGGACATGGGGCCTTCTGCCAATAGCCTTATGAGCAGACTATCAGGGAAGCAGCATCCCAGCCCCTGCCCAGCCTTCGGATGAATGCAACCTCAGCTGATGTATCTTAACTGCAACTGCCGGGGAGATGGAATTCAAAATAAAATCTCCTGCCAACCCAGTAAAACCTCTGCTCAAAACGTAGGGGAGAGTGAGGCAGTTCTCTTCTTACACTCAGTTTTTATGGTTTTTATTTTATGTTCTTTTTTTTCTTGAGAAAGAGAGAGAGAGAGAGAATCCCAAGCAGGCTCAGCACGGTCAGTGCAGAGTCCAATGCGAGGCTATATCCTACAAACCGTGAGATAATAACCTCAGCCAAGATCAAGAGTCGGACGCTTTTAACCAACTGAGACCCTGGGCTCCCCGAAGCAGTTTTATTATTGAATAAGCATCAAAGCAGACTGTGATGTGGCTCACAGGTAATCTGCTTAGGAAATTTCAAAGACAGAAAAACCTCACCCTTTTGTACAGCCGGGTAGATACAACCCATTTACACATGTAGGTTGTCTTTGTCCAAATGAAAAAAAAGAAAAGTTGTCATATCTTTTCAACAAGCGGAAAGTTAGAACATGAAGCCAGGCACAGAAGCTCGACTCCCACAGAGACAGGGAGACAAGGTGCCATCCTCCTTGGTGTTCACATTCCAAAGACATGGTTCCACAGCCCCCAAGAAAAGACTGTCCTGGGATGCACAACTGGCAAAGGGCTGGTTTCACTTTTAAGATGATTTATATACATTTGAAAGAGTCAGAAAAGGTTTGAGATTACAGGTTTTCTAAAGGAAATGCGGAAAGAAAATGTATGGGGGGGACAGGGTGCGGGAGGGTCTTTTCCCTTTTGACACCAGGGAAATTTTAATTTTTTTAGATTTTTATTTACCCAAACTCATGATATTTCCTGAGCCAGAGGCAGCCAGCTAAGTCAACCCCAAATTCCTGGCTGTCCAAAACGGTGAGATAATGTATATTTGCTGTTTTGGGATGCTGAGTTTGGGGGTAATTTGTTGCCCGGCCACAGATAACCAAGACAGCAGCGATGCATAAAACATGCATCTCAAGACGCAAGTGATGGGGGCACCTGGGTGGCTCAGTCGGTTAAGCTCAGGTCATGATCTCACGGTTCTGGATTTCAAGCCCCCCACGGGGTGCTGTGCTGACGGCTCAGAGCCTGGATCCTGCTTGGGATTCTGTGTCTCCCTGTCTCTCTGCTCCTCCCCAACTCATGCTCTGTCTCTCCAAAATAAATAAACAAAAAATTAAAAAAATAATAAAGACACATGTGATGTCTCACACAGAAGTACAGAGGAATTGTGATCATTCTATTTCCCTGGACTCCCATAAAAACCAGCACGAATCATGTGTCCGTAATTGCATAAGCTGGATCTTTGAGTCTATTCACCCAGGAGAGAACTTCCACGGTGCAGAGATACAGAACACTCAGCCCTCTGCTTACCATTTTACATTCTTACTGCTTGGAAGGATTAAAAAAGAATTTTTTTAATGTTTATTTTATTTTTGAGAGAGACAGAGAGACAGAGCACAAGTGGAGGGGCCGAGAGAGAGGGAGACACAGAATCGGAAGCAGGCTCCAGGCTCTGAGCTGTCAGCACAGAACCTGATGCGGGGCTCAAACCCACCAACCGTGGGATCGTGACCTGAGCCCCCAAGTCAGACACTTAACTGACTGAGCCACCCAGGCACCCCTAAACACCTTAAAGAGTTCCACAAGTTTCCAAGGATAAGAGTTCTCAATAAAATGTTTCAAAAGCAAACAAACAGCAAAAAAACACACACAAGGGGAAAGCCACCGTGAGATAGAAATAGCAGAATCAAGAAGCTGCAATACCAGACTTGAAGACATTTCAGTTATTAGAATTAGCAGGTTTTAATGTGTTAAACACATTAAATGTGTTTAACACATTTCTATAGATAAAAGAAAAAATATGAATGGGAAGCAAGAGACTATCAAAAATGATCAGACACCCTTGAAAAATAACCAAATAGAACTTTTGGGGGGAGGGACGCCTGGATGGCTCAGTTGGTTACTCTTGATTTCAGCCCAGGTCATGATCTCACAGAGTTCATGAAATCAAGCGCTGACAGCAAGGAGCCTACTTAAGATTCTCTTTTCCTCTGTGGGGCGCCTGGGTGGCTCAGTTGGTTAGACGGCTGACTTGGGCTCAGGTCTCAGGGTCTGTGAGTTCGAGCCCCATGTCTGGCTCTGTGCTGACAGCTCAGAACCTGGAGCCTGTCTCGGATTCTGTGTCTCCCTCTGTCTGTCTCTCCCCTCCTCCCCCGCTTATGCTCTGTCTCTCTCTGTCTCAAAAATAAATAAACGTTAAAAAAATTTTTTTTAAAGATTCTCTCTTTCTCTCTCTCTGCCCCTCCCCCCTCAAAATAAATGAATACACCTTTAAAAATAAAATACGTTTTTAAAAAAGGTTTTATTTGAAAGCAGTATACACTCAACATGGAGCTCGAAACTCCCAACCTTGAGATCAGGAGTCACACACTCCACTGACAGAGCCAGCCAGGCACCCCCCAAACAGAACATTTACACGTAAAAGACATAATAATTGATATTAGAAACTCACCAGGTGAATCAAACAGAGATTAAACACACCTAAATAGAGAATTAATAAACTAGAAGTTAGCTATGAAGAAATTAAAGAGAATTTATGGGGCAAATAGATGGAAAACGCGAAAAAGAGGGTTTGAAAGAGACATAGAGGATAGAGGAAGAAAGAAACAAAGTATCTATCTGGCGTTTCAGAAGGAAGAAAAAAATGGAAAGAAGGAGAGAGAAGCAATATTCAGAAAGATAATTACTGAGAACTTTCCAAAACAGAGGAAATATCCCAATTCTTGGATTTAGGAATCCCAATGAAGCCCAAGTGAGATAAAGTAAAAAATTTAAAAAAAAATTTTTTTTAAATGTTTATTTTTGAGAGAGAGAGAGACAGACAAAGCGAGAGAGGAGGAGGGGCAGAGAGAGAAGGAGACACAGAATCTAAAACAGGCTCCAGGCTTTGAGCTGTTAGCACAGAGTCCGACCCGGGGCTCGAACTCACAAACCATGAGATCATGATCTGAGCCGAAGTCAGACACTCAACCAACTGAATCACCCAGGCGCCCCTAAAGAAATTAAAATCTTGGGGCACCTGGCTGGCTCAGTCTGTGGAGCACATGACTCTTGATCTCCAGGTTGTGAGTTTGAGCCCCACATTGGGTGTGGAGATTACCTAAAAATAAAATCCTTAAAAAAAAGAAAAGAAAATATCTTTCTAGACACAGAAGAAGGCCAAGAGGAAAGAGAAAACTTTGAAATTAATCACATAGGAAATACATACAACCTACTGTGCGGGGTTGAATAGTGTTCCCTCGCCCCTCACAAATTCATGTCCACCGGGAAACTCAGAATGTGACCTTATTTGAAAATAGGATCTTTGCAAATGTAGTTAGTTAAGATGAGATCATATAGGATTAGGATGGGTCCTAATCCAATGACTGGGGTCCTTTTAGGAGAAAACTGAGATGCAGACGCACACACACACACACACACACACACACACACCTCTTATGAAGACACAGACACACACGGAAAACACCATGTGATGGTGGGGCACATCTATACGCCAAAATGGCGCCAAAGGTTGTTGGTAACCACTAGAAGGTAGGGGAGACCCATGAAACAGATTGTTCCTCAGAGCCTCCGACAGGAACGACCCTGGCCAACACCCTTGATTTTAGGTTTCTGGCCTTCCAAACTGTGAGAAAATCCATTTCTCTTATATTAAGTCACCCAGTTCGTGGTAATTTGTTTACAGCAGCCCTAGGAAACAAATACACCTACCTTTTACAACAAAATAATTATTAGACGGACAGCTAACTTCTCAAGACCGAAAATGGAAGTCAGTAAGCAGTAGAATGGTCTATCTTCAAACTGATGAGAAAATATAACTGTCAGCCTAGAACCATATACCTACTAAAACCATCTTTCAAGAATATGGGTGATAAAAAGACATTTTCAGATACAAAAACTGACAGAATTTACTACCAATAGGCTGTCATTACAAAAAGTCCTAGGGGCACCTGGGTGGCTCTGTAGGTTGGGCATCCAACTTCGGCTTAGGTCATGATCTAGTTCATTCATGGGTTCAAGCCCCACATTGGGCTCTCTGCTGTCAGCACAGAGCCTGCTTTGGATCCTCTGTCTGTCTGTCTGTCTCTCTCTGTCCCTCCCCCCTCCTCTCAAAAATAAAGAAACATTAAAAAAAAAAGTTCTAAAGTAGGGATGCCTGGCTGGCTCCATCAGAGGGGCATACAACTCTTGATCTTGGCATTGTGAGTTTCAAGCCCTATGTTGTGTGTAAAGATTAAATACAAGCATACTTTTATAAATAAATAAATAGTTTTAAAAAGTCATAAAGTAAAATATGTACTTTAGAAGAGTGAACATGATCCCAAAAGATTCAAGAAGCAAGAAGGGATGACAATTGAGAAGGATGGGAAGGTGAGAATTCTTGAGCGGTGGAAACTGGGAGCCGGAGAACACCACGAGAGCTCAGCGGCCAGGATTTCATTAGGCGAAAACTCTGCATCTGGGAGACAATGGGCCCGATTGTTTCCCAGGATGGAGTTTTCCACTTAGCCAAAAAAAACCAAAACAAAACCTGACAAACTAAGAAATATCTCGGAGACCGGTGAACCCCTGTGACTCAGCAGTTCAGCTCCTGAATCAGCGTTGTAGTAACTAGTGTCCGTTTCCACAGCCTCTTTCAGAAATACTGGTTGGTACTTAGTGTGAGGAAAGGCTGATCAAGGTTTGGGGATGAATTTCTTGAGCACATGAGAATTGGCTCTACCCTCTTGATACAGGTGCAAAGACTCTCATCTATTTCGGGAACTTTAGATAGTTTTTGGTAACCATGTAATGTGTCTTCTGCACATATTATGTATTTCGAGTACTTTTACCAACTGGTAAGTACAAATCTGAGATCACTCTTAATACTTTGGGTCACTCGTTGGCAAACATAATTTTTTCACTGACCCTCTATTTTCGGACATCCTGGCTGCTTCTGATTTGACCTACTCCTTGGAAAGCGTCACAAAACAGATAGACTTGTGTGGCAAGCTGCTGCCAATTATATAATATTTACACGCAGCCTACGCCTGTATATTTCAGCAGTGGCACAGGGTCCTATCACCTATTCCACTTTTCATTCACAGGCATGGGCAGATTCAACAGCTTCCCATCAGAGCAATACAAAGTTAAACACGGAAAGTATTTAAATACTTTGAAAAAGCTGTCCTCTGCTAATCTCTCCCTCTATTTGAGGTACAGTGTGTATGCCTTTCTTGGTATAGAGTAAGCTTTGGCACCCTTTCTAAAAATTTTTTATTTATTTTGAGAGAGAGAGAGGGAGGCAGAGAAAGAGGGAGGGAGAGAGAGAATCCCAAGCAGGCTCTGTGCTGTCAGCGCGGAGCCCAACGCAGGGCTCGAACCCGCAAATCGAACTGTGAGATGGTGACCTGAGCCGAAATCAGGAGTTTGTTACTCCACCAACTGAGCCACCTAGGCGCTACACCCTTTTTTTGTGTATAAAATTCTAGCACCTAAGCTCATATTGACAGTAGCTCCTAAGAGATTTATCATTTTTTTTTACTCTTTTGTAGAGCTTATGAGATAAAGCTTCAGCTTTAAGTAAGCATCATCAAAACTTTGCGCACACATTTCAGTTTGTTACTGAATGCAGCGATATAACATCGTACCTCATTTTCTCTTCTCATTTCTCTTTTGTGTGTAATTTGCTGCGGAGATGCACATCTCTGAACGTGAATGAGGTTATACCTGAGATTTATTTCTGCCTATTGTATATCTGAGTCCATGCTGACTTCAAAAGAACGATGAATTGCTTTCTACGTGTGGATACACATACACATACATAGATATGCCTCAACACACACATGCATGTACATGCTTTTGAATAATATGAAATTATTTGAGGACAACTCTCGGCAGATTCCTTGACCAGTGAGGATGAAATCAGTGATTGTTTAAAGGCCCTTGGCAATCAAGGATAATTTCTCATGGATTAGATTTAATGGCTGAGAACACTTAGAAATGGCAAAACGGAGGGGCACCTGGGTGGCTCAGTCGGTTGAGCGTCTGA
Organism: Acinonyx jubatus; assembly: GCF_027475565.1. Taxonomy (NCBI): domain Eukaryota; kingdom Metazoa; phylum Chordata; class Mammalia; order Carnivora; family Felidae; genus Acinonyx; species Acinonyx jubatus. The sequence continues at coordinate 31,602,214 of NC_069398.1, forward strand.
CTTCTGCGAAGGTCTTGATCTCGCGGTTTGTGAGTTCGAGCCCCGCGTCGGGCTCTGTGCTGACAGCTCAGAGCCTGGAGCCTGCTTCGGATTCTGCGTCTCCTCCTCTCTCTGCCCCTCCCATACTCACGCTCTGTCTCTCAATAATGAATAAACGTTAAAAATCTTTTTAAAAAGAAATGGCAAAACATTAAATTGCATGCACCTTGCTCTTCTCTCTTCCTCTGCAGACCGGTCTCTGCATCTCTGCCCCACCTGGCAAGTTGACATCTCTCCTGTTCTGGAGAGCAGCCGTAATGAGCCCGAAATCTCTGTATTTATTTTAAATCTCCTTGGGCGGGGTTCTGATTGGCTCAGCTTAGGCCAGGCATCCCTCAAAGTCCAACAAGCCAGCCAAGTGGGCAAAGACGCATTGTGGAAAATGGCTGCCAAGGGTCCGTGGGGTTTATTGGGTTTATTGGGACACCCAGGGGCACTGGGTGGGGTCCGCACAGACAACCAACGGAGCTGCCCACCACCTGCCGTGGGTTGAGGGCAGGCTCCCTGCCTCCTCTGAAAATATTCCAGGCATCTTCTGGCTTCAGAATTCAAGCAGAAACAATGGTCATCTTCAGCCCAGCGTCAGATTTGCTCTGATTCATTCCAGGCCCCAAGACTCACCTTTTCAAGGATGACCAATAGTACGATTTACCTTTCCATCAGGAGAAGACTCATCTCCCAGAAAGGCGATCCCATGGAAGTTAGCATTTAGGCGTCCCCCAGTGTCCACGTTGTTCAGTTCTGAGCAGCGGTGCCACAGGCATGGACGACCCAGTCCAACCTGATACCCGCCCACACTTCTCCTTCTCCTCCCCTCATCGAAACTTCAAAAAACTCATTTCAGGGGTGCCTGGGTGACTCAGATGGTTTAAGCGTCCTACTCTTGATTTCGGCTCAGGTCATGATCTTGCAGTTCGTGGGTTCAAGCCCCACATCGGGCACTGCTCTGACAGTGCAGAGCCTGCTTGGGATTCTCTCTCTCCCCCCTCTCTCACGCTGCCTGACCCTGCTTGCTCTCTCTCTCAAAGTAAATAAACTTAAAAAAAAAAACAAAACGCCTCATTTCAGCCAAGGTCATCTTGTTACATCCAATTTTGTGTATTTTTTGCTTATTATATCATAAGCATTCTCCCATGATTTAACTCTTCAACAATTTAATTGCTATGTTCTATTCCAACATGGGACTGTTATATATTTTATTCCACAAATCTTTTTTGTTTCTGGACATCCTTGTTGCTTCAGATCAGCTCCACAAACAAACAAACAACCGTGTGCTTCCATGTCTATTTGCATTTCTGACTGTTTCCATGGGGTCAATTTCCTAGTAACTGATGCGACCCATTTCACCAGACCGGGGCATGCGGTGACTCCATGTGGGTTCCTTCCGTAGAAACGACATTATCCCCACATGGTCCAAGAACACACAATCGGGAATCCATCAAACTCTTTTTAGAGAAAATATTTTCCCTCCCTTTCAGGATGCTGTCAAGGCAAAGATCTAGCTAATTTGCACAGCTCAACAGACCCTGTACCTTTTGGTCTGTGGAACGGCATTTGGTTTCATGGTAACTCACAGTTTCCCGCCTCTCCCCTCCCAACACTGTGTGGGGCCCACCTTCCTGTGACTGAACAGTCCATGGAGTGAATTTCCTCAAACAAAGGGCATCTTTAAAATAAGGCAATCAGTATCTTTCCATCCGGAAACTGGAACCACCAACGAGCCCCAAACGCAGTTCCCTTGTTAAAATTTAAAAACGTATCAAGTCCTTCTGTATGGGGTACCCCACTGTACCCCAGGGTGGCATGAATGTGTCAGCTGGTAACAGATGCTTTATTTCGGGGGTTGCAGATTCACAGCTGGGCTCCATCTGGCTCACAGAAATGTTTCCTCCGGCTCATAATTGATCATTACAGTTTTGAATTGGCTGCGAACATTTCACCAGGGCATTTTCAAATTAAAAAAAAAAAATCTGGATTTCTAGCGTCCTTTGAGAAAGCCTGTCGGTCAGGCATCACGAGGCTTGCCTCCCCACCTGGAAGTTCCACAGGCTGGAGCGGAGCGGAGGGTCCCCCTGCAGACAGGGCATCTGCTCTCCAGCAAACCCTCCCCCCCCACGGTCTCTACTGTCCTTCTCTGTCAACCACCCTTCTCCCCTGACCTCCTGTGGATTTCCTGCACCTGCCCACTTCGTATGTTTGCACTGCACGCTTGGCCTCTGTGGACTGTTACTTTGCAACACTTGTTTTAGCCTTTCAGATACACGTGGCCAGAGTACCTTACAGAGAGAAGTGGGTTAGTCCCTTGAGCAGCTTGGTGGCCCCGTGTCCGTGTCTGGATGTTACTTCAGTTTGATTGAATGGGTAGTTATTGAGCCCTCGCTGTGTGCAAAGGCTAGAAGCAGCTGGGCCAGTGGGAAATCAAGCTGATGACGGGGTTATCGGTGCATAGACACCTGGTAGCCCAAGCCTGGGTGTGCGAGAATTTGCCAAGGGAGGGTAAACAGCGCCCAGTGTTGCTTCAATAAAGGCCAGTTAAGATAAGAACGGCAAGTGACAAGCGTGCCCTGTGTCTTCCTGTCGGGGAGATAGCAGGTTGAGGGGGACGATGGGAGAGAAAGCCAGGTGGCCAAGTGCTGAGAGGTGAGTGGATGGTGGGCACAGAGGCAGGGACAGTGGACAACAGTTCAAAAAGATGGGCTCTGAAGGGGCACTGACCAGACATCAAGCACTGGGGTCTAGACTGTTCTGGGAGGGCTGCAAGGGGAGGGGGAGGGGTATCTACAGGAGACTGGGAAGGAGCCTGTGGAGAGTGATTTGTGTTCACAGAGCGCCCTGGGAGCCCGGGGACACAGGAATGTAGCACAGACGGAGAATTCACTCCGAGTTGGAACTGAGAGCAAGGCCTGAACATGGGATGAAGAGAGGGAAGGTGGGAACATCCCTCTCAGAAGCCTCTTTTTTTTTTTAATGTTTATTTATTTTTGAGAGAAAGAGAGACAGAGCATGAGCGGGGGAGGGGCAGAGAGAGGGAGACACAGAACCTGAAGCAACTCCAGGCTCTGAGCTGTCAAGACAGAGCCCGAAGTGGGGCTCCAACCCACGAACTGTGAGATTATGACCTGAGCTGAAGTCAGATGCTTAACGGACTGAGCCACCCGGGCTCCCCAGAAGACTTTCTCTTTGGAGCATCAGATCAGTCCAGAGATTTTTGAGGCCTCCTTGGGATCCGATAAGGGACCTCAGAACGTGAATGCATTTGGACATGGGGTCTTTATTTTTATTTAAAAAAAATTTTTTTTTGTTTTTAATGGCATTTGTTCGTCATGTCTGAGCAGAGACAAGACCTGTTTTACTTTCTAAATTTTTTTAATGTTTATTGTTATTTTTGAGAGAGAGACAGAGAGACAGAGTGCAAGCAGGGGAGGGGCAGAGAGAGAGGGAGACACAGAATCTGAAGCAGGATCCAGGCTCTGAGCTGTCAGCACAGAGCCCGACGCGGGGCTCAAACTCACGAACTGTGAGATCATGACCTGAGCCAAACACTTAACAGACTGAGCCACCCAGGTGCCCCTGGAGATGGGGTCTTTAAAGAGATACCTCAGGTTAAATGAGGTCATAAGGGTGGGACTCTATAAACCCAGAGGACCGGGGTCCTTACAAGAAGAGGAAAAGACATTAGGAATGTGCACACGCACACAGAAGGGGCCATCTGTAAGCTGAAGAGAGCAGCTCAGGAGAAACCAGACCTGCTGACATCTTGATCTTGGACTCTCAGCCTCCAGACTGTGAGGCAGAAAACTCCTGTGGTCTAAGCAACTTTGTGGGATTTGTTGTGGCAGACTAAAGCAGGAAAAACAGGAGAAGCAAGAAAAGAGCTATGGGCTTTATGTTGAAGTCACCAGCATCTGTGGCCCTGGAAAGACTAATGTATATATATACACATATATATGTATACACATATATATACACACATATATATGTATACCCATGCATCTGGCACTTGATTTCAGCTCTGGTCATGACCCAGGGTCATGGGATCGAACCCCTCATCCGGCTCTGCACTGACAGCGTGGAGCCTGCTTGGGATTCTCTCCCCCTCTCACTGCCTCCCCCCCACTTCCGCCATGCTCTCTCTCTCTCTCAAAAATAAATAAGTAGGGGTGCCTGGGTGGCTCAGTCGGTTAAGCGTCTGACTTTGGCTCAGGTCATGATCTTACAGTTTGTGAGTTCGAGCCCCGCCTCGGGCTCTGTGCTGACAGCTTAGAGTTTGGAGCCTGCTTCGAATTCTGTGTCTCCCTCTCTCTCTGCTCCTCCCCCGCTCATGCCCTCTCTGTCTGTCTCTCTCCTTCAAAAATAAATAAAGACACTTAACAATTTTTTTTAAATAAGTAAACATTTTATTTTTTATTATTAAAAATGTTTTGTGTATTTATTTTTGAGAGAGAGAGACAGAGCACGAGCAGGGGAAGGGCAGAGAGCGAGGGAGACACAGAATCTGAAGCAGAGGCCAATGCAGGACTCGAACTCACAAACCGTGGGATCATGACCTGAGCTGAAGTCGGATGCCTAACTGACTGAGCCACCCATGTGCCCCAATAAATAACATTTAAAAAAATTGTGTTGAGCAAGACAAAGACGCAGAGGATGGCCTTTCACGTAGACAGAGCTGAGTGTTTGATCCAGCAAGTCACAAACCTGAGTTTCACTTTTTATTTGTAAAAAGGAGATCACAAAACCCACCTAGGAGGGTCATTGTGAACTTAAAATGAGCTGAAATATGTAAAACGTTGGGCACACTACCTACAAACATTTGTTATTAGGAAAGGTGGCATGTAATTAGGCTATGTTATTTTGTTAGTATTATTGAGAAATAAATAAATTCCTGGGGTATAAATGCTTGCATTCACATCTTGACACTTGGTAAGGAGTTGGCGGGGGGTGTGGGGGGGTGTGGGGTGGGTATGGCGCACATATTGGCTCACATATAGGCCTTTGTACTGACTTGGGTGTAGAATCACCATGAAGTATAATCCCAGAAAACCAAACTCAGAAAGGCTGACCCATAAAGATGTTTGCACTCAGCATGGTGTCTGGCACATAGTAGGCAGTCAAAAAGTATTGGCGAATGCATTTATGAATGAAGAGCTCTTGCTGAGAATGGTAAAAGACTGAACATCTATAACCATCTGTGGATGGGTGTATTATTCAACCCTCTTAGTGTTGCAAGTGACAGAAACGCATTCAAACCAGCCTAAGCCAAAAACTTAAAATAAATTTTAAACGTTTACAAATGGAGGGGGAGAATTTGTTGGCTCAGAAACTGACAAGTCCAGAAGTCTGCTTCAGGCATGGTTGGATCCAGGGACAAAAGAGATGTATTGAGTAGTCTGCTCTCCTCTTCTTCCCTGTATTAGCTCCATACCCAGGCAGGTGTTCTCTCTGTGGTGGTCCTGAGAGCCCCCTCCGGGCTTCTACCCTCTATGTATCCAACAATTCACCCACAAAAGAGGGAGCTCCCTTTCCAAACAGTGCTAACACGAGTCTTAACTGGACTCTAAGTCAGCCAGCCAGAGTCACGGGATCATCCTTGTTCAGTCAGCACTGCTCAGGGCCTGTGAGTAGGGGAGAGATAATTTCCCAAAGGAAAAACAGGGTGCTGTTCCCAGCAGAAGGGAGACTGGTTGCTAGGCAGGCACAGACCATTGCTGCCCCCTGGACCGAGTGGAGTCAGGTGACTGGGTGAGAGAGAGAAGGACGAATGCCACCTGGAGGACATAAGGAGGTGGCTACCCAGAGCTGTGCTGGGTCCAGGCAGGACCGAGGCCACTGAGGATTTAAGGAGGCTGGGATCTGTACCAAGATGTCAGGCCAAGTGGCCAGGTGGTAGACTGATTCAGAAAATGGCCCTGCTTCTCCACCTGTCCTGAATCCACACCCTCTGCAATGTGACTTAGCATCATCTCTCGTCAAGAGTGGAGCCTATTTTCCCTCCCTAGAACGTGGGCTGGCCTTTGTCACTTGACATAGACTGCGGGGTGGTGGGGTGGCAGTTCTGAGCTTAGGCCTCAAGGGGCCTTCTGTGACTCTGGTTCCCTTGGACCCCTGCCTCCACCACGTGAACGGTCCTGGCTATTTAGCTGGGGGATGAGAGGCCATGCGAAGCCGTCCCAGCTGTCCCAGCCACAGCCCCAGACACAGGAGGGAGCCCTGCATGGCTAGTAAAGCTGTCTAGCTGACTCACAGATGACTGTCCACACATGAGTGAGTCCACTGAGCCCAGCTCAGGTCAGAACTGCCCAGGTGACCCGCAGACTCATGAGCAGTAGTTGGCTGCTGTTTTAAGCCACTGAGATTTGGGACTGTCTGTTACACGGCATTGTGTGGCAAAGTAGGTTCCCGATACAAGGCATTTAGAGAGAAAACAGAGCTAGTGCTTGGCTTGCCAACCCGTGCCCCCTGGCACGGGGCTGGATTTACTTTGGGGATCACGTCTGCTTACAGCCTGGTGGAGTCTATCGTGTCTGTGGATCTCACACAGGGATTTTAAGTGTCTGACATGTTTCTCAGAGACATGGGCCTTGGTAATGCCTGGAATTATCTAGCTTGAGCTGCTGGGGACCAATGTGCACCACTAGGCACATCCGAACCTCGCTCCCTACCCCCGCTGAATTGCACGCTTCGATTTAGCCATTTTTACACGGTGGCTGTGCGTGGAGAACAAGCACAGAACATACGTGGCTTCAAAGAGCAGTCTGTGGGAGACTGGGAGGAATGGAATGGGTCCCAAATCCCATCCGAGAGCAACATTAGCCATTTGGTTGTAGGGAGAGAGAAAGAATCCAAGAGACAGGTTTAAAGTGCATTTAGGACTTCTCTGGAAGAAAGTTAAGGAAAGAGGAATCTGCCTGATGCCGGAAACTGCCCACTGTAGCAAGGAAAGGATGAAAGAAGTTAACACATCTTCCCACCCACAGCATCCCTGTCCCTAGGATCCAGGAAACTGTCTCCTCTCCTCCCATCCTCACGAGGGCCTCCAGGCACACACGGGAAACAGCCTCTGGGGGCCCCAGCATGTCCCACTGTGTCGTCCACCGCTACACCTGCTCTGCTCATGTGGCCTCTTCCAGGGAACGTCACTGCCACCCAGCCAGGCAATCGGCCACCAAATCCTGCTCACCCAGAACCGAAACATCTCTCTGTCCTCCCCGCCCCCACCTCGGCCACGCCGTCCCCTTCTCAGATGCCCCACTTCAAAGTCGCCACTTCCAAACTGGACTTAAATTTGTCCGCCGGATAAAAACCCCCCATTCTACCATCTGACGAGGCATGCCTTCCTAACCCTGTTCTCCCCCTTATCCCTGCCCAGCATCTCTCCTGCCTGCCCTGCTGGGCTGCAGTCAACTGCAGTTTTTTCAGCTTCCGAGACCCAGGCTCCCAGGTCCCTGCACCTGGGGGTGTCTTTCCTCCCTGCCTTCTTCCAAGCGGTCCCAGGAGGCCGGGGCTGGGTGAGGGACCACAGGCCTATCGTGCCCATTGGCATGGCATGTTCAAGGGCATCTGTCACCTTCTCTGGGGTCCAGGGTGTGTGTTTTGCAAGGGTATCCCTTCAGCCCACTGGGAGCAGACTTGGAAAGAAGGTTCCGACGTCCTCGCTTGGGGCAGAGTGTGCTCTGGCCGAGCTCTGAGGGGCAGATGGCAGACACTGCCCCAGACTGGGGGCCACCTCACAATCCACTTGCTGGTCACGGCCCCCACCCCCACCCATAAACCCTTCCCCGGGACCAGACCAGAGTCCTGAGGGTGCGTACAGCCGGCGGCTGCTTTGAAGGCCCCTCGGAGCCAGGAGGGGCAAAGCCAGGCCCCCCATTATGAGCACGCCTGCGGGCAGCCATGTTTCACGCTCCTCGGGGAGTTGGCGCCTCCGCGCTGCCCCATGTCCCAGTGCTTGTTTGGAGCGGGGGCCGAGGCCCACAGAGGGAAGCCTAGATGACCCTGAACCTTCCCGGCACCCAGAGCCCGACAGCTGAGGTAGCTGGAGATGCGGGGAGGCCGGGCCCCACCTCCCGCACCCAGGCCACTCGGGGCTGCTCCAGGCCACTGGGCTGGGCCTTGGGCAAGATGAGCTCCGGAGGTCACCAGGCCAGGGGCGAAACCATCCCTGAGCTGCGTGGGCCGTCCCCAGCTTCCAAGTCACTGAGTGCTCGCTGGGGAGGAAGGGGCACATGGGGAGGGGCTGGTCAGTGGTCCAGGGACCCTTGACTCCCCGCCCTGCCTCATCTCCCCACCCAGGGAGCCAGGGAAGGGACCTATTGGCCCCATGGGGGTCCTGTCACATTTGCGGGGGCCCTTTCCCAATCTGGGCTTCATGGAGGCCTCATTTGACCTCCAGAGGGACTTCTAAGAGGCCTCTTCGGCCTCTCATCACAGCTCACCTCAAACTTGCTCATGAACTCTGCAAAGATGCCGAAGAAGGCCTCAGAGGTGGTGGCTTTGGAATCCTCGCCGAAGAAGGCCAGCGCCCTGCCCAGCTCCTCGGTGGCCTCCCGCTGGAGCGCGTCCAGGGCCCGCAGCACCGGCTGGGCCGTCTCTAGGAAGGACTGATTGCCCCGTTAAGGAAACTGCCAGGCATCCTCAGGTTCTCGGGCAGTGACCCCAGGCTGAGCCTAGCTGCCACATGCCCTGTGCTCAGCCAGGAGCCATGCTTGTTCGGGGGGCTCCAGTCCCTTCGCACACTGCCCTCTCAGCTGGCCATGAAGCCCACCACAGCCAGTCAGCCTCGTGGCCTTCCACTTGTCTTCTCTGTAGGGTAGCCCTGTCTCCCCGGTGGGCTCTTCTCAGATGCCGTGACCCCTTCCTCCCCAAACACCCGCTGATAGTATCTCCCTGTCACTCTCTAGGCTTTGATCTCTCTCTCTCTCTCTCTTTTTTTTTTCTGTAGCATTTGCCGCTATCTGTACTCTGTGGCAATGTCCCCCTCTCCTGACTGCCTGTGACTTAAATCTGGGCTCTATGGCCCAGAAGGACAGATGGGGCGAGGCAGTGGCTTTTGGACAGTCAAAAGAACTCCTCTTCAGTTATGCAGACTTGGTGTACGTGCTTGGATTCTAAATCACCAGGATGGACCCTCTGCCAGGGCCCCCGGATCCCAGTGGCCACTGGGGCTACAGACGGCTCCCTATCCCGGTGCTGGGACCGGCTGCTCAGAGGATACTGTCATGACCACAGCAAACTTGTCCTCACTGGAGGGGGGCGTGCTCTGGCAAGCAGCCTGTATCTCACTGATGGTGCCATGGAGGTCAGCTAGGTCACTGGTCAGGGCCCGTTGATTCACTGTAGGGAAGGGAACAGAGCCTCACGAGCACCAGCCTCCCAGTCCAGGACAGTGGCACCCCACCCATGCACTCAGCCTACCTTTGGCAGCCAGGGGCACAGTGGGCAGGTCCTGAGCAAAGCCGAGGAGTTCTGGGAAGTGCTGGCTCAGCGATTTGGCAAGAATGTGCAGGAAGGTAGATTTCCCATCCACAGTCTTCGTGGAGTTCAGCTGCAAGTGATGCCCAGCAGACATACTCTTCAAGGACCCCATCAGATACCTGATCACACAGGGCTGGGTACCCTTGGCCCCACGTCTCCTGGACTGTGACAGCAATTCCTGGCCCTTGACACCCAGCTACTCCAAAGTTGCCAGTATTTCTTCCTCTGAAGCTCTGCTGGGATGCCCACAGGCCTCCTCAGGAGTCTGGAGGTTCCCTGGCCCAGATCTTTGAGACATCCTTCCAGCCCCCCAGGAACCAGGCCCACAGCCATCGGCTAGAGAAGGCCACCAGGTTTTCTGTCCTTGGCAGTGAGGCCTTGTCAGCAAATATAACCCCAGATTTTCTGACCCCTGGGTGACGGTGGTGGGACACCATTCACATGTCTTCCTTCTTTGTGATTTTCTGGAACCATATGTGGCCCTCCTGGGCTTCAGACATTCTAAAACATTCATATCTACAAATGGAGTTTTTCTTCTTCTCTTTTAAAACAGTCAAAGGTACCATGGGGAAAGGTCCCAGAAACAGTGGGAAGACCAGGTATTCAAGCTGTCCTTTCTCAGATCCTAGATCTTATAGGCGTAGGACGGCCTGACAGTGGTGGTGGTATTAAGGACACAGAAGCAACCAGGTGAGATTCTCTCCTTCCTCTTGGAGTCTTCCCTCCCTGTCCCCCACCCTCCATTTTTCCAGATCCCGAGGCTTGGCTTGGAAAAGGTCCCCCATCCATCCTTTACTGCAATTACATTCTGGCCTGCTGGCAGCCAGCTTTTCCTCCTGGGAGAAGGGCGCTCCTTGGCCATGACATTCTCTCCTCCCCTCTGCCACAACTTGGGTTGGGCCTGGCCTCCCCAGCCTCCATACGGTAGGGCAAGCTCATACATTACTGCGAACTGGTCCCCTCACCTCCGTCAGGAAGTTGATCTTGAAGCCTGTGGTCTTGTTGGTTTTGGGCTGTCCATCGTTGAGATAGTTGCCCATGGCCAACACAAACTGTGGAAAGAAAGGTGGGCAGGTCCTGCCCAGGTGCTCACCCCGCACCCCAGACCACTATCAGGATGGGCCTCCAGACTGGAAGCCCCAAGGGGCAGACAAGCAGGTGGAGTGATCGGAGAGTGGGTGCGCCCTGACCTCCAGGATCTTGGCGAGCTTCCGGCTGTTCTTGAGCTCAAGGGAGGCTTGGCGCAAGCACTCCAGGCTGCCCCGGATCTCTTCTGTCTTCTCCTGTAGGGTGGCCTGGAAGTGGAGACTGCGCAAGCGGGTTTTGTATTCCGGAACCGACAGCATCTGTCACGAAGTCAACGCCAGGATTGCACCCATCCCACCAGGGGCCCCACCTCCCCACCGCAGCCTGGGGTGGGGGTCAGCTGGCTGCCCGGCATTCCCCTCAAGAAAAATAAGCACAATCCCAAAATGAGCACACAAAAATAAGCACAATCCCATCTACCTTGAACCCCGGGTGGGAACTGGCCATTAAAGGTGTAAAACTGGGACTCAGAGGCGCGAGCGCAGTGGCGGTAGGGGAGCGGGACCCACGCAGCCCCGGTCACAGCGTGAGCCCCGATGGAGGCGGCCAAGGCCGCCGGGCAGCACCCCCCGACCCCGGGCGGCGGTCACGGCCGCAGCACCTGCAGGACGAACTGATCGGGCTCGCTGAGGCGGCCGGGCGCCTCGCGGAAGGCCTGGTAGCGCTGCTCCTCGTCGGCGTCGGGCGCGAAGAGCAGCAGCTGCGCCAGGTGCGCGGGCTCCAGGCGCCGGGGCTCCATGCTCATGAGCACCTGCCGCAGCTCCGCGGGGCTCAGCTTCAGGTGCGCCAGCAGGATGGCTGCGGGCCGGGCCGCCAGCGTGAGCCGGGGGCGGGGCCGGGCGGAGGGTGGGCGGGGCGCCTAAGTTCCCCGGGGCTACCGGGTGGAGCCTGGGCGGGGCAAGGAACTGGGCGGGGCAGGAGCCGGCCCGGAGAGGCAGAGGGTTCTTCCCAAGGCCGAATAAAGGCGAGGACATGGTTCTCGAAGACTTAGACCTAGATTCGGGTGGGGTCTGTGGGCGTGGTGCCAAAATGAGGGAGGAGACCCCGTGAGGGAGAGTAGAGGATGCGGCTGGAGGCGGGGCCATAACCCGGAAGCCGAGGCCTGTAGAGGTGGGGCCAACGAGGGGGCGGGACCAATGAGGGTGGAGCCCAGCGCGGCACCTGCGCCGGGGTGGGTTCCTTGACCTAGGAGGGGGCCTTCACCCAGCCGGTGTCGGACCCCCACGGAATAATGTGTCATCCACCCCCGCGGATCCAAAGCTCTGCGGCCCAGAGACGGGGCCGCCTCCTGTCCCCCATAAGCCCTGGGACTCCCCGAACCCCTCACAGGTGTTGTAGGCCTTCTTGTGAGACAGGATCTCCACCACTTCTTTCTTCCTGAAGGGTTCGGGCCCGGGCAACGGCTCTGGAAGGGAAAATGGTTTAACGGGAGGACACTAGGCTGGTGGGACGGCCCAGGAGGGGTGTGGCCGCACCCAATGGCGAGACACCCCTTGACAGGGCCGTGACTGAATCAGCTCCAGGTGTCCACAGTTCCTTCATTCCTCAGTCTCCCACTCAGGTGTAACATACTCAGCATGCGTGGTGGGTGCCCCTCCCCTCCCCGCCCCTCCCCGTCCCCCCCCGCCGGGGCCCTTGGGACTGAGCTGCCCAAGTAAGGTGAACCAACCACCTCTTCACCTTGCAGATGCTTCCTGGATGGACAAAGGCCTTTGTCTTCCATCCTGCAACCACCTGTCACACATGATACCCCTGGCTGCCTGGAACCCCACCCAACAATCCTATAGGGAGATACCCAGAGAGGGGAGAGGGGACAGAGAGACTAGAAGGGACATCTAGTCTCCTAGATATGGATGCCTCCTGGTCACCTGATTCTGGCTCTGTGACTTTAAGCATATTATCTAGCCTCTCTGTGCTTCTTTATCAAGAAGCCAGGGTGGTCACAGTCCCTGTCTCATAGGGTCATCACGGGATTGATTTAGAAACAAGGGTGTCTGGCATTTGGGAAGCATGCAATAAATGCCAGCTATTACGGTCATCTCCACTTTGAGACAGGAAAACTGAGGCTCTGCGAAGTTAAATAACTCAGGGACACGGTAAGCAAATGGCAGTCGGTGCAGGCCTCTGGGACTCTAAGCCCCGGGATGCCACAAAAGGCAGCAGGTGGACTTCCAGAGAGGGCTTGTGGAGGGTTCCCCCAGGGCCCTCGGGCCACTCACTAGCAGGTTTCTGGGTGCCGAAGTGGAGCTCCAGATCGAGGTATTTTACCATATCACTCAGCTTATCATAATCAGAATCTTCCCCGAGCTGCAAGGCAGAGGGCGTCACAGTGAGGCCCTACCCTGGCAAACGCACTGCCACCGCCCACCCCACCCACCCTCTAAGGGCTGCCCTGGGAGCTACTGAAGGGAGAGCCCTCGTCAGGCCCTGGGGTACACGTGGGGGCCAGAGGAGACTGCGGGAGACACAAACTCGTCCAGGTTATCAGGCGGTGAGCCGCTGCCTCCTCAAGTCCATTGCATACGTACACCTGCAATACTCCCCCTGCAGAAGCCAGCAAGCTGCACTGGGGCAGGCGGATGAAGGGACTGCAAAGGGGCCGCAGCCAACCGAGGGGGCTTAAGGAGGTGGCCAAGAGCTCTGGCCTTGCTTGGGGGTGTTCTTTGCAGGGGGTGCGCTCACCAGAGCTGTCCTGGGTTCACGATGCTAGGTAAACGGAAGCGGGAAATGCCAGGGGCTACAAACTGGACAGGGGCTTGTCTTCAATAGTGCTGCCCAGGCCACCTACCCCTGGTGCAGGGCACCCCCAGGCCTCAGGTCACCTACCTGACCCCAGATGGTGCCTTCCGAGTTCTCCACCTGCTCCCACCGTAGGCGCTTGACGCTCATGTGGCTGGTCTCACTTCGGCGGTGGCCCAGGCCCCGGGACAGCATGGGGGGTGCACAGGGCACCGGTGGGGGCAGGGGTGGTGGGGGCGGTGGAGGGACTGGGTGGCTGAGTTGGGTGAGGGGCTTGACCAGTGTCTGAGCAGGGCCCCGAGGACCATCGGGGATGCGGGAGCTGGGCTTAGGGTCATGGAAGGGCAGAGGTGGCGGAGGCGGGGGGCTGAGCGGGGGTGGGGGGATGTGGTCGGAGACGGAGGAGTAGGTCAGGGAGCTGCCTTCCTCACTGCTGCTGATGCACTCGCTAGCGCTGCTCCGTTCGTTGGTCACAAAGCTGCCCTGGTCATCGTGGAAGCTCATCTGCCAGGGCGGAGCAAGGTGAGGGAGAGTGGGATAGCCTGGGGCAGGGGGTGGGATAGCCTGGGGACAAGGATAGGACAGTCTGGGAAAAGGAACAGGGTAACCCGAGATAAGGTATATGGGGTGGCCTTGAGTGGGGGGTGTCATAGCTTGAGTCAAAGGGTGGGATAGCTCAAGCCAGGGGCTGGGGTAGCCTGGGACAGATTCTGGGATGGACCGGGGCAGGAAGGGGAGTAGCCTGGGGCAGATTCCCAAGGGCAACAGGCTTCTTGCGGGAGCCCAGGGATATTGTTTCCCCTTCCAGACCCCCATGGCACACCTGGGCCCCTCGCCCTCCACACCTGCTTGCACGCTCACCTCCTCATAGTCATTCTCAGGGCTCAGGAAATCATCCACGACAGTGACCCGGGGGCCCAGCTGCTCACTGAGCACATCCAGGAAGCGGTCAGTATCCCGGCTGCGCATGGGGCGGGAGAAGGTGAAGAGCTTCCTGCGGCTGGGTGGGCGGGCAGGGTCCGGACTTGGGGGGCTGTCGGAGCGGATGGGCCCGGGGTCTGGCTGTGGGGAGGGCGCCCTGCTGCTGTCCAGGCTGGCGTAGGGGTGAGACTCAGAGCTGCTGGGGGAGGCCAGGCCCCCTGAGCACAGTGGGTAGTAGCAGGGGGAGGGCAGGAGCCGCTCGCTGGGCCACGAGACGCTGGACAGGGTCCTGGGCCCTGGGGTGGGGGATAAGGTGTGAGGTCTCTTCAGTCAGCACCTGGGTCCCAGGTGCAGGCTGGAGGGGAGGGGCCCGGGGCAGGGTGGCTCTGTGTCCCTGGGTACCTTCCTTTCCCTCTCTGGACACAGCACAAGAAGACCCTGGATGCCCCTGCCTCCCCAGGCCCTTCCCTAAGGGAAATCAAAGGTCAGAGTAGGTGAGGGGGAACAGTACTTAGCCCCAGGACAGGCCAGACCCCAGCTCATCTTGGTCCCACCTAGGACTGACCGAACACAATTCAAAGGGGAGATGGGCCTTCTCCGGGCCCGAGACCAAGGATCATGAGGCACCTCCCGCACCCGACAGGCCCTTGGCTGACAGGAACACTGCCCTGGTGTCCTGCCTTCTGAACTGCAGAGAAACTAGCTTCTCAGTTGGGCCATTCACAGAGCAATGCATGCACTTAATAGTTTATCCAACAGCCACATGCTAACTCAGGGCTCCTTAGGGGAAAGACCTGGGCTCTTCTAAATCTATAGGAGGGGTAAGGGTTGGAGGGGACCTGGGAAGACCTGCGACAACCCTAACCTTGATGGACCTTTGCCATGGAGGCCACTGAGGTTCCCCACAACTCAGTCATGGAGCCATGCAACAAAGGGGAGGCTCGAAAGATGTGCCTCAGATGGGGAAAACACCCAGACAGACAGCCCAGTGGACAGAAGCTAGTGCTGCCTTCAGGAACCCCAGCCGGCTGAGCCCCTACCTGCTGCACCTGCCGGGCTGGGCACTGGCGGGGAGGCACGGGATCTGGACGTGGTCCCCACCTTCCCTTTGAAACTGCTGCTCAGTCGGGACTCGAGCTCCGCATAGACGGCTGACATCTTTGGGGAGAGGAGGCCAGGGTGAGTCCAACCCACCCTCCCCTCCCATGTGAGGCCCTCACATGGCCTCAGAGGCCAGGCCTGGGTGGTCTGGGAGGCAGGGATCTGCCCCAGCCCCAGGAGCTACCTATTCCCAGCAGCCAAGTGAACCACCAGGAGGGTGGTGAGGTCTCACCATCTTCGGATTGGGGGTCTCAGGGAGGGACGTGCCGTCGCCTGCCTGGCGCTCGCCTGGGATTAGAGGAAGAGGCATCTCAGGACAGTCACCGGGACCTGCTGGGGGAATCGGGGAGGGTGGAGTCCACCGTGGAGACATCCAGTGACCCTTCTGAGCTCTAAGGCTCAGGTTCCAGCCCAGGCCCAGTGGGCAGCCATGGAGAAAGAACTAGCAAGCCCTGCAGACCCCCGAGAGCCATGGCTCAGCCCCGCTCAACCCGTTCTCCGGGATCTCTCGTCTCACCAACCCCATTTTGCAGGTGGGAAAACGGAGCCCTGTTCCTCACACCCAGTCCCGCCTTCCCGTCCAGAGCCTCACCGCAACTGAGGCTGGCCTCCAGGCCCTGGGACCGGAGACTGCGGCGGCACATGGAGGAGGCCCTCAGGGAGCTGCGTCGCTGGGGCTCCAGCACCGGCTCGGGCTCAGGCTCGGGCTCAGGCTCCAGGTCCAGCTCGGGCTCTGGCTCTGCTGTGGGACATGAACAGGAGACGGGCCCCCTGTCCTCTCAGCTCAGGGGCCTCCCAGGAGGGGTGAAGGCAGCAGCTGTGTGCACCGATCTGTGACCCCAGGCTCTGCTTAGCAAGTGGAGAGAGATTGTACACCTACTGCTCGGCCTATGCTCCGAGCCTCTTGCTAAAACCCTCGAGCCTCTCCCAGCAAATTGTGGGTCCCCAGGACTACGGATGGTGGGCACACAAGGGCCGGCACACAGGTCTGCAGGCTGTGACCTAGCAGGTGCAGAGTATGTAGAGCATGGGCACAGGGTTTGGCCTAAATGATGGGTGCGGCTTTATGGCCACATGGGGGACACTGTAAGAGATGGGCAGCTGTGGGAAGCTGAGGCCACACATCATCCGGCAGGCCCTGGTGTGTGTCCGTGTGCATCGAGGCGCACCAGCCAGGTGTGACCTGACTGTGTGCTCACTCTCCAGCTCTGTAAACAGCAACCACACGAATTTCCTGGTCTGTGCCACATTTCTTCAGGTGCAATGCACGGCCACTGAGGTCACTCCCATGTTGTGGGTGAGAAGCCTGGGCTTCCGGGCGGACAGGCAGGGTGTCTAAAGTCTGAGATAAGACTGCAGATGTTACTTAAGGGTGAAGCTGAGGGGCACCTGGGTCGCTCAGTCGGTAAAGCGTCCGACTTTGGCTCAGGTCACGGTCTTGGGATTTGTGAGTTCGAGCCCCACGTCGGGCTCTGTGCTGACGTTCAGAGCCTGGAGCCTGTTTCGGATTCTGTGTCTCCCTCTCTCTCTCTGCCTCCCCTGCTCAAGCGCTCTCTCTCTCTCAAAAGCAAATAAACATTAAAAAAGAAATAATAATAATAAAAAAGGTCAAGCTGGCAAGGCGCATCCGCGGGGCCAAGTGTGCGACCAGCCCGGGTGTGTCGGGCACGTGCCTGCATGACACAGGGGTGCATCCGTGTGTGGAAGAGGCCCAGGTAGGCTGCGATCTGAGAACAGGTGTCTGGCTCTTCGTGGGCGGGGCAGCGGGAGAGGCTGCTTACCTGTCACGGCCGTGTAGCCCAGGAAACACGCGATTTTCTCCCGGCACAGCTCCTGCTCCTCGTAAGTCAGCAGCTGGTGGATGAATTGCCAAAGGACTTGCTTGGCAGGTGTGTCCAGCACAGGGTAGACGTCCACGATGAGGGTGTCAATGTTCCTGGGGGAGGGTACGGGAGCAAGGGCTTCATTACTCAGGGGCTCACCACAGGGGGAGCGAGAGATGGACAAGGTGGGGGGCACTTCCAGGCCACAGAACCCTGCGGAGACAGGGAAGGGAGGAAGGCAGGCCTGGCGCTCGGCCACCCTGATTCAAATCCTGGCTCTGCCACTTACCAGCCAAGTGACCTTTCTCAAGTTACTTAATTTCTCGGTGCCTCAGTTTCCTTATCTGTAAAATGGGGATAAAGATAGCATCTATCTCATAGAGTCACGGTGAAGGGGAAAACACATAGAGTGTACTGGGGAGGCTGACTCACTACCTCAGGGATTGGCAAATGATGGCCCGCAGGCCAAATTCTGGACCCCCTTCTGTGTCTGTAAAGGAAGTTTTATTGGAACACAGCCATGACTCTTTGTTTATATATTGTCTACGGTCTACGGCTGTTTTTTTTTTTTATTTTTAAAAAATGTTTATTCATTTTTAAGAGACAGAGTGCGAGCAGAGGAGAAGCAGAGAGGGAGACACAGAATCAGAAACAGGCTCCAGGCTCTGAGCTGTCAGCACAGGGGCCGACACGGGGCTCAAACTCATGAGATCATGACCTGAGCTGAAATCAAGAGTCGGACGCTGAGCTGACAGAGCCACCCAGGCGCCCCTAAAATAGTAATTTAAAAACTCAAAATAAAATGTCACTTTCTGGCTGAAAGACTGCAGGTATGAGTGACAGCGGTGCTCTGGGAAAATATTTGGTATTACTTAGTCAAACTAGGTACACAAGGGGCGCCTGGATGGCTCAGTCAATTCAGCATCTGACTCTTGATTTCAGCTCAGGTCATGATCCCAGGATTGTGGGATCGAGCCCCACATTGGGCTTTGCACTGGGAGTGGAGCCTGCTTAAGATTCTCTCTCTCTCCCTCTCTCTCTGTCCCTCTCCCACTCTCCCTCTCAAAATAAATAAATAATTTTTAAAAAGGTACGCAAATACCTTAAGAGCCAGCAATTCTGCTCTGAGACGTAAATTTCAAACGAACTGTGCACAGCTTCGTGGGGAAATGTGCAGGACGGTGTTCACCAATGCTCCTGTGATGGAACACAGTGGTGGCAAGGCGGGGCCTGTCACTGGCAGGTAAATACCTCTGGCTGCAGTTATAAACAATGTATTCCATGTTCGCGGAACAACATGGACAGATCTAAACACACAGCACTTGGTGGAAGAAAGTCACACACGGAATGTGCAAAGAATAGCACAATCATGATGCGGAACAAACAGATACATCATATGTGGGGTGCCTGGCTGGCTCAGTCAGAAGAGCATGTGACTCTTGATCTTGGGGTCATGAGTTCGAGCCCCACGTTGGGTGTAGAGATTACTTAAATAAAACTTAAAAAAAAAATCATATGAAACAGCAATGCCTACACTTGAGGAACACATCAGACAAAAGGATGCCCGTTAAATTCATCAGACTGGTGCCTTGGCAGGGGAGGGATGTGGGAGAGGGAGTGGAGCTAAAAGGCAATGAAAGGTGGAGACAAGCCCAGCATCCAGATAGACAACATGTGGCCTGTCCACAAAATGGAATGTTATTTGGCTACGAAGAAGGAAGGAAATAGATACCGTAGCTTGGATGGACTTGGAAAACACGATGCTGGGCGAAAGAAGCCAGACGTGAAAGCCCACATACTGTGGGCTCCTATTCATGTGGGAGTCCAGAACAGGGAAAGCCACAGAGACACTGAAGCAGATTTGTGGTTGTTTAAGGGGTGGGGGGAGGGCAGAGGAGGAGGGGGTGACAGTGAAGAGGTGTGGGGTTTCTTTCTGAGGTGATGAAAACGTTCTCAAACTGAGTGTGGTCACGGATGCACCGATGTGTGCATTAAAAATCAGTGCCTCGTACCCTTCAGTGAGTACATTGTGATGGTGTGTGAGTTATATCTCAACAACGCTGTTTAAAACAAAAAAAAAAGAAAAGGGCACGGACAGGTGAGGGGTTTGCACGAGCCGTGACAATGACCCTATGGACTGAAGTTACAAAAAGGAAGACACCGACCTAAGCACCCGCTCCCCCCTGCCCCATGACGGCCGGCCGGCTGGTGGCGAGCGCCCACAGGCCAAAGTCTTGTGAGCGGTCCATGACCAGTGCAGCTGGTGGTTGTTGCTTCACCTTGCAGAGGCTAGGTCACGTGGCTGGGAGGTTTAAGAGTGAGGGTTTGCTGTGGGGCACCTGGACTGCCCACCCCCCTGGGGCCCCTGGTACCAGCTGCTGCTTTCCTTGAGTTCCCCCCCCAGCCTCCCCCCCACCCACCCAGGAGAAGGGGGTGGAGGAGACCCAGGCAGGGAGACCCCGATGGTGAGTCTGGGCAGGATTTGGGGCCCACCCAGGGCTGGTCCCGCCACCTGTCTGGTTCAGCCACCTGTGCTGGAAGAAGCTCTCAAGTGCCCGGCAGACCCCATAGCGCTCGGGAGGCGTGAGCAGGTGCTCCAGCTGCTGGCTGAAAGTCCTCCCCTGAACCCGGATGCTGGAGGGTAGGATCTCTGCCACCCACTGCAGGGAGGTGAGCGCCGAGGACGGGTTGGGGGAATCCAAAGAATCGGAGTCTGTCGGGGACCACGGGCAGGAGAGGCACAGGTGACCCAGCATCCCCAGGTTGGATGTCGTGTCCCTGGCAGCTGGGGGGAGTGCCGGGCACTGGGAGCCACACCTGCTGCCAGAAGCTGGGGACAGGGATGCAGGGACAGCCCCTGGCAGGGTCCCTGAGGCTGCCCCACTGGAATCTACGGCACCACGTGGGGAGGGAAGCTGTAGGCTTAGGGGGAAAGGCAGAGTCCTGTGCAGACTCGTAAATCCCACACACGGAGCCCTGGCAGGGTGTCTGTGAGCCGTAAAGCCTAGTGGTAGTGGGTGTCTCACCGCTGGCAAACGGGACAAGCCCCTCCTCCACCACCAGCGTGGGCACCGCGCCACTGCCTTGAAGCATGGACACCACCTTGTCATGGGAGCAGTTCCTGCCGAGAAGAGATGGCCCAGGAGGGCCTGATCAGGATGAGCCCTGTCCAGACCTCCCACCAGACCTCCTTGTCCTGCTGGTAGAGGCCACTCAGCATGCCCACAGCTAGTCCAGGACCAGAAGTCGGGTCCTGCTCATTCATATCCTCTGCAAGAGATGCTCCAGGCCCAGAACCAGCTGGACACTTCTGGGCGCAGAGGGATTGAGCCCACGTCACCCCTAGGCTGGGCTATCCTCAAGGGCAAGACACTCATGGTCCATTTAACTGTGTCCCTTGCATGGAGCTGGGGTGTTTTCTGGTTGGAAGGATCAATGACATCCTGGCTAGTGTAGGGGGACAGATTCAAGGGTTCCCACAGGAAGAGGGGCAGACTGTGGGGACCAAGTGGTCATAGGAGATTGGGACCACGGCCTGGGTGTCCCAAGAGTCAGGAGTCTTGGAGGATGATGTGTCACCAAGCTCTGATGTCCCCAATAGCCCCTGACCTCATGTCCAGTCCATTGAGGAAGAGGATCCGGTCGCCTGACTTGAGGGAAGCATTGTCAGCCGGGCTCCCTGGAAGTGAGAAGAGAGCGCGGGCCGGTCAGCTGGGCAGGGCCACGCTCTGCGAGCCCATTTCACAGGCGCAAAACGGGAAAAGCGGCAAAGGACAGCCAAATTCAGGCTAGCAGATCCCACATTAGACCCAGTACTCCTCTGCTCTCAGCTGCTCTGAGCAGGGAGTGAGCCCCTGGGTGGGCATGGGAGGGTTTGGGGCACAGTGTGGACCACCTGTCAGCCCTGAGCTGTTGAAGCAGTGCAGAAACAAGGAAGGTCTTGGGAGCAGTATTTCTGCAGCATCTGTGCACCTGCTGAGAGCCCCAGTCCATACACCGGTCTCTGCCCCTCACGTAACAGTTCACGTGGCAGATTCCTCTGTGCCTTTGTCATCAGGAGAAAGTGCGTCTGCCTAGAGGGACGCATGCGTCTCCCTCAGGCTGTGAAACATGGTGTATTAATCATGCTTGTTTGTTTCTGTGCTTCCTGATGCTTTGGTATCTTGGGGGTAATGGTGACCTGGGAAGCACTGCCCTCCCAGGGCTAGCCAACTCCTATGTGGTAAATGACTGGCTCGGAAAAGTGTCTCTTGTACACAACGGATCCAGAGCCTACAACCAACCAACCTCCTTGTCTACGGGGCTCTCACACCCCAGGCCACTGTTGCCCTGCCCTAATCACCCAGGGCCAGGCACCTCCCAAAAGGGGACAGCTCCTATGTCCCAGAGCCTGCTGAAAGCATTCAAACTCATCCTACACCTGCTTAGCTTGCTTAACCTGCTTGGCTCGATCCTTCCCTTTCCCATGTGGCCCTGTGTGGTGGTGTGGCCCTGCATGATGTGGCATGTCCCTTCCTCTTGGGAACTGTGAAGGACACGCTCTTTTTTCCAATGGTGATTATCTCCTGATCTGTTGGCCTCACTGCACCAGGATAATAATAAAACCTGCATTTTAAACCCAAGATAGCAGTGGACTCTCACTCGGCTTTGATGGCCCTGAAGGTCAGACCAAACCCAGTACCCACCACCTGGGGAGGGGCTGGTAACTTTGCTCCTGTGGATGCAGGTTTTTTTCCTTTCTGCCTCTTTTATCAGGTGCTGCTCTAAATTTGATTTGGAAGCAAGTGGGGGAAGGGACAGATGCCTAAAGAAAACGTACCCTCATGAGGCTGTGGGGACTGTCGGGGCAGAGGGGGCAGGGGGGAAGGCTGCTCAGGAAAGACTTGCTAGGGAAGCAGAGTCCTTTCCCTGGGGCTGAAAAGGGGGAGAGGAGAGGGCGATGGTGGTGATGAATCCAATCTGGCCCATCTGGAAGCTTGGGCCAGCCTGGGGTAGGAGGGCCAGTGGGGTTGTAGCCGGGGAATTCAAGATCACTGGAACGGGAGTCAGGAGATCTCAGGTTCTGGTCCTTGCTTTGCCAGAGCCTCTAAAGGCCTCAGTTTCCCCTTCTGTAAAAGCTCTTACTGAAGCATTGGTTTCGCTTCCTATGACAAGGAAGACAAGGGGGAAGCCTGGACACTGGGTTGGAGAGAACAGCATATCTAGATTTTAACATGGCCCTAGGCAAAGGATCTCCGGCTGGACCACGTGGGTGGAGCAGGAAGGTGGTGGCTCAGTTGGAAGAGACAAAGAGGAGAGATTACTCTTTTCTAGAGCACCAGCCCTTGGGCCTCTTCCCTACAACACTGTGCCAACAACTTAGTAGTGCACAGATCCGAGAAGAACTGGAACGCGTCAGTCATCTGAGATCCCCGTGGCGGGAGATGCTAAGGCACTAAGGCACTTTCCTGGGGATCAGAAGATGTCCATCCCACAAATCCATGCATTGGAGGTGTGAGATGAGGAAGGGTAGACAGGACTCAGCATCAGCGGGTCCACCAGTGGGGATGTGTCACCAGGAGCAGCATGCTCAGGTGCTGGGAGGTTATGAATGCAGGTGACCCAGCCCTGGGAGGTGGTTACCGGGAGGGAAAGTTCAGTTTAGGGTCAGGAGACATTTCTGCCCCACAGAGACCTTTCACAATGGAAGACACCCCCCCCCCACACACACACCCCACCTCCAGAGGGGGAAAAGGGAAAATTCCTGCACTAAGGCTCTGCCTTTTTCAAGATGCCACCATTCCAGGAGCACCCCACCACCACCACCAAAAAAAAAAAGGGAGGCAGGGTGGGGGTGGGAGGAGAGTCCAGATTGGGAGGAAGGGACTGGATAGTGGGCAGAGGCCCTGAGGGCCTGATGCCTCTCTGAGTCTGACCCGCCCAGCAAGTGCCAAGTTCACAGTGGGCACCCAGCACAGAGCACGCATGGTGTTAGGGTGTGGCCTGGGCAGGCATCAGGTGTGTGTCCTGGCTCTCCCAGTGTCTGGGACCGTGCCCTCAGCCCCCCACGTGGACGCAGGGAAGGTCTGGATGGAGAACTCGGGTCACTTGGCTCAAAGGTGACCCTGAACTTGGAGGGCGTTTGCCCCAACTCAGACGGATGTATCTAGGATACTTAGAGGGCACAGGCTACCTGAGATTTGAACCTGGGGGGTGGAAGCGAGTGGGCGGGTTACTGAGTATCGGCCTAACAGGGTCCTTCACTCCATCCAGGACAACCCGCCTACCCCTCACCAGGCAGGACAGACTCGATCCAGACAGGCCCATGGCCGCGCAGCGTGAAGCCGAAGCTCTTGTTGCCCTTGTAGACTCGGACTGTCCTGGGGAGAAAGAAGGGGTGGAGTGGGGGGGCTGGCCGCGTGCCCCGCCCTGGGGAGAGAGAGGCTAGGGGGCATAGGGGATAGAGATGTCCCGTGTCCCGCTGCCCTTAACCTCTCCTGCCTCGCACCCGCACCCCCCAGGTGTCCACGCCCCGACCCCGCGCGCTCTGCCCAGATCTCCACCCCGGCCCACCGACTAGGAAGCACCCGCAGCCCGTGCGCGCGCGCCCCGGGTACCTGCGCGTGCCCCCCGGGCCCGCGCGACCGCCCAGCAGCGAGGAAGCCTTGCGCGGGGGCGGCTCGTCCGGGCGGCGCGGGGCGGCGCTGGCGCGAGTGGACACCAGGAGGCGCTCGGGCCGCTCCTCGCTGCGGCTCCGGCGCAGCCGCTGCGCTCCCTGCGCCCGCCGGGCGCGGCACAGCTTGCCCAGCAGACCCTGCGACACCACCTCGTCGAAGCGCGCCCGGTGCTTCTTGGGGATGAAGATCCTGCGGGCGAGGGCCGCAGAGTCGGGGCGCGTCCCCAGACAGCGCCCCGGTCGCGGCAAGGCGCGGCCTAAAGGCTCCTTCTCGCGGGCGCCGCCACGGGCTCTCCCGCCCCTACCCCGGGGGTAACCGGGGAATCAGTAGCCCGCGCCCCACTCTCCCCCTCGCTGCCGGGACTGGCGCCCCAACCGGCCTGCGCCACACAAGAGCCACCGCGCCCGGCTCTCGCCTGGCTCGCTCCACCGCCGGAAAGTCACATTCGGACTGTCCCCGCTACTCTGGCCTTGAGGGACCTCAGCGCTCCCAGAGCGCGTTCATGGTCCTGTTCCCCTTCCTGCCTCTGTCTTCCCGTTTCTGACCTCTTCCCTAACTCCCTCGTTTCATGCCCTTGCACCTGCCAGGCCAAACCCCAGCCGGGGATCCCCCCACCACTCATCTTCTTCTTACCTGATTCCAGGCAACTCCGCAGGAGAAAACTGAAGCCACAATCTGCCCCGGGGTCAGACTCTCCCCAGACCCTCCTTACACTCCCCGTCCTCCTGCTCGCTTCTCAGGCCAGTCCTTTCTACACCTGCCTCCTCAGAACTTGCCAGGATTCCCACATCCAGTCCTACCTTTTACACTTTTGCCCAGGCTGTTGCCCCTGCCTGGTACCCTCTGTTTCCTAGCTACAATGGGCTCGACCCTCAGCACCCAACGCTGGCCTTCCTTCAGTTTAATCCAACATGTGACATACAGTAAGACCGTGCTACCTGTGCCAGCCAGGCACTCAGGTTCAGAGCTGACGGCACCGTGGTCCCTGCCCCCAGAGAAGCCACCTGGAAGTGGTGAGAGGCAGTGGGGAGGCTTGGATGGCCTCCCCGTGTGGGATCCACACCCTGGGCTGATTTCCTTGGTAGCTGTGGATGTCTTCTGCAAAGCTGGAAGCTCTCTGAGGGCTAGGTCTGTGGCTTGGCTGAGGGCCACAGTGACCAGTTAGGGTTTGGCACAGGGGAGGGACCCAGTGATTCAGTAAACAGGGGTCCACCAGCAGCCTAACCACACCTCCGAGTAATGGCAGCAGTTAGCACCCTGGTGGACTCCCCTGTCCATAGCACAGGATCTGGAGGCTCAGAGAAGATCTGTAACTTTCCAGGCTTACACAGCTGGCCCCCGGCACAGCTTGGACCGAAGGCTGGCCTCTGAGCCTCAGCTCTGTGGCAGGACTCTGCCGAGGGACTCCAAAGTTCTGGTTGCTAGTGAGGACTCCCTGGCTGCATCCCAAGGTTCCCTTCCATGTTCTTTGTACCAGGAGCCAGTGCCAAGGGCATGGTGGGGAGGAGGGAGGAAGAAGGGAACAGTGGTTTTGCAGCCAGCTGAAATATAATCCCTCTGAGGTTGTCCAGTGGCCCCCACCCTGTTTCCCCCAACCTCTATGGGTAGGATTAAGAAGACCAGGCAAGCAGAATAAGCTGGCCGATAGGAAGGAAGGGATGTGGATCCTCCAGGAGGAGGGGGCATCAGGGCTGCCCGCCCCCCCCCCCCTCTGAATGTTTCAGGCGACCAGGAGGCCAAGATGAAAGGCCTACTCAACTCTTCCAGGAGCATCCTGGCCTGATGCTGTCCTTGCTCATCCACAGCGATTCCCGAAAATATAGAGCCTCAGCCTCATTCCCCAGATGGTCACTCAAGGTCTCCGGAGCCTGACACTTCCATCTGCCTGGACTGCACATTCCCCACACCCTCCCAGACCCACCACATGTCTCAAGCTCAAGCAGAGGGATGACAAGTGGGAAGTTGTCCACCTCCCACTTGGGGCTCCAGCCCCAGGCTCCAGAAGGCATCGGCCCCGCTCCCCCAGCCCCTAGGTCGAACCTGGGCATGGGCCAGATGACCACCCAGCTCCACCCTCCAGCAGCAATTAGAAAAGGCCTTGCGCCCCCCCCCCCCCCGGGATGGTAACCACAGTGAGTCACCAACTGCACAGGTGGGAAAAGATTGGTGGCCTTTTCCCTGCTTGGTGTCCTCAGGGCTAAGCCAGAGGCCAAGGCTGCCTTGTGAACCAGATGCCCTTCCTGGCTGTGTCGGCCTCCATGAGGCTCAGTCTGGCCAGGTACCCCAGCCCTGGGTCTGTTCTGAATCCACTAACCCAGGACAGCCAGGTGCATTGAAGCCTCATGGACCACCGCTCCTCTGACTCTGCGGGTATGGCTGCCCCAGGACTCTCAGATCCCTGCTATGCCAACGGGCTTCTCTGAGACCACAGGACTCTTCCCTGGCCACACAACTTCAGTCAGTCAGTTCTGTTCTCTCTGCCTGGGGGGTCAGGTGTAAATCCATCTCCAGGTTCCTCCTAGGGGTTGCCCTAGGGTCCTCTCTCTCCACCACATTCCCTGACATGGCTCTCTGGCCAGTTCTCTCCATCTGCCCAATCGTAGGAAGGAGAGAGAGCTTTTCAGTCTCAGCCCTTGGTTTCCCCCCACCCCCATCCCGACCCCTAGAGGCGCAGGCAGGTTCCAGGCACCCAACGCGGGGAACTCGCCCCCGTGTGCCGGGTGGGTGTCCACCTCAGTGCCCCAGCCCCACCCCTTCTCAGGCCGCCCGAGGGGGTGCGCCGCGCCCAGGGCGCACAGTTCCCGGGGGCGCGGGGCGCGGGGGGGAAACTACCGAAAGTGCCGAGAGAAGCCCTGGTCCTTCCCCATCTGGAGCCGGCGGCGGCGGCGGCGGCGGCGCGGCAGGTGCCGACAGGTAGGGGTGGCCGAGCCCGCGAGCGGAGCGAGGGCGCCGCGACTCCACGAGCCTCTGCCGGGCGAGCGCACTCGGCCCCTCCCGAGCCGCCCGGGCCCGCGGCCCCGCTCCCGCCCCTTCTCGGGTGGCCCCGCCCCGCCCCGCCCCCACGGGGGACCCTTCCGCTAGCTCCGGGGGATCTGGGGGGAGGTTCGGGGCTGTCAACGCTGCTTCCTCTCGGCGGGCTTCTTCAGTCCCTCCCCAGGTGCCTCGCCTCCAGCCCCTCGGGCCCTGGCGCCCAGGCCCCCTGCACCTGGCTGCGGCGAGACTGAACCCCACAGTTCGGGAGAAGCTCCGACTTTCTTTTGTAGAGCACGGGAAGTCTTTCCGGAGAGGGTGGTCTTAGCGTTAGGCTTCAAGGAGTGGGTCAGCGCGGGGAAGCCCTTCTCACCTACCCCGGAGAGAAGCGCTAATCAAGAGGCTAGAGAGGGAGGCCTTGAACGCCATTGTCAGCGTCTGAGACTGAACACTGAGAACCGCGAGGAGCCAGGGGAGGGTCTGTCTCAGGATTTAAGGAGAGGCGGAGGGACCCCAGAGGTTTTGGTGCACCAGGGGAGTGGGTGAGGCTGGGAGGGGAACAGGGAAGGGTGTGGGGTGGGGTAAGTGGCTAGGTTCTAAAAACACAGAGGAAGGAGAGTACGTGAGATCTCCTGAGTGAGGGGAAGTGAGGAGGGGCGGCCAGGCTGGGGCAACTCCCAAGTGAGGCTCAGGAGGCCAGCCGGCCTCCTGTTGGGAGAGAATCTGAGGAACAGCTAAGGGGAGAAGTGGGAGTTAACAAGAAAGGGGGTCTGGACCCTTCTCTGGCTCTGGGCCTGCTACTCCCTGGGAGTCAGAGCAGGAACTGACCCCAGAGAATCCACTGCATGGTCATTTCTGGCTGATCAAGTCCTGCTCGCCCTCAGGAAATAGACACAGGACATCTTGAGGGCTCCTTAGGGGACATCAACAGAAAGCCGTCTCCTCACCATGAGGTGGCCACTACCCAGAGAGACTGGCACTGCAGAGGCAGAAACCCCCTGGCTTATAGCTCTGTGTCAGTCACTGGGAGGAAGGAACATCTTATGTGGTCCTGCCTAGGGGCTCCTGCAGCCGGTCACAGGGAGGCCCCTGCAGGACTGCATGGTCAGACCTGGTACTTGGTTCAGACCATGCTGCCCAGTCCACCCGCAGCCCCACGTTCCTGGCCCCAGTGAGGCCGCTGCCCTCCTGTTATCAACCAGGCCTGCTTTTCTCCCCACAGCAGCAGCAGCAGCAGCAGCAGCAGCAGCAGCGGGAAGCCGGAGCCAGCACTCATGCGGCATCCTCCCAGGCCTTGTCCTCAGCCCTGCCAGGGACAGAAAAGCCTGAAAACCTCCAGAGTCAATACAGCTCCCTGACATCTGCAGGGCCACCGCTGTCCATCATGAGCTGTTTCTGTTTGGCTCCAGGTGCAATGGCCCAGTATCCAGAACCAGGCCTGCCCGAAGGCCATGAAGACGGTCGGTCCACCTTGCTGTGGGCAGAGGAGGTGTGAACACAGGGCAAATGCCAGACACAGGCGCAAGTGCACACACCGCCTTGGGGCCAGGCGTCACTGTCGTCCCCTGTCCCCGTCCCTGTCTGTCCATGGCACATGCCGCCCCTCTGCCCCAGCAGCCCAGCGCACAGTGAAGGCATCAGAGGGGGATCATATCTGCACCTGGCCAGATAGCCCAAGACGACATGGTGGGGGGTGAGGGCAGGGGTCAGCCGACAGCTGGCCTTTGCTGCAGAGCCTGCCCCACGAGAGGATGCTACTAAAGGCACATCACTCTAGGACAGCAGTTGTCAACTGGGGAGTGATTTTGCCCCCCAGGGGACATTTGGCACTGTCTGGAGACAATCTGGGCTGTCACAAAGTGACAATTGGGAGGAAAGTGTGCTATTGGCATCTAGTGGGTGGAGGCCAGAGATGCTGTGGGCATCTGACAACATACAGCACCCCCACCCCCCGCCACAGAGAATTATTGGGCCCCAAATGCCAACAGTGCCAGGAAGAAAGAGATCTTCCCCAGGGGAAGCCCACACTAACTGAGCACATACTACGTCCCTTGTACTTTTGCTCAGTTTCATAAGAATTCTCCCAATCGCTTGGCATTATGGTGCCTCGGACATTTGTCATTAAAGCAGAAGAGGATGAAGTGGGGTGCAGGTGTCCCCTCACCCCAGATTCTCAACCGATCTCCTCCTTGCTTGTAGCTGGCACACTTCATTTATGTGATTTCCTACCAAGAGCCCTGCTGGGAACACGTAAGGGTTGGCAGCCCCATTCTTCAGACAAACTGTAGAGGCCAGTCAGCCTGCCCAAGGCTGCATGGCCAGTGAGTGGACCCGGGGGTTCAAGCTAGGTCTGTTGGGGTTCCAGATCCCAGCTTCCTCCATCACGGCTTCTGCTTCCCTCTCCTCCCACCCAGCTGCCCCTCCGGCTCCTCTAGATCCCCTGGAACACAGCAGACTACAAAGCCACCTTCGCTCCCCTGCTCCCTCCTGACTACGTCACACTTCCCAAACTGCCTGACCCGTCCTAATTAGAAAGTCATTTTATCACTTCATCAAACTGGGATCCCTTTGGGGATAGATCCACATTAGGCTCTGAGCTGCAGAACGAACCCCTTGGCCTACGTTACCACCGCTGACCCAGATCTTACCCTCATGGCAGCACCGACCAGGAGAACTTTCTGCGGCGATGGACACGTTCTAAATGTGCACTGTCCCGCACGGGAGCCACTAGTCATACGTGGCTACTGGGCACTCGAAATGGGCCCAGCTAGCCGGAGAGGCTGAATTTTAAATTTTATTTAATAATCATTAAATTTAACTTTTAAAAAAGCACATGTGGCTGCTGTGCTCCATGATCTCACTGCTCCCTCTGCTTTCTCCCCAAGCCTTCTGATCTGGCCCCTGGGACCACCCCTCAGAGGTCACACGGTGATTGGGGTGGGTTCCAGCCTCTGCCAAGCTCCCCCTTTCTCTCTCTCTCTCTCTCTCTCTCTCTCTCACACACACACACACACACAGGTTCACCTACCGCTTGCTGCTCAATCTCTCATTTAAACCTTGTCTCTCCCCAATGGGACATCCCAAGGCTGCAGCGGTGGCTCTTTGTGGCCACCCACCCCAGCAAGGTGGTTCACGGCCGGGTACTGTTGGGTGCCCAGTGTTGGGTACTGAGCGGCACCACCCTCGCCTTGGCAGGGTCCACTTCTGTGGCTACATGCCTGGCCCTGATGAAATCTTCTAGGGGGCTGTCTTCTCACCCCCATAGGACATACTGCCAGACTCGGAGGGTCACTGAGCCACAGCAGGGGCACCTGCTGCCTCCTCCAGGGAGCCTGTCCTGATTGCGCCCTGCTGAGTTAGCCCTGGGCTGCTGGCACTCAGCCCTCAGAATCACAGGTAACTGTATCTGTGGCTCCTCCATACCCCCTGTGAGCTCTCCCATAGAAGGTGCTGCACGGGAATCACTGCCGCAACCCTGGAACCCAGCGTGTGGGCCAACAGAGCCTGGGAGTGGGGGTGGGGAGGTGGACGGTAAGGAGATGGGGGTGGGGGCGGCTGAGGCCACACGCTGCCAAGGTACCCCTCTCCCTGCAGAGCCCAGCTGGGCGCCGCCCCCTCTGCCAGCATCCTCCCCAATTTTCCTGTCGAACTTGACAATCGCTGACAACAGAGCTGCCGTTTCATCCTCCCCAGCAGCGCCCCGGGGATGCTGCGGGGACCGGGCACCCCCGGCTGTCCAGGGTTCCCACTTCCCCGGGCTCTAAACCAAGCATGCCCAAGGGGGCGCCTCCCCCACCCCGGCTCTTCCTGACCCACTGCCGGTCGCCTGGGGACTAACGAACGGGAAAGCAGGCTCAGGGAGGCAGACAGGCTGTCCCGGGAGACAGAGGCGACAGAGACGGAAGCCGGGGCAGCTCCGAAGGGAGACGAGGGGGACCGAGAGGGCCAGCTGAGTCCAGCTGCTAGCAGCCTCGACACAAGTGTGCCAACTTCCCAGGGGACGGCGAGCCGCCCTCGCCCCTAACCCAGCCCTGGTGGAGATGGGCGGGGTGGGGGGCTGCCCATCCATCACCTCCCCAGGGAGCCCTCAGCGCCAGCGCATCATCCGCTGAAAATTAGGCTGTAGAAATAACTTTTTTTTCCCCTCTCTTTGGATTTTCCTAGCAAGGGGCAGGCCCCTAACTCACCCCAGGCAGCTCATGGTGGCCTCTTTTGGTGGCCTTCTGTGCTCCGCTGCAGAGCCGAGACGCTGCGCCCGGGCTTGGTGGGGGGGTGGCCAGCCCTGTCCCTGACATTGGCCAGGCCCAGAGGGAGGGGCAGGCTGTGGGGTGAATGGCAGCAAGGGGAGGGGGCGGGCTGAGCCCAGGAAGGGGGAGGGGGGAGCCATCGCAGGCCCTGGAGGCAGGGTGAGGAGAGAAAGACCCTGCGGGATCCCGGCAGGGAAGGCATCAGGCATCACTCGGAGGGGGCCTGATCAAAGCTGTGCCGTGCAGGGCTGTGATGCCCTGGTGGGAAAGGGGGTGGGTGTGGGGGGCTCAGAAGACTCAGGGGCCACGCCAGGTGTAAACCCACCAGGAATTTTTTTTCTAAAGGATAAACTGACAGGGTCCAAAGCTGAGCATAACACATAGTGCACAGCTGATGGGTTCATGGTCCTGTGACAGCACTCATTTGCTGTGTGACTTTTGGGCCAGCCTCTTAACCTCTCTGAGCCTCAGTCTGACTCTGAGAAATGGGCATAATAATAGTGCTGGGGTGATTCAGCCAGAGAGTGTTTCTCTAGGGCCCTGGTGAGGCCCCTGGCGCACAGCTGGCATCATCAGAGGGCACAGAGCACACACTGTTTGTAGCACGGGGCGTCCTTCCTGCAGGAGATGGGTCCTCTCTGCAGCCTGTCCCAGCCCAGCATCCAGCAGCCATCCCGACTCGTACACAGTGATGCCCTGGCACCCAGCAGAGCCAACAGCCGCCCTTCCCAGGGTCGGCCTTCAGGCCACCGGCCCACCCTGCGAGTGGGTCAGTGTTGGGGTTCAGTTCCATGGCAGGACGCACAGCATAGCGCCTGGGGCAGTGGCAGAACAGCGGACATCTCTAAGCAAGACACACTCTGCCTGCCCAGTCCTCCCCCAACAAAGGTACCTGAGGTTGTCCATGAGTGGTGCACGGGCCTCTCTGGGCAGCACCAGGGTGAGCGCCCACACCAGGTCATCAACTCGCTGCTGTGCCGCAAACTGCTTCAGGGCAGCGAACACCCGTTCCTTGGCGGTTGGCTGGTCCCCCAGGATCTCATCCACCTGCAAGGAAGGGTCTGGTGAACGACCACAGGGACCCAGAACAGAACACTGCTCGCCTCCGGCGCCTCCCTCAATTTCCCTCCGCAGGACAGTTGGAGCACTGCCTGAGCTCCGTCGTGAGCTCTTTACCCAAGTCACGTCATTTCCAGCCTCACGGCAGCCATACAAGGTGGCAGGGCTGATATCCTCATTGACATCTAAGCAAACGGAAGCTGGTAGAGGTGGGGTTGATTTGCCCAAGGCCACGGGGTCAGGGCTCGAACCCAGAGACCGCCCTTCCGCTGAGTATTGTAAGGATCAAAGGAATCGATACAAGAGCTTTAATATGTGCCAGGCACTCAATAATTGCTAGTTACTATTATTATAACACTATACTCCCTGCCACCACACGGTTCGCTGAGAGATCCCACAGGGAACATTCTGGCACCACAAAAAAGCCCCGGGGTGTGTGCCTAGCCCTGAATTTGGACTCCTCCAGTGCTCTCTCTGGACTTCTGTTTTCTTCTGCTTTGTGTCCAAACCAGCTGGTACCAATCAAGGTACATCTACTCAGAGGAGTCCATGCAGCCGTTGGAAAGGGGCATGCAAACGGGCACCATGTTTCTGGAGGGAAGCTTGGTAAGTGTGTTCAGAGCCTAAAAATGCACCAGGACTTTACCCAATGATCTAGAAACGTATCCTAGATCTGTCCTGAAAGACAAGACTATGCACAAAGATTTATGAGTGAAGAGGTTCACTCTGCATTGTTCATGGAGACATTGGAAGCAATACAGAAATCCTGATAATACTGGATAAATAACTGTAGCACATCCATTTGGTGGGGGGGGGTAGTTGTAGTCCTGGCTATTCGGACAAGAAAGGGGGAAACCCCAAACCATGTGGGAGGCAAGACTCTGGCAGTTATGGGGCAGCCAAGGGTAGCTTTGGGCAGTTGGAGGCTCTTGTCCAGGGTTTTGCCTCTTGAAAAGATGATGCAGAGACAGGGGGACAGCAAAGCTTGCTCACGGTGGTGACAAGGCCCCGCAGTGCACCCTGAGCGGACTTGTCCTAACTGGGTGGTTTAGGACAGCTGGACCTCAGGTTACTGGTCCTGTCCCGGTTCTAAGGCTGGATCTCCAGTGCCGACTCTGTGAACCGTTCCTCCCCCCGATCCCTTTCTCCTGCCCAAGTTAGCACAGTCAACTTCTGTTGTTGGAGAGCCAAGTTCACCTGATACCCTGTGGTACTGGACATCGTTGATTCTGGGGGCGAGCATCTCTGAAATCAGGATGTATCTTATGGCTAATTGCTGTTCCTGCGCATGTATATGGATGTGGTCATAGATGTTCACCGCGTTACTTGAACTGACTTACGTGCATCGCGGGTACTAAATATGTTCCAAATGAGTCTAGAAATTCTCCTTCAATGACTACTAAACTAAATGATGAGTAAGTAATAAGGAAATATGGGTCATGGGTTAACTGGCACAGGTTTTTCTCTGTTGATGGTCAATAAAACGGGCATCTTGCATTTGATGTAAGGTGGAACTATTTGGTCAGAAAAAATGGTGCTGAAGATCTTTATTTAAAACCATGAAATGGAGGGGCGCCTGGGGGACTCAGTTAGTTGAGCGTCCGACTTCGGCTCAGGTCATGATCTCACAGCTTGTGAGTTCGAGCCCCGTGTCAGGCTCTGTGCTGACAGCTTAGGGACTGGAGCCTACTTCAGATTCTGTGTCTCCCTCTCTCTCTGCCCCTAACCCACTCTCATTCTGTCTCTGTCTCTCTCAAAAGTAAATAAACATTTAAAAAAAAAACCATGAAATGGAGAGTGATGGCTAAGTCTGTGGAGGTTCTTTTGGTGGGGTAACTAGAGTGTCCTAAAATTGATCGTGGTGGTGCCTGGGTGGCTTAGTCGGTTAAGCATCCAACTTCGGCTCAGGTCATGATCTCACGGTTCCTGGGTTCGAGCCCTGTGCTGACAGCTGGAAGCCTGGAGCCTGTTTTGGATTCTGTGTCTCCCTCTCTCTCTGCCCCTCCCCTGCTTACATTTTGTCTCTCTCTCTCTCCAAACTAAACAAACATAAACAAATAAAATTGATCCTGGTGATGGTTGCATAAATCTGTGACTATATCCAAAACCACTGAATTGCACACTTTAAATGAGTAGATTGTATGACATGTGGATATAGCTCAATGAAGCTGTTATAAAATATACAGGAAAATGTGATAAACAGGCAAGTGAAAAAAACAGGTTACAAATGGGATATGCAGTGTTACATTTTTATACATATACAATTACGCATATACCTATGAATTGGAAATATGCACTAAGTTTTAGAGTGATCTGGATTTTTTAAATAAGTCAGTGGTTTCAATTTTCTCTACAGTTTATATGGTTTATACAGTCAGGAAAAAGAGTGCATGTTATCATTTCTCCCTTTATTTTTTACTGTAGTAAAAATGCACGTAACATACAATTTACCACTGTGACCATTTTAATGTGTACGATTCAGTGGCATTAAGTACATTCACAGCATGGTTTAATCATCACCACCATCCAGTTCCAGAACATTTTCATATCCCCCCAAATGGAAACTCTATGCCCATGAAGTACTCACTCCCTCGGCCGCTTTCCCCCAGCCAGGTGGCAGCCACTAATCTGTTTTCTGTGTCCACGGATTTGTTTACACTGGATACTTCTTGTGAATGGAATCACAAGAGTGAGGTGGCTTTTTTTTTTTAATTTTTAAAAATGTTTATTTGTTCTTGAGAGAGAGAGACAAACAGAGTGTGAGTGGGGCAGGGGCAGAGAGAGAGGGAAACACAGAATCTGAAGCAGACTCCAGGCTCTGAGCCATCAGCACAGAGCCAGTCGCAGGGCTCGAACCCAAG
This sequence comes from Acinonyx jubatus, assembly GCF_027475565.1. Taxonomy (NCBI): domain Eukaryota; kingdom Metazoa; phylum Chordata; class Mammalia; order Carnivora; family Felidae; genus Acinonyx; species Acinonyx jubatus. The sequence continues at coordinate 31,637,187 of NC_069398.1, forward strand.
AACCATGAGATCATGAGCTGAGCCAAAGTCAGACGCTTAACTGGGTCACCCAGGTGCCCCCAAACACTTCTTTTTTAATGTAGCAGTTAGCCATGGTCTGTCCATACTCCACGAGAACCCTCCCTTCATGGTCAGGGGTCTGAGGTGTGTCTGGACACTGACAACCTGAGCTGACCCCGAAGCAGAGGTGGGAGGCTGGGCGGCAGAGCGAGCCTGTGAGTTTGCCACGCATCTCTGTTAGGGGAGTGCGGGCGCAGCCTCAGCCAGAGCTGGGGCTGTCCGCTACCACCTTTCCCACCTTCCAGCCACCTCCAGACATCCACAGACAGCATCCTTCCCCACAACCCTCTGCCGCCCGAGAACCAAGAGCTCCCCACTTCCTGGCCAAGGTCAACCCTCCAGTCCACAGACACCCCTCTGCCCCACCTGTCCCCACCTTCTCTTCCTGCCACCTACTTGTCACGTGGCTCTCCGCTCAAAAGTCACCTCCTTGAGGACGCTTCTTGACCATCCTGGCCAAATGGCCCCCATCTCTCTCTCATCTCCCTGTTTATTTCTTCACCTCCTTGATCGTTATGCCCAGATAGCTTGTTTATAGATTTGTCCACTTCCTCTCTGGCTCTTCCCCACAGGAACGTGAGCTACAGGGGAGCAGTTTCCCTGCCTGCCCTCATCACGGCTGTCTCCCCAGCCCTGGCGCATCACGCCCGTAATCGATGATGGCGAAACACATGGATGTCAGCGTCTCTACTGCCTCCTTCCCTTGAGCTTTTATAAATGTTCAAGTCCCTCCCCACCTGTAAATACATGAGTACATCAAGTCCTTCTTGTCCTGCAACCCCATCATGCTCTTAACTTTTCTGGCCCAGAGCTGTCTACACTTGCTATTTCTATCCAACTGCCCTGACCCACTACGGTGCGCCCCCTTCTTGCAGCATCCTGTGGCAATTCTCTGGGCAAGGACCCCAAATGGTGACTCCTGGACCTTGATCTTCAGCCCAGAGCCTGCTCCTGAACTTCAGAACTGCATGTCTAACTCCCTCCCAGATAGACGCACAAGGCGATTCAGGAAGGCTTTCCAGAGGTGACGATGCCATAGAAACAGTGGTTCAAGGGCGTCAGGCCTGAGTCCTAGCACACGCACCCCACACGTCTGTCTCCTCCGCCTGGTATGACCTGATGCGACGGCCTGAGACCCAGACCTGAGCACAGGGCCTGGCACATAGTAGGCACTCACTGGATGTTTCTGGAACTGAACTGAAGAGCCACAGTGGTGGCTGGCTGTCCTCTCACGGCGTTTCCTGCAGCTCCCCTGCCGACCTCAGTTTCCCTGGTGGTGAGCAGGGTGGGCTGCAGCACCAGCACCCCCTTCTCTTACACCCACTGTGCCGAGGAAGGTTAGTGGTTTTGAAATCAAAGTCAGAGGCAGCCTCAATTCAAAGGAGAATATGGCTAGCTGGAAAGACGTTTTATGTAAGAAAGAGGAAAAAATAGTTCCTCCCCCCTGGGGCCTGTGCCACAGTGCGGTTTTGGTGTCAGCTATTACCCAGATGCTCCCAACCTATATCTAAGCGTGAGGCACCATCACGGGACACTAATGGATTTCTATTAAATATCAGAATCTTCAAGGAGGAAAAACTGGGGCAGGGAGAGCGCTGGAAGCTAATTGTCAGAAAGCCCTTGATTGTCCTGAGGCAGTCTTTCCTGGGGATTTGCTCTCAGTTTTTGGAGATGCTTGGTGAGCTCTAACCAGAACCCAGCACTCCCCCTTGCCAGTAAACACATCATGGCTGGCCTGGGCAGCCAGTCACATTCCTCCCCGCGCTGGTGACCACCCTGGCCCTGCTTTGTGGCCAGGTCTTCATATCCACCTTGACCTTCTGGGGGTTCTGACCATGTCCCCTTCCAACTCGCCTGAGGCTGGATGGAGCCTGGGGCAGGCCTGCCAGGTCATCTGGAATTCTAGCAGGCATTACTAGTTGCTGTGGTCTGAATGGTGGTGCACCCCCCGCCCCATCCCCCCTCATATGTTAATAACCTAATGTCCAGTGTGATGGTATTACAAGGTGGGGCCTTTGGGAGGTGATTAGGTCATGAGAGTGGGATGCTTGTGGGTGGGATTAGTGCCCTTATGAAAGATGCCCCAGAGAGCTCCCAGCTCCTGCCCCCTTGTGAGGACAAGAGAAGTCTGCAACCTGGAAGAGAGCCCTCACTCCATCATGCTGGCTGGCACGCTCATCTTGGACTTCTGGCCTCAAGAACTGTGAGAAATAAATTCTCATTGTTTCTAAGCCACCCAGTCTGTGGCATTCTGTTACAGCAGCCAGGACGGATTGGGGCACAAGTGCTCACCAATATTTTGAGCTCTCCTCCCTGGATGCACAGAAGACTACATTTCCCAGCACCCTTTGGGAGCAGCAGCGTGACTAGTTCTGGCCAATGAACATTGACTGCAGGTGCAGTAGTTTGCTTTTTGAAGTCCCTAAAAGCTGATGCACAATTTTCCATGCTCTCTTCTAGAGAAAATCCTGAAGCCTCGCATTGAGATGGGGGCGTCTTGGGATGTTGAGGGCCTCATGTAGAGGTCAGCCACCCCGGAGTGTCGCCTGGACTTTTAGAGGACTTTGTATGGATGAAAAATAAACCCGTGGGGTGTGCAAAGACATCAAGATGTTTGATGTTGTTTGCTACGACAGCAGAGCCTATTCTGGGGATAGAAAGGAAGTCATATCTTTTGAGGAGCTGGACACTGGTGACCTAGGGAGGCCAGAGCTAAGTGTTGTGTGTATGAGAGAGTGACTGCATATACTTGGCTACAGAGGCTGGCCTGCTCAGGGGCATGGGCTGAAAGGCTCAAGTTAGGGTCCTGCCCAGACAAAGGGTCATACCAGGGTACATGGTGGAGCTGATGTTCCTGGCAGGGGGCGGGGGGGGGGTAGGTTTAGAAGAAGGGAGGACTGGACCAAGCTTGGGCACTGGAGAAGGCTAGGTGAATGGAGGTCTGACACTGGGCAGTGGGCTGGGAGCCATTTCTGCAACAGCCAAATGCAAACAGGGCTTCCTAGCCCTCTGCTCCCCCAAATTTCATGGTCAAGCTCTGCCAAGAGGAGGAATGAGTAGTGACCTTTCCATGGAGGACAAGGAAGAGGTGTCCCAATCATCAAACTGAGTTCCCAAGGTGTTGGGCTCGGCATCCACATCCGAAGGCCCTGGAGGACAGCTATACGAGGGGGATGGACTGAGATGGTTGCTGCATGGAGACCTTGCCCATGGTCCCAAACAGACATGACCATACTGGTCAGCCTCTTCCCCCATGACTGTGTCACACCCCAGTTTCTTGGGTTTGCCTGGATTTGTCCAGAAAAGGGTCAGGTTTCTGCAAATCAGGGATTGCTTGGGATTCTGGCCCGAGGCCAACACCATCCTCAGACCTTCCTTTCCAGCCCTGGGTCTCCACCTCTCCTGGTGGCCACCCCTTGCTTCCTGTAGGTGACTCAGACCTTGGGCTCTTCTTGTGGTCATTCCAGGCTGTCACTCTCAGTCCTCAGGGAAGCCCTAACTTCCCACCTGCCACCACTCAGGGCCCGTTCACGCCAAAGTCTGAGAGGAAATGCTTTTGGAAGGTTGGGGGACATGAACCAGGGCCTCCTATGGCCAGCTAGCCAGCCACACTGCTGTGTAAGGCAGGGCCAGATCCCAGTTTTGTGGGGGCTTGAAACAACTGTGACTCTTTAAAAAAAGGAACACTGTGTGCTATTCTCTGAATGTTTGTGTTCCTCCTAAATTCATATATTAAAATCCTAAGCCCCAAAGATGATGGTATTAGGAGGTGGGGCCTCTGGGAGGGCTCTGGGTAGAGCCCTTCCGAATGGGATTAGTGCCTTTAGACAAGAAACCCCAGCAAGTCCCCCTGCCCCTGTCACCACAGGGAGAAGGCACCAGCTATGAACCCGCAAGTGGCTCTCACCAGACACCAAATCTGCTGGTGTGCTGAGAACCTCTACTTCCAGCCTCCAGAATGGTGAGAAATTAATTCCTTTTGTTTCTGAGCCCCCTGGTCCCTGGTGTTTTGTTACAGCAGCCGCAACAGACTAAGACACTATGCTAGTAATACGGGCAATGGAAGGGAACATCCACTACCACAGGATGTGGGTGAGAGTTACGGACATAACAAGAAGCTCAGCACCAAAGAGAACGTGCTGTACGTCCATAACATCAAGTACATCCATTAACACCAACCTCACAAACAGGCAAAAGTCATCTCTAATGATGGAGTTCGAAATACCAGCTACCTCTTGATGGGGTGAATAGGACAGAAAAAAGGGCACGTGGGAACTTTCCGGGGAGAAGGAATCGTTCTGTTTTCTACATTTGTCATTATCTATATTCTGTTGCTCTACATTTTGAGGAGGGTGGTTGATTACAAGGGTGTGTGCATATGTTAAATGTGTTGATCTGTACACTTGATGTACTTTATACACCTGTGTATGTCAATAAAAAAGAAAAGCAACTTCTACAAAACAACCGAACAAGAGTTAACAAAATTACGGGGCGCCTGGGTGGCTCAGTGGCTTAAGCGTCCGACTCCTGGTTTCGGCTCAGGTCATGATCTCGTGCGTGGCTCATGAGTTAGAGCCCTGCATCAGGTTCTGTGCTGACAGTGTGGGGCGTGCTTGGGATTCTCTCTCTAGCTCTCTCTGTCCCTCCCCCGCTGGCTCCTTCTGTGTCTCTCAAAATAAGTAAATAAACTTAAAAAAAAAAAAAAGATGAAGAATTACACAATTAGGTACAGGGCTTTGAAGCTTGAATGTCATTATATTTCTGGTAAATATGTCTCCAGAAGATTCCTCAGCTCCAGGTTATGGGAGCCTCAAGCTCCAGGCCCACAACAGGCCCGTGCCCAGGGTCCCCTGCCCACCACCCCGACTCCTCACCCCTCACCCCTTGCGGCTCCTACCTTGCGGCTGAACTCCTGGGCCTTGCGCCTGCGCTCCCGGTGCACGGCCTCGGGGCGCTTGCGGCCCGTCAGACGCAGCAGCTCGCGGCCCAGGGAGAGGCCTCTGCTGGGGCGCAGCGGCCGCAGGGCTGCGGTCGGGGACGCGCGGCCGGATCCCTCGGCTGGACCCCCGTCGGGGCCCGGGAGCACACCGAGGCTGGGCGGCACGCGCGGGCAGCGCCGGGCCAGGCGCACGAGGTGCTCGCGACTCAGGCCGCCCACGGCCAGCCCCTCCACCTCCAGGATCTGGTCCCCGGGCCGCAGACCCCCGGCGTGAGCACTGCTCCCTTCTGTCACCTCCAGGACGAAGCAGGGGCCCGAGCCGCCTAGCCGGAAGCCAAAGTCTTCAGGCCAGCCCTGGTTGGTGGCCGGCATGGCAGCGCTGGCGGTGCGGCTGGAGAGGGAGAGACACTGCCCAGGGGATTCCTTGTGGCCCTGCAGGCCGCTTAGATGCCCAGGAGATGCGCCAGTCTGAGCCTCGAATTCTCTCTGCCTCCACGTGGAGAATTAGTTCTTAAAACAGTGCCTGAACTCCTGGATCCAGCTGTGCCTGAAATTCACCAACTTCCATGTGACAAAGGGACTTCCCAGTGACATGAACTCACAAATTCCTACTGACTTTGGCGGGGATTTGCCCTTTGAATTGTAGGACTCTCCTTTTTGACTTCCTTGGGGAAGGAAGCATGGTATGGCTGACCTGGAGGTCTCTAGGCTCCCGGCTGTAGGAGAGCCTGGCCGGGGGCGGGAGCGGGGGGTGGGGGGTGCCTCTGTCTTCCAAAAGAGGCCAGATGTGGGCACCGGTGAGGTGGGCTGGGGCCACAAACCTTAATGGGAAAATTAATAATGGGAAACCTCACTAAAAGGGAGCCAGGAGGCCAGAAGGGGGAGCCATAACAGTCTACCTCAACCATAGGAAGAATGATCTATTACCAACCCCCACAGAGGAATCATCAAACAGAAGAGAATCATCCAGTTCAGGTCCAACAGGGAAAATGTGCATAGCCTCCCTTCCAAGAAAGGGAGCGCCCTGCAACTCAGCTGAGCCAATGAGGAGCTGTCTTTACCCCCATCCCTCACTTTCCCCAGTGGACTTTCCTTCAAAACAACCCTTCCTGACTTCCTCCTCCTCCTCTGTGAAAGAAAGTTCCCCTCCTTGGTTTGGCGGACTAGCCTATGATTTTTGCCATAGGCTTGTCCTGAATTACCATTCTCTACCATTCTTGCGTTAACCCATTTTTGCCGGAAAAATAATTTTTATTTTTAAGGTTAACGAACACAACCTGGAGAGGAGGGGGGAGGGGGGGACTGTCCTGGATGGAACAACCTGTGTTTCCCTGTGTCTATTTAGAACAGCAGCCCAGGGACAGCCTCTGAAGTTGCAGGCAGTATGTGGTGTGAAGGCTTAGTTTTCCGGGGAAGAGTCCTTAGTTCTGAGGACTTCCTGACCCTGGCTTCGAAGAACCGTGGACGGCTGGTTTTGAAGGCCCTCCACAGATGCCTGGATCCCCTGCACGGAGTCAGCCTCCCATGGCTCCCACTCCCAGGCACCTGAAAATGTCTTTGAGGTTGGGGCGGGGAGGAGACCCAGGGTTCTGACAGCATCGTGGGCCAGGAAGAAACGGTTTTAAGCGACAACCGGGTGAGAATCTGTCTCACCTGGCCACCAGAGGACACAGTGTGAGCACCCTGGGTGTGGTGGAGGCTGTCACACCCCAAGACCGGCTGGCTTACTCCTGAACCCATCCCAGGGGACCTGGTCCTCCTCTGCCAGTGGCCATCCTGCCATGGGGTCTGAGGGACGCGTTTTCCGTCGCTTGGAGGCAGTGCTGGACTCTTGGGTCCACCGGGCCCAGATGGGGTGGGGCATCACCGTGTCTTAAAGGAGCCTGAGGTCAGTTCTTGTACCGCGAGGGAGGCAGCCAGCTCCCCCACAGTCAAAGAGGGGCTGGCTGGAAACTCTGAAGCTGGGGCTGGGAGCCGTGCTTCCCCTCCACGTGCACACCTGTCTGGCCAGCGCACCAATGGCAAGCTGCCTACCAGAGGCCAGAGCAGGCAATACCTCACACCTCTACACACAACTTGGGGAGCCCACAGAGTCACGGGGACTGAAAGCCACTCAGACCCCACTGGGCTTTTGCACCATGTCAAGCCCTCCTATTTGTCCCCAGCCCTGCAGAGCGACCCAAGCCCTCCCCCGCCCACCCCGAGCTCCTGGTCCCGGCCACTCTCTGCTCTCTCACCTTCCCCTAGAAACAGGAATCCAGGCTCCTGGCAGGGCTGATGGGCTATCTTGGGGCATCAGAGGGAGGTGTCCCAGGGCCACCCGTCCCAGAATGTTGGCTGATGACCCCCCGCACCCCCAGATCGCTCACCTTCCTCACTGGTGCTTTCAGTGGTTGCGGGGACAGAGCACGGGGCTTGTGGGATGCCTGGGGACACTTGCTTGTGGCCAGCCCTCCACCGCTCAGGGCCTTGGCATCGGTTACTGATGCGCCCGAGGTGACAGCTGGAGTTTCTAAGGCAAAGTGATCCTCCGAGTAACCTGAGAAGGCCCCAGTTACAAGGCAGGCCAGCAGGATGGCTGGACAGCTTGGCCAGGGCCCAGAGTGGTCGGCCCCTGCTGCGTGGTCCTGGAAGGCAAGCAGTGATGTTCAGACGGGAGTGAAGGCTGGCTGGAGCTGGGCCATGGCTGGGTCCCCCATGAGGTCAGGGAGCTTGGTGGGTGGGCCAAGAGGGTTTCTTCAGGCTGGTTTGAGGTAGGAGGTATCACTCAGTCCAGTGATGGCAGAGGAGAATGATGAGACTCAGTAAGGCAGGGGGATCCAGTATCCACAGGGAATATCAACCCAACGGCCAGATTTACCATCATCAGAAGAGGAGGTCAGATTTACCATCATCAGAAGAGGAGGTCCAGGCCATGAAATAAGGTTTGGATGGGAAAGGATGCTCACCTAAGTAATTTTGGAAATGAGTGGAGTCCATAAAACTAAGCACACAGCGCTATACTGTAGCTGGTGAAGTCAGTCGCCACTGGGGTACAGGTTAACAACTGTGAAATCACCACACATGCATGCTGGACTTGAACAATTAAGTAAGTGGACTGTGGGGGCCAGGTTACTCTCTGGCAGAGTGGGAGGTCACAGATAAGCAAAAGGGAGAGCTAGAATGATCCACGTGGCACTGGGTTAGAGTTGGGGACATCAGCGTGAACTCGTTTGGCTTACTATAGCTGCAGATGGGCACGTACAGAAATATTTACTGGGGCTCCTGGGGGGCTTAGTCGGTTAAGCGTCTGACTTTTGCTCAGGTCACAATCTCATGGTCCGTGGGTTCGAGCCCCGCGTTGGGCTCTGTGCTGACAGCTCAGAGCCTGGAGCCTGCTTTGGATTCTGTGTCTCCCTTTCTCCCTGCTCCTCCCCGGCTCATGCTCTGTCTCTGTCTCTCTCTCAAAAATAAATAAACATTAAAAAACTTTTTTAAAAAGAAATCATTACAGATATGTTCATATACATAGATTAGTATAGGAACATATGTCTGCCTGCTCTGTCAGCAAGAGGGCTGAGAAGCCAGGCATCCTGGCAGCATTGAGCACATCTAGCGCCAGATCTTGGTTTCTAATATCATTCTCCAATAAAAGGAGGCAGGATCTTTGGAGAAATGACTGATTCTAGGCCTGGAAAGTCGGAGAAACTGTCAAAAACTGGAGCGGTCGGGGCACCTGGGTGGCTCAGTTGATTAAGCATCCGATTTCGGCTCGGGTCATGATCTCATGGTTTGTGGGTTCAAGCCCCGCATCGGGCTCTGTCCTGGCAGCCCAGAGCTTGGAACCTGCTTTGGATTCTGTCTCTGTCTCTCTCTCTCTCCCCTCCCTCCCCCACTCACACTCTGTCTCTCTCTCTCTCTCAAAAATAAATAAACATTAAAATTTTTTTTAAAAACTGGAGGGGTCTAAGGAGAGCTGATGACTGGATGTAATGCGGGATCCTGGGACAGAGAAGGACTTTAGGCAAAAACTAAGGAATCAGAACTAACTAATGACAATGGATCAGTATTAGTACAGTAGTTGTGACAAAGGTACCATAGTAACGTAAGATGCCAGCAATAGGAGACATTGGGTGTGGGGCAGCAGGGAGATTTGTACTACCTTCACGCTCTTCTGCACATCTAACAGTATTCTAAAATTAAATTCTTATAATCAAAACCTTTTCTCAGGATGTGGGGGATGGGGATCAGACAGAGCAGACGATACTCTTAATAGGTCATCATGTTGGAGCTGGATGTTTTCCCGAGTTTGTTTACCCAAAGGTGTTCTAAGTTACCGTGTGTGTGCATGTGAGCATGCGTGTGTGTTGGTGGGATGGGGGGAGAGATAGATGTGTCCGTATGTGTTATGTGTCTTCTGGTCTCATTTACATTACAAACTGTGCTAAGGAGATTGCAGTATATCCTCACTGGAAAAACCAAAAACCAAAAGCTCTGGGTGAAGCACTGTCCCCAGAGCAGGGTAGAAGAATGACTGATGATGTAACAGAATACATCTTTGAGCACAGCTCCAAATGCTTAACAGGCTGCCTAATTGTTGGGTTGCACGGTAATTACACACAAACCGTGACAGTCACATGGGCGACTTTCCTCGGCATGCTCTTTTGTCTTCTTGATCAACCAAGTGATGTTTCTCTAGATGGTAAAAAAATGGAGTCTGATGGAAATGTAAAAGGGTACAACCATTATGGAACACTGCTTGATGGCTTCTTTCTTTTTTCTTTTTTAAAAAAATATTTATTTATTTTTGAGAGAAAGAGAGAGAGAGAGAGCGTGCTAGAGAGAACAGGGGAGGGGCAGAGAGAGAGTGGGAGAGAGAATCCTTTGCGCTGTCCGCACAGAGCCTGACCCAGGGCTCAATCTCACAAACTGTGAGATCATGATCTGAGCTGAAATCAAGACTTGGGGGCTTAACCGACTGAGCCACCCAGGCGCCCTGATGGTTTCTTAAAAGCTAAACATACACTTAATCTTACAACCCCTCCATCCCACTCCTGGGTATATTATGTGCAAGAGAAATGACAGCATACGTCCATGTAAAGACCTGGATGTGACTGTTTATAGCAGCACTATGCACAATAACTCAGAATTGGAGACAATTTACGCATCTATCTATTGGAAAATGGATAAACAGACTGTGGTCCATCCATGCAATGGAATGCGACTTGGTAATAATATGAAATGAATGACTGATGCATATACCACGGGTGAAACTCGAAAACATCATGCTAAGTGAAAGAAGCTGGTAACAAAAGGCTCTATGATTCCGTTGTTGTTAAATTCTGTAAGGTGCAAACTGATCTGTTACATCGGAAAGCAGATCAGGGATTTCTGGGGCCGAGGTACAGGCAAGGATGAATTGCAAAGGACCTCAAGAAAACTTGTCCACTTCATATGTACACAGTGTGCTGTATGCCCCTCAACAAAGTTGACTTTTAAAACTTGAATTACTTGAGGGGTATACTCCTAAATCCTGTCATTTAAAGGGGATGGGGAAAGTGGCACATATACCGAGCCAGACCCAATCACAGGCCAGCAATTTTCATATATTTTTTAAAAATCTCGTTTGCTTGTCACGGCTCCCCAACAAAGTCAGAATGGCTGCCTCCAGTGTAGAGAGGAGAGAATGGAGCTTCAGAGAGACGAAGGGACTTGTCCCAGGTCACACCAGCTTCCAGCGGCTGAGGGAGGGTTTGACCCTCCCCAGCCTCCACTCCCTGCCAGCCCTGGGGAAGACTTGGAGGTCCAGGACTCTGGAATCAACCGCGGAAGGAAGATGCTGCCCAAGCCTGGCTCCGTGCTCCACGTTCTACCTTCTTTAAGGCTTTGCCCAGGATGAACCAAAAGGCTCAGGATGTGCTCTGGCATTTCCCACTCCAGTCTCAGGAGGTTAAGCCAAGTTGTGGGTTTCCCGGCGGTGGGAGGGGTGTCCGCGGGTTTGGAAAAAGGGACTCCAGGAGACACTTGGGCGGGTGCAGCTGAGGAGGACTGGCGTCCTTGATTCCTCTATTTTACGTGCCAAACTCAAACACCAGCACAGGCTATGGACTCTACCTCCTACTTTCAAATTAGAACCAGAACCCACCTGCTGTCTCCACCTCACTGCCACCATCCTGGTCCAAGCTGCCGTCATCCCTCTCCCAGACTGGTTCCTCAGCCTCCTCATTGGAGGCCCCCTGCAGTCAACATAGAAGCCAGAACGATCTGTTAAAGCCAAAGTCAGATCCTGCCACTGCTCTGCTCCAAACCCAGCCCATCGCTTACGACTTCTCCATGGCCAGCAGGACCCTGCCCAGCCAGGCCCCCTGCACCTCTCTGACTTCTTGCACAGACCAGGCATGTTCCCACCCCTGGGCCTTCGCACTAGCTCTTCCCTCTGCCTAGACTGTTTCTTCCACGTGCCGGCACGTACCCACCCCCAAATCTCTTCATTTGTCTCCTGTTCCATGAGCCCTTCCCTTCTCTCCCCTTCCCTGCTTTCTGCTTCTCCAGAGCACTTCTCACCATGCGCTGTGCCATGGACCTCGCTGATTTATCTGTTTTTTTCTTTTTATTAAAAAAAATTTTTTAACGTTTATTTATTATTGAGAGACAGAGAGACAGAACATGACCAGGGAAGGGGCAGAGAGAGAGGAAGACACGGAATCTGAAGCAGGCTCCAGGCTCCAAGCTGCTCAGCACAGAGCCTGGTGTGGGGTTAGAGTCCACCATCCCGGGATCATGACCTGAGCTGAAATCAAGAGTTGGACTCTCAACCGAGTGAGCCATCTAGGCACCCCCTGGTTTGTGTTGTTTAATGTCTGTCCCCACCCATTATAATGCAAGCCCCAGGAAAGCAGAGATTTCCGTTTTGATCATTGCTGTACCTGTGGCACCTAGAACAGTGCTTGGCACATAGTGGGTGCTCAGTATTTGTAAAAGGAGTGAGTACATTAATAAACCCTACCCTGAGGTCTCATCCCTTTAACAGAAGGAAGTGCATTTACCTCCCATGGCCGCCCTAAGTGATCTTAAGGGAATCTCAAGGAAGGCCCCCAGTGTGGCACATGGTAAGCATTACTCTGTGATTATTATTATAGTCACAATTATTATGTCCTTCTGACCATTCAGTTGCGTTCCCCAAAATGAGCCGAAGTCAGACATTTAACTGACTGAGCCACCCAGGCGCCCTTTATTTTATAATTTTTTAAAAAGTTTAATTATTTATTTTGAGAGGGACATAGAGAGTGCGAGCGGGGGAGGGGCAGAGAGGGGGGAGAACCTCAAGCAGTTTCTGCATCGATATCGCGGGCTTTGAACTGATGAAACTGTGAGATGATAAGCCGAAATCAGGAGTCAGACACTCAACTGACTGAGCCCCCCAGGAGCTTCAAAGTAAACTTTTCTTTTAGAGTAGTTGTAGGTGCACAGAAAGATTTCAAAGACGGTACAGAGTTTTCATATACTCTACATCCAATGTCCCTGATTGCTGACATCTTACATTACTATGGCACCTCCTTACCATTAGTGAACTAATACTGATCCATTATTATTACTTAACTCAGAGTTTCGTAGTTTTTACCTAATGTCCTTTCTCTGTCCACTCTTATTCTTCCCTCTCTCCTCCCCTTCTCTTTTTCTCTCTTTTTTTTCTTTTTTTTTAAATGCTTATTTATTTATTTTTGAGAGAAAGAGTGCAGGGGAGGGGCAGAGAAAGAGAGGGAGAGAGAGAATCCCGAGCAGACTCTGTGCTGTCGGCACAGAGCCCAACGTGGGGCTCGAACTCATGAACCACGGGATTATGACCTGAGTTGAAGTCGGATGCTTAACCGACTGAGCCACCCAAGCGTCCCACCCTTCTCATATTTTCAATTGACAGGGTTTTTTTAAAGTTTATTTATTTTTGAGAGAGAGACAGTGCGAGCAGAGGAGGGGCAGAGAGAGAGGGAAAGAGAGAATCCCAGGTAGGCTCCACACTGTCAGCACGGAGCCAGATGTGGGGCCCAAACCCACGAAACCGTGAGACCATGACCTGAGCCAAAACCAAGAGTCGGACGCTTAACCGACTGAGCCACCCAGGCGCCCCTCAATTGAGGAGTATTGGTTAGCATTTCATAGAATGTTTTCCATTGGGCGTGCCTGATATTTTTCTCATAGTTAGACTGGTTATAGTTTGGGGGAGGAAGACCACAGAGGCAAAGTGACATTCTTGTCACATCATATGAGTCGTACATGCTATCACCCTGATTTACATGCTTTCAAACTTCATCACCTGCCTGAAGTCCTGTCAGTTTCCCCACTGTAAAGTACTCTGCCCCCCACCCCTCATACTGTCCTCATTGGAAGGAAGTCACTGTGTGAAGTCCACACTTAAGGAGGGAGAGTTATGCTCTACATATGTTATTTGGGATCCTTCTGCATGGGAGATATGTCTCTTCTCTGCTATTTATTCAATCATTTATATCAGTACAGACTCATGGATGGTTTACACTTTGGGTTATAATCTAGTACTATGATTTGTTTGTTTGTTTTTTAATTTTTTAGAAGTTTATTTATTGGGGTGCCTGGGTGGCTCAGTCAGTTAAGCGTCAACTTCAGCTCAGGTCATGATCTCACAGTTCGTGAGTCTGAGCTCTGGGTCAGGCCCTGTACTGACAGCTCAGAGCCTGAAGCCAGCTTTGGAATTCTGTGTCTCCCTCTCTCTCTGCTCCTCCCCCACTCACGCTCTGTCTCTCTCTCTCTCTCAAAAATAAATAAACATAAAACAAAGTTTATTTATTTATTTTGAGAGAAGGAGCATGAGCAGGGTAGGGGCAGAGAGAGACAGAGACAGAGACAGAGACAGAGACAGAGAAAATCACACGCGGGCTCCGTACTGTTAGTACAGAGCTCAACACGGGGCTTGAATTCATGAATCGTGAGATCATGACCTGAGCCGAAGTCGGATGCTTAACGGACTGAGCCACCCAGGCTCCCCTCCTAAGACATTTTTAAAAATCGCATACATGGAGGGTCCATCTTTGTGCTATAACTACTCATGGATTTTGACAAGTGCGTGGTGGCATGTGTCCATCGTTACAGTATCACTGCCCTAGAATATCTCCTGTGCCTCATCTACTGAACCTCTCTGCTTCCCCAGTCCCCCAGTTACTATCTCTATAGTTTTGCCTTTTCCAGATTGTCACATAAATGGAATTATAACACATTTAGACTTGCAGACTGGCCTTTTTTCACGTAGCAATATTCATCCATGTTTTTGTGTCTTGATGGCCCATTCCTTTTTTGTGTGTGTGTCATCCCATTGTATGGATATACCACAATTTCTTTATCTATTTACCTATTAAAGGACATCTTAGGGGCACCTGGGTGGCTCAGTCGGTTGGGCGTCCGACTTCGGCTCAGGTCGTGATCTCACGGTTTGTGAGTTCAAGCCCCGCGTCGGGCTCTGTGCTGACGGCTCGGAGCCTGGAGCCTGCTTCGGATTCTATGTCCCCTTCTCTCTCTGCCCCTCCCCAACTTGTGCTCTGTCCCTCTATGTCTCTCAAAAAATAAATAAACGTAAAAAAATAAAAATAAAAAATAAAGGACGTCTTGAGGGGAAGAAAAAAGAATAGTTACAAACTGAGAGGGAGTCAAACCACAAGAGACTCTTAAATACAGAGAACAAACTGAGGGTTGATGGGGGTGGAGGGTTGGGGGGGGCAGAAATGGGTGATGGGCATTGAGGAGGGCGCTTGTTGGGATGAGCACTGGGTGTTGTATGTAAGCGATGAATCATGGGAATCTACTCCCAAAGCCAAGAGCACACTGTATACTCTGTATGTTAGCTAGCTTGACAATAAATTATATTTTTAAAAAAAGGACATCTTGTTTTTGGTAATTATGAATAAATCACGGATTTGAAAGAGATAAAACATATGTTTTAGGGCAGACATAACTACCTTCCAATCAGTTGGGTGAATGCATGGCACGAGTGTTGCATCATTACGCTAAGACAAAAGTTAGAATTCTCAAACTGTCTCCAAAGTGGTTGCACCATTTGCATCCTGCCAGCAAAGAATGAGACTTCTGTTGCTTCACATCCTTGCAGGCAATTGGTGTTGTAAAGATTATTTTGGGTTTTAGTCCTAATGGGTATGTAGTGGTATCTCACTGATGTTTTGGTTTTTTCCCTAAATGTTTGGTTTTTCCCTAAATGTTAAATGAGCATCTTTTCATATGCTTATTTGCCATTTGTCGATCTTCTTTGGTGAGGTATCTGTTCAGATATCTTGTCCATTAAAATTTTTGTTCGTAATTGTTGTGTTTTTCTTTTTGTTTATTTATTTATTTTGAGAGAGAGAGAGAGAGAGAGAGAAGGCACAAACAGGAGGAAGGGGAGAGAGAGAGGAGAGAGAAAATCCCAAGCAGGTTCTGTGCTGTCAGTGCAGAGTCTAATGGCGGGCTCCGAACCCATGAACCATGAGAGCATGACCTGAACCAAAATCAAGAGTCAGAGGCTTAACTGACTGAGCCACACAGTAATTATTGAGTTTTAAGAATTAAAAAAAATTTTTTTAATGTTTGTTTTTGAGAAAGAGAGACAGAGCGTGAGTGAGGGAGGGGCAGAGAGAGAGGGGGACACAGAATCCAAAGCAGGCTCCAGGCTTTGAGCTGTCAGCACAGAGCCTGATGTGGGGCTCGAACTCACAGACTGTGAGATCATGACCTGAGCCGAAGCTGATGCTTAACTGACTGAGCCACCTAGGTGTCCCAAGAGTTTTTTTTTATGTATGTGTTTTGGGTCCAAGCCCTTTACCTGATGTGTGATTGACAAATATTTTCTCCCAGTAGGTAACCTGTATCTTCATTCTCTTAGCAGTGCTATTCACAGAGCAAAGTTTTTAAATTTGATAAAGTCCAGTTTATTAAATTTGAGTGGGGGGATTATGCTTTTGGTGTTGTATCTAGAAACTCATCACCAAACCCAAGGCGGTATGTATTTTCTCCTAATTTTTTTTCTTCTAGAAAATTCTAGAAAACATGCAGCCCAACCCTGGTGCCCTGTTAAGTCTATGTTGTAGCTGATCTGACTTCTCCATGAGAACAGGCTCCCCCCCCCCTTAAATAATCCACAGAAATAATCCACAGAAATATGGATACTGATCGGTATGGGCTGAATTTGTCCCTTCAAGTCCATATGTTGAATTCCTAACTTCCAGAACCTCAGAATGTGACTGTTTCTGCAGATAAGGCCTTTCAAGAGGTGATGGAGTTAAGATAAGACTGTTAGGGTGGGGCTTAATCCAACATGACTGCTCTCCCTATGGGAAGAGGGAATGTGGCCACAGAGACACCAGGGATGTGCACTGACTCAGGAAAGACTACGTGAGAAGGTGGCCATCTACCAGCTTCAGGAGAAACCAACTCGGCCGACACCTTGATCTCAGACTTCTAGCCTCCAGAACTGAGAGAAAATAAATCTCTATCGTTTAAGCCTCCCAGTCCGTGGTATTTTACTATGGCAGCGCTAGCAAACGAATGCACTGTCACAATGAAGTTTTATCAGACTATGGCACAAAGACTCTCTATGGGTCGAGAGCTGGGTATGTGGCCTTGGCCAAGGAGAGCAAGGGTGGGCAGAAAGGGATTGATTGGGAAAACCCAGACCTAAGATTAAAATTGGCTGGTGTCCTTTCTCCGTGCCAAGTCTACCTGACACGTCCAGCGACTCTGGACAGAGCAGACCGAGTCCAAACTGGAAATTGATATCTTACAGTCTTGTCATGTACTGCTACCCAAAGCCTCTGAGTATATCTTCACGGTGTCCTTGAGACCTCAGGTGACAAAGGCAGGGGAGTAGGTGACTGCCTGCTGGGGGGATCGAGGGGTTGGTTCACATGATTGTCCATACCCATGACATGAGGGCTGAAGTTGACCAATGGCATAATGGAATTTTGAGGACATTTTGATGGTTGCCATGGGGCCATGCTATGGCTTTCATCGGCAACTTGGATAGTGTACTGGTCAAGATGAGTAATTATAGCTGCTATAAAAAACAATCTCCAATCTCCGTGGCTTAACATGATGAAATTTCATGTATCACCTACATCACAGTCCAGCATGGGTTGGATGGCTCTCCTGGGTTAGGGGCAGAATGTCCTCTGGGTTCTTGAGCCTCCCATCTTGTACAGACATATAAATGTGTGTTTGCTTCTCCAGAGGTCACTGTAGAAGGGGAAGAGATAGCCAGAGGATTGCACGAGAATGTTTTAGAGGCCCAGTCTAGAAGCGACCTACATTTCTTCTGTCCACTTTTTCAATACCCAGAACAAACTTCCAAGGAGCCTGAAAGATGTAGTCTTCCCCTGTGCCCGGGGAGAGGAAGCAGTGTGGCAAACACTTGGTGTTGTCTCTACCACGGCTAAAGACACAGATTTTCCTACCCAGCCTGCAACTGTTGGGATGCTGGAGAAGATGGTGGGTGGGGACTCAGTCTCCACAGTCAGCGATGATGGTTGTGACAGGCATTTCCATCTAGCAAGACAGGAGGAGAGTTGGCTTAGCGATAAACAGGCCAAGAGTTGGGGGCTTTCTTGACCACGGGTCTGGTGTGAATTAAGGAGGGAGCTTGTCGGGAGTGCTCCTGGAAGAAGAAGGTGTTGTGATGAGCAGCGTTTGGGATAGTAAATCCCACTGGCGTTCTGTTGGAAGTGTTAGCGAGACAATAGTGATGAACAAAGTAGCTGCTGTGTCTGGGGCCAGGCAGGCCTGACTCTGTGCAGCCCTTGTCACAGGTCATAGGCCTGAAGTTGCATGTGGAACTGGTCTGTGAGCCAAGGGCCAGCGGGAGCCTCTGCCAGCACCTGCTTCCATAACAGAAATGAGATCAGCCCACGGGAGCACCTCATCTGTCTTATGCCCATTTCCCTTTTGTCTTCTCTCCCCTCTGCTCACATTAAAGTTATCGCAGCTTGTTTTGTGTGTCTATGTAAACCATCTCCAGTCCTGCCTGGAATGAAACAGGGGGATATACACAAATGTGGTGGAGAAGAGAGTCTGGGGCACTGAGAAGTTGCCTTCTCATTCCTTGTGTCCATAGCTCTTCCCCCAGTCATCAGGGTATTTGGTGGGGGAAGGGGCTTGTGAAAGGGCAGGTGAGGGTGGGCAGAGGGAGACTGAACCCTGAAAGAGCCACCTTTCTGTTTTTCAACCCCCTAAGTAGACTGCAGACAGATGTCTTTTGAAAAGACAGATGTCTCAAAGTCAAACTAATTTTTTTGGTGTCAGGTTGGGGATTACGGAAAGGAAAAAAGATTATTGCAAAACTTACAGTTTACCCTATAAACCACAGAGTGGGGCTGCTTTCAGGGGGAACTAAGAGCCACTTTCACACCCAAAAGAAATAAGAGCTTGAGAGGAGGGCAAGGAGGGGAGACTCAAGAGGGAGGCTCGGAGGAGCAGACTCGCTGCTCCGTTGGAACCTGGGTCATGGGAGCCAAGCTAGGTCCAGCTATGGGAAAACAAAGAAGGTGGCATTCAGGACGGTTGACTTTGCAGCTGTGTGAACTCCTATCAGCTGCACAAGCTCCCCTCTTGGGGCCCCACCCCACTCTTGGGAGCATCATCGGAGTGAGATAATCAGGGTGATGAGTACCAGCTGCTGTAACAAACCACCTATCTGTATGTGTGACAACGAACGGTGTGTCCCAGACGCCTCTCCCTCTGGTTCTCTTGCTTCGGACTAGTGTTCCGAACCGCTCTGACACTGCAGGCTCAGGGGTCCCTCTGCCCCAGGCTGCAGGCTTTGTAAGCGGTCCATCCTGCTGATTCTGGAGCTCCTAGTCAGTGAGGCACCAGCTGTATCAGGCTCTGAAGAGGAGTTGCCCCGGTGGCTCACTGGTCCAGGGGGGCCATCAGAACCTGGTGGGCTAGTTCACGGTCAGTGCTGAAGGCAGGATAAGGGGTTCTCCAGGGACATTTCATGGAGCCTATGGGATGCTCATTCCAGGTCTCTCGATGCGCCTCCCCTGTTCCGGCCTCCCTGGAGAGATTAGCGAGCACTTCCTGATTTGCCTTCCGTGACGGCCCTCTCTCCTCATTCTCAAGTTAGGTTGCCCATCCTCTCTTGGCCTTCTTTGCCAGCTCCTCCTTTCCTTCCGGCCGTGACGTTGGAGAGTCTCTGCCCCATCTCCCTTTACACCTTTGTGCTCGTCCTGAGGAACTGCATCCGTTCCAAGTGACCTTGCAGCACTAGTGACTGCGGCTTTGTGGCTAAAATTTCCTCCCCCTTCCTTTGAATATACATTTCCTTGAGTCTACACCAGGAGACAGCTGCCAGGAAGGAATTTTATTAATAGATTTGCCTTTGCGTCTGGGAAACGAAGGACATCTACCACACGCTCCTGCCGTGTCCCGAGCAGCCCATGTTTTCATGGTTGCACATTTCATTCATCTTGGGCTTCACCTAACTTGGGGGGACACTTCTGACATATTTCTATCATTCCACAAAGAACTTACTAGATACCCACTTACTGAGTGCCTACCCAGCATCCCTTTCTAGTATTACCAGCTCTCCATCTGGAATCTTCCTCTCGCCTTTGGGAGAAATTGATCCCCCCTGAAGTTTCGGCAGGGGCCCTCATTTAACTCACCAAGTGATGCGTTCCATTCTCCAGGCCCTGTCACTGGTTCAGGGGTGAGCCCATGACTCAAGTCAGAGTGAATTTCAGCACCCCTACTTGGAATCCCAGGGCAAACCTCCCCATTGGCCTCTCTTTGGAAGTGAATGCAGAAGCATGAAGCTCCACTGGGTGGCTGGCAGCCATCCCACCACCGGGAGAAAAGCTGGTTGGGGAAGGAAGCTGTCGGGTGACAGAGTGAGGGACAAAAACAACCTCTGTCCTTGATGATGCCATTGAGCTGCTGATTCAAACTCTGAAGCGTGCCCCATCTCTGAACATTTACGGTGGCAGAGGCCATGAAGTGTCCTTTGTTATTTAATCCAGTTTGAGTTGGGCTATTACTCGAAACATAAAGAACCCTGGTAACACCTCCCACTTTTGTTCTTCTGTATTGGTCGTGTTTGGTAACCATGAGACTAGTGGCCCAAATTCGTTGGATGTGTTTTACATGCCTGCATTATCTCATTTAACCTCCCAACAACCCTCTGAGGTAGATTCTCTTATCCTTACTTTATAGAGGAGGAAATTGAGACTCAGAGAGATTAAGTAACCAGCCTAAAACCACACAACCACGAGAGATGGATCCTGGACCGGAACTCAGGAAGCCTGATTCCTGAGCTCACATTCTTAACCCCTACATGACTTCCCACCCCACACTCATTCTGAATTTCTTCCTGGGATGACATTCATGTCTGTGCTTCACAGAGTCCAGAGTCAGCCCCGATGTGCTTGGGTGTCCAGAATGTTAATAAGGAAATCATGACTCAGGAACTAACTGATATAGGCAGGCTAGGTCCGAGCATCCAGAAGGTGTTCCGCAGGGCCAGCCAAGATGGTCCTTGGCTTTGTGCAGGGCAGAAATCAAACGCGAGCCAGGAGGAAGTGAGAGCAGTGTCTATTGAAGATGTAGAGAGAGCACATACAGACAGGGCGTCTGGAACACTCGGAAAGGAAAAGGGGCGTGAGTCTCATCTTTATTTGGGGACTGGGGTTTTTAGGGAGGATGTGGTCTGGCATACATGTCCTCCGAGGCATCCAGGAACCTGTCAAAACAAAGACAAGTGCTCAGGTGTCCTCCATAAGTCACTTACACCCTGGAGCCAGGGGTCTTCATATCAAGGGATCTGGACTTACTGGTCTTGGAAAACATACATGATGCCACCTCGCCCCGTCACTCCTTAGGTGTTTTCTACTGTGCTGGGAGACTCCAAAGAGATCATTATCTCCTTGACCTTTATAAGGAGGACATACATTGTCGGTGTTACAAGCCATATGGAGGGTGGGGGTGCAGGTCCTAGTAAGGACAGAGCAGGAAAAGGAGCAAAGCAGCAGGGTTTTTTCACGGGATGCCTTCAGGTTGTCTGTCTCATGGCCATGAAGTGCCATTCATTTCTTCCTCCCAGCTCTGAGAGAGCATTCACAAGACTGTCCCTTGTCCTTCTCTACCCTCTTTCTGTGTGACACACACATCAAACAGGCAGAGCACAAACTGTATAATTTATATGGAGGCACCATCCTCCACCAGCCCGCCTGTAATTTCTTGCTCCTCTTTTCTCCAGGTTGTCAGACAGCTTCTCTTTTCTGAAAATGTCCCAGTGATTGTCCTGAGACGACTCAGCCCCAATTCAATGTCCAGGGCTGGACGCTCCTTTTGCTCAGCACTACTAGCCAAGGGGTAACCAGATTCCAACTGTGAGACTACCTCTTGGTCCCAACCAAGGTAGAAAACTAGAAGCTCTATGGAGAGGCATCCCGATGGTGGCTGGAGATAGGATCTCCAAGATTTAGCCAATAAAAATAGAAGATGCCCAGTTAAATTTGAATTTCAGATAAACAAGAGATAATGCAAGTGTGCTTACGCTCTCGTTCTCCAAGGGCTACCACAGCTGATGGTGAACTGCAGTGTTGGTGACCAGAGTAACAGAATATTTGGGTAATACAGCTCAGGAGAGCTGAGCAGTGTACCAGGTCAAGACCGATTCAGAAGCGATCAGGAAATGGAGGTTCTGCCCTGACAGTCCCGTTGGACGTCGTAGCCGAACACAGCTGCTCTAAGGGGCATAATCAAGGTAGCAAAGGCCAAGTGGAAATTCAAAAGTATAAGCTACATTGCGTTCCAAGCTGGCTAATGTACAAGACATGGCCCCAGGGACCGGCCAGAGGACTCTGTGGTTCAGTGATATCCAGGATATCGATTTCCTCTGGGTGGATGTCATCTTTTTTCTTGCATTCATGCAATGTATTTTTATTGAACATCTGTTATGAGCTAGGCATTAAAATCGCTGCCCCTGATACAATAAGAAGCAGATACAGACCCATCCTTGCCTTCCAACAAAAATATCTGTGCTATGTCCCTTTTAAAATTTTTCCTGTTTTCCTCCATTGTAAAATTCCTCCTGACCAATAAATCACTGACTGTAAACGAGCCTCGTGCGCTGTATTTGTCTGTCGTGAGGGTAGCTATGAAGTCCTGTATCCCGTTTCCAAAGTATTGCCTCAGTCATTCCCTGGGGGACAAGAGATCATGGTATAAACGGTGGTTGATCCTGTCAACCGATCTTGCAGCAGGTAAAAAACTGATACCACAGGTCTAGTTTCAGGGGCTGACAGGAGGGATTAGGAATGCTCCCAGGAGAAATTCTTTGCTGTATGTTTCACAGGTGCTACAGTCCTTCCTATCACATTTGAATTCGGTTTTTGATTTTAGGCTTAAATAGTGTTTTCTCCTGTGTTATTTATAGAACACAAGCATCAAGGTTCATGCTTAGAGGTTTTGAAGAACAGAGGGAAAAAGTAAAATGTGGGAAACGCATGAGTTTCAGGAACCGACAAACCACTGAGAGATTTATCCCAGGAAAGTAATTCAGCTGAAAAAAATAAAATAAAAGTGCTGAATAGGTTACTTGCAAAACTATAAAATTAAAAAGTGGGAAATAATACAAATATCTAATAATAAGATGATATTGAGGTCATTATGTTGCATCCCTGATTAATAATTAAAACTGTCTAGATAGAGGAATAACACCTATGATAAACTAAAAGAAGCAAAATTCGAAAATTGTCTGCATGCTATGACTGTATCTATGTAAACCATTTAAATGAATATATAAACTTCATGTTTTATATGTTTATAGAAATACACAAGTTAAGAAATACACAAGCAGTTAAGACAGTAAAATATAGCCTTTTTCTATGTTGTTATGTATGTATTTCTATAAAGTGTAAAATGAGTTTAAAAAGAAAAATACAAGGTGGGGAAAAAAGAGCTCAGTGACTATGTGTTTTTCTCAAGATTTGGAGGTTTTAAGTTGCAAGTTACAGAAGAGGTAATTCCACATGGTTTTAAAAAATAAAGGGGACTTTTGGCTCATCTAACAGGGAAGTCCAGAGGTGGTGTAAGCTTCAGGCACGGTTTGCTCAGGGCTCAGACTTCATTCCTCTGTGCCTCTCTCAGGTCTGCCCTCCCCAGTGTGTAGACTTCTTTCTTGGACTTTCTTCATAGTCCCAAGGTAAAGGAAGTGAAGCTACAGGCTTCTTCTTTAATATCTTTATTCAATCTTGGGGAGAAGAGGCACCATGGCACGGGGATCCTAGCTTCATTCTGATTGGGTCTCTGGTATTCCAGAGGCTGGCTTTTGTTTTGAAAAATTACTGTGATAAGGAGTATAGGATTGCCTTGACTGACTGATACCAATGAAGTCCCCCACCCCCTGAGCTGAGGTAGTTCAATCCGACCCAAAGAGCACATAGGGAGGTGTGTGGCTTACCTGGGGAGTAGGGAATCTCAATGTCTATTGTATAATGTCTGTGCAGAAGAGTGTCATGAAAAGCACAGATGTGAATTGGAAGGCAGCTGAGAATTTGATAAATACCTAGTTCCTTGGCTACACACTTTAAGTGTCTTCCTTCCCTTCTGAAATTATCTCAGCCATCACAGGAAGAAATTCCAGATGAATTACAGATCAAAGTATGAATCAACTAGAAGAAAATACTGGAGAATATATTTGTGTGTGTATTTGTGTGTGTGTGTGTGTGTGTGTGTGTGCATGTGTGTGTGTAATTTTGGAGTAAAGAATACCTTAAAAATTGTTTTTAATGTTTATTTACTTTTGAGAGAGACAGACAGATCGCGAGAGGGGGAAGGGCAGAGAGAGAGAGGGAGACACAGAATCTGAAGCAGGCTCCAGACTCCAAGCTGTCAGCAGAGTCTGGCACGGGGCTCAAGCCTACAAACCTCGAGATTATGACCTGAGCTGAAGTTGGATGCTTAACCAACTGAGCCACCCAGGTGCCCCAAAAATACCTTTTAAATAAGATTTAAAATTTCTTTTATGTTTTATTTATTTTTGAGAGAGAGAGAGAGAGAGCGCGCGAGCAGGGGAGGGGCAGAGAGAGAGGGAGACACAGAATCCTAAGCTGGCTCCAGGCTCTGAGCTAGCTGTCGGCACAGAGCCTAATGTGGGGCTCAAACCCACAAACTGTGAGATCATGACCTGGGCTGAAGTTGGATGCTTAACCGACTGAGTCACCCAGGCGCCCCTAAATAAGATTTTTTTTTTTAAAAGTCACAAAGGAAAGGCTGATAAACGTATTCTGGAATTTAAAAGCTCTGTGTGACGAAAACACTATTAACCAAGTTAATACCAAGTGAACAAATATGTGATATATAGAAGAAAATATTTGGAGTTTATGTCAGAGATAAAGGGTTAATATTTAGAATGCGATAGAGAATATCTACTTCTTCCTTTTAGTAATAACCTATCAAGTGCTAGCTGAACACCTGGCAGCACAGCCAGAGATACATTTCCCAGCTCCCCTTTGGCCATGTGACTAACTTCTGGCCAATGGGATCTCAGCAGGAAGAGCTAAGTGCAGTTTACAAGTTCCATTCTTTTTTGTTTGCTTTTAATTTTTTTAAAGTTTGTTTATTTACTTTTGAGAGAGAAGGGGGGAGGGGCAGGACAGAGGGAGAGAGAGAATCCCAAGCAGAGCCCAACACGGGGATTGAACTCACGAACTATGGCATTGTAACACTCAACCAAGTCACCCAGGCGCCCCCTACAAGTTCCATCCTTAAGGGTAAACGGCCTTTCCTTTCCTTCTTTTCCCTTTCTCAGGGGCTCGAAGGTGGTGACCTGGGGGTAAGGACACCACCCTAGTGCTGTGTCTCCAAACTGTGCACAAAGTGCCGTGGGGTGCCGGAACAAGCTTCTAGGGGTGCCGTGGGGCATCTTAACATTTTGAGGAAACAAAGCTATTTCTGTGTCGTGCATGACATGACAGCTTGAACTAGTTCACATTTTCAACATTAGGTCACCAAGTTCCTGATATTGCATCTTTGAGAAGATGGATTTAGGAAGCAATTGCTATTGGAATATCCATGTGGAGCAAATAACGAGAACAGTGGTTCCCAATCTGATTTTAAAGTTTGATAAACTGTGCAACGGACACTAAGTTGTTAGGACATAAATATTTATGAAGTTGTTTGGAGCTCATTATTTAAGAGTGGACATTGTTAGATATTTCTTTGGGCTTAGGAGCTCTGTGAAAGAATCTCTAAGGCACTTAAGGGTGCCCTGTACAGAGAAAGTTTGGGAATTTTTGCCTGGTGGTGGAGAACAAGATAGGAAGAATCCGGGTCTTTGTGTGATCTTGTGGATCTCCTGGGACAGAACTGCCGACTGCTGTGGACTGCCACCTTCCTTAGGACAATAGTGTGTGAAAGAAATAGACTTCTTTCCTATTGCAGCCATTGTGTTTGGGGATCTCTCGGTCCTAACAGCAAAGCAGACATTGTAGGTGTCCTGCCTATATCCCCGCAGCCCACTGGAGAGGTCACCTGCAATGGTTCCTGTACATGCTGATGGAGTCTCTCCTTCAGGGGGTTCTCTCCTTGGGGCTGGGCTGGGTTCTGTGTGGGCAGGCCAGAAGGACTAGGGAGGTACCGCCTCAGCAATGGCTGGGTGAATACCGCTGCTGCGCTGTCCCTCAGTGGAACGATTCGGAGGCATATTCTTTGGAGCCTCTCAGAGGGTCCCCAGTGGGACTGAGGTCCGCGCGCCCACCTGTACTCATCAACATCTGCTTTCTTGGCTTTCCAGTCTTCTCTCACTTTCCCAATCCTTCGCCATGTTTCCTGGGATTACCTCCAAAAACAAGCTACTTGGGGGCACCTGGAGGGCGTGGTCGGTTAATCATCTGACTCTTGATCTCAGGTCATGATCTCACAGGTTCACGAGTTCGAGCCCCGCACTGGGCTGTGTGCTGATGGTGCAGAGCTTGCTTGGGATTCTCTCTCCTTCTTTCTGCCCCTCCCTTGCTTGTGCTCTCTCTCTCTCAAAATAAATAAATAAACAAAAAAAACAAACAAACAAGCTGCCTTTACCAAATCCTTGTTTTGGGGTTTGCTTTTTGAGGGCGGAGGGGGCTAAACCAAGAGAAGCAGCTAGTCCGTACCTTAACAAATACATAATATATGTAAATAAGTACTGCAAAGCAACAGGAAAATGGTAAACAACTCAAATAAAAATGGATAACTGTAAACAACTCACAACAGAGGAAACGTAATTGGCCAATAAGCACATAAGACATTCATCACTAGAAACTGGCTAGTGGTGATCAAGATAGCACAGCACAGTAATTGAGAATACTGACTCTTGAGTCCAAAGGTCTGAGTTTGAATCTCTAATGCTTTCTAGCTCTATGTCCCTAGGAAATTTAACTTCTCTGTGCCTGTTTCTTCATCTATAGGTTAATAATAATAATAATAACAATTATTATTATTATTATTATTATCTCATTGAGTTCCATAAACATTAAATGATATTTAAAAAATTTTTAAGTGCTTACAACAGTAACTGGAATCCAGGAATCACTTTATAAATGTTTGTTGAGCAAATAAATAAAATTTCATTTTATCCATTAGAATGATAAATATTAAAGGAACTGATCTATTAAATGCTGGCAAGGGTTTGGAGAGAGAGATTCAGACATTTGTGGTGGAAAAGCAATTTAACAGCATCTATTAAAATTAAAATGCTTATATATTCTTTGGCCCAGAAATTCTACTTCACATAGCTGCCCTAGAAAAACACACCTAGTTGTGTGCAATGAAGCTCACACAGGTATTTCCACTGTAGCGTTGTTTGTAATAGCAAAAACTGACATGAATCTCCATGTTTAGTAATAGAACAGTATATTGCAAACTGGTGGCCCTTGGGCTAAATTTGTCCTGCAGGTATGTTCTGCTTAGCCTGAATGGTGTTTTAAAAGCCTAGGTTAGTTGCCAACACTAAAAAAATTAGATTTATGGGGGCACCTGAGTGGCTCAGTTGATTAGGTGTCTGACTTCAGCTCAGGTCACGATTTCAGTCTGAGAGTTCAAGCCCCGCATGGGGCTCTGTGCTGACAGCTCAGAGCCTGGAGCCTGCTTTGGATTCGGTGTTTCCCTTTATCTCTCTCTCTCTCTCTCTCTCTATCCCTACCCTGCTTGTGCATCATGCTCTCTCTCTCTCAAAAATAAATTATTAATTTATTTAAAAAATCATATTTATGTTCTAAAAACCCAGATTTTCAAGTACTCTTGAAACACTGTAACAAGTTATCAATCCTTTTGGTCTGCATAAACAGATATTTCTGCTTAGAAAAAAATAAACTTGCTCTACTTTGTCACTCTACTTATTACTTGCATAGTCCCTGTAGGCACTGGAATTTGGGACCCTGGAAAACGAGTTATAGCTCAGCTCTGTAATGAAATGCATATAATGAGGTAAATCAATATAATAGATATTTATGTGGAAAGATCACCAAGACTGAAAAAAAAAAAAACCAAACCAAAAAGGAAGATAGAGTACCATTATGTATGATGCCATTTCTGTAAACAACAACAAATTATATATTTGTGTATATACACTAGGATGTAAACTATAAAATACAGGAACATTTCTGTTTTATTGCTATATTCCCAGTGCCTAGAAAAGTGCCTGGCATATATTGGGTGCTCAATATATATTTGTTGAATACTTATGAATAAATGTATAAGATTATTATTTTTTAAGTAGGCTTCATGCCCAGCATGGAGCCCAACATGGGGCTTGAACTCACAACCCTGAGATCAAGACCTGAGCTACCAAGAGTCTTTTAATTGACTGAGCCAGGTCAATTGGCTGTACCCAGGTACCCTATGAATAAATGTACAAAAGAATTTGGGGAGGATATACTAAATAAGTGGTTAATTTTTTCAAGGGATTGGGATTTCGGGGTGATGTTCAAGGAAGGGTTTTGTTTTTGTTTTGTATAGTTTCTTTTACAAGAACACAGTATTAATTGTGAAAAAATTTTTTAAATTAAAGACAACTCAAAATACAAAGGTGATCAAACCAAGATTAAAAGTTAAGTGTCATCTGGAGAAAAATCAATGGGGATAAAAGTAAACTTGCATTTATAAGCAAAAAAAAAAAAAGAAAAGAAAAATTAACTCAAAATACTTAACCACAAGCTCAGAATTAAGCAGCAAGGTGAGTCAGCTGGAGACACTGATGCAATCCAGCCCACTCTGGATAAGTGATGACTTTCCATCCATAACTTACAGTCCCCACGCCCCCGAGGCGAGGGGGTGGGGGGGGAGGCATCACATCTTCTGATTTGGGGAATTTGTTTTTCAATACTGTGTCCACAAGTTCATGATGGCCTTGCACATCATGTACCAGAAGGTGCCCAGCTTGTAAGTTTTTTAAAAAGGAAGAAGAAAAGGAATCAAGAAGCTGGGGTAGGTAGCAAAGACAGAAAAAGAGAAGAGCTTTAAAGCCAGTGTTTGGAGATCAGACATTTCCCTTCAAAGGGAAGACAGGCCTGACTGATTTTTCAGAGGCATCAAGAATAGACTGGTCCCAGCGGATTCAGAGGCGTTCGGCAAAGGAACGCTCCACGGGAGACTTCTCCATGCTATGTTTGGAAGCAGCTCTTCTCACCCCAGGTTCAACTGTCATTAAACAGCCTTAGTTCTTATCCTCCAGGTTTGGAGTCAAGCAATTGTCATTGTTCCCAGGGGCAGCATGTTCAGAGCTGTTCTGAGACAGCAGGCGCAAAGACACTGGAACAGTTCGGACAGAGCCCAACGGCGTGGCTGGCAGAAAGCAAAAAAGCAAATCCTGCCCTTCTCGAAGACTCAGTACAGGAGCCCCTAAGGGTGCCTGCCACGGGCCAGCCGGAGCCCCTGCTTGGCTTGGTTCTACCGAAGCCGCCAGGCGGCTCGGGCCGCTTCACAGCACCGGCGTTCTCGCCCGCGCTAGCTTAGGACCGTCGTTTAGGAAGATTTCTGGCAACAGCGTCCCAAAGTTCGACCTTCCGGCCCCAAGACACGACCACCTTCTGGAGGAGCCCAGGTGCGCAGCTAGGGACACCAGGGACAGCTCTTTCGCGAGCGGCAGGCCCCGCCTCCAGCTGCCGTCCGCACGGACTTCCGCCGGAAGTCGGCCTGGCGGCGAGCGTCGCGTGCTAACGTCACAGGTCCGACGGAAGTCTAGAGAGGCGCCCTGACGGCGCCGGCTTGGTACGGCTGGCGGTTGGCCGATCCAGGCGCTAAGGCCGCCTCTCAGGGGTTTTTTGACACCCAGGCTGACCCGCCTTTCCGCCCCGCCGGGTGCTCAGGCACCCACCGTATGCCCGCCGAGCCTTCTGCACCCCGCCCCCCACCCAGGGTTCCGGCCCCCGGGGAAAGCTCTGGCCTCGTCCGCCCGCCGGGACCGTAGCCTGGGAAAGCCTTTCTGTTCGGTGGGCAGCGTGGGCACCTCAGGGATTAGGGATAGGAACGGGGATCCAAGGCTCCTGCCTTATTCTTCCCAATTAAGCTTTTCCTCCTGAAGTCGTATAACCCCGTTCACCCTGCGGTAGGTAACACAATATCCCCCGACTTTCAAATTATTTTCCACAATTTCTGCCGCTCCTGACTCCCACCCTGTTTTATTATGTGAGTGTTTTATCGATGTCTCTGCAGCCAGATCCAGCCTTCTAGAACCATGCCCCCGGCAGCTCTGAGTGCCACCTGTTGCACCCGGCGCGCGCCGCTGCACAGGACGGGATGCCGTTTGGATTCTCCGTGAATGTTGGGAGGAGGAATGCCCGAGCTGCCGATTGAAAATGATCCAAACCAGAAATATGTAGGCTGGGGACCCTGAATCACGTGAGAATTGCTGCTCTTTGTTTCCTCTGGCTTACCTCGTGAATAGTTTGTAGTTTGCTGATCTCAGTTGGAAGTCCAGCTCCAAATCATACTTGCTAAGACCCAAAATAACCATTTCCAGTTAATACAGACCTGTGTGTTGACTCTGGCCCCTGTGGGTGATCCCTGATTGCTGTGGGAGTGGGTCCCTGACTGCCTCTGGGGTTTGCTTGTTCCAGTAACGTTGTCAGCAGATTATTTTGGGTACATTCTGTATCAATGTCTATGTGAGTGTTTAAGGAAGTACAAAGATGATTTGTTGCTGGTGGGAGGGAAGGTGTATGCATTTGGCATATCTCCCCCCCCCCCCCCGTTTTATTTTGGAATTTGCAGGCGGGAGGTGCCCTAAAGACATCACAGTGGTTTGATTAGAAAACTCCCTAAGCGGAAGAACTCAGGACCATCTGGGAGGCCCTAGTGCGAGGCAGTGTGTGCTCAAGGGCTGATGAATTCTGTTTAGGGAGTTGGTGTCTGAGAATGTGCACCACAGGTTTTATCCCTCAGTTGTAGTCACACTTTTTCTGTTTCTTTGTAGCCCCAGGATGGACTTCCTGGTTCTCTTCTTGTTCTACCTGGCTCTGGTGCTGATGGGTGTGGTTACGATATGCATCTGCTCAAAAACCCATTACCTGAGAGGCCTGGTCAGAGGAGGAGCCCAGGTAACCACGATGCTTGGAGACCACTGGATTGTGACTACCACATCTAAAAGGCTCACCGGTTCCCTGATGGAACAAAACACAGATGTCATTTTTATTCATTTGTTCACTTCTTTCATTTATGGCAGTTATGGTGTATCTGAAAGTCTGTGGGGTTTTTTTGTTTTTTTTTTTGTGGGTTTTGTTTTTTGTTACTTTTGAAGTAACCTTGTGATGTTGCTTTGAGAGAAGATCACATTCTCGAGGTTGGCTGTTTTTCTCTGGATTTGATGCCCGTGATTGGGCATGGATGTGAGCAATGTCTGCCTGGAGGGGTCTGATGAGTGGAACTGGGGGCTGTATGAGGAGAGAGCTGAGCATCAGCTGCCCACACTCCTTCAGGAATCCAAGTGAGCAAAGTTGGGGTCAGTGGCCTTTGGCAAGGGGATTCACTTGGGAGGGACCTGGGCTAATGCCCAGTGACTGCAGGTGTGGACTCTGGAATCTGAGATTGAACCCAAGGCAGGGAAGGGAGTGGAATTCACATTGGCATTACCTAGTCCAGTCCCTCTGCTCACCTCCTTTTGCCTGAAGACCCCGACATGGTGCTTTCTTTGGTGCTGGGGTGAAAAAGGAGGAGCTGGCATCAAAGGCAGACCAGCTGAGTGAAGCCCTCCTTTTTATTCTCTCTTAAATCTCTTCTCTGCCCATGTGCAGAAACACAAGATCACCAGTATTGATGGCTGACCGGGAAGCATCTAATTTGTTTGGGAGTGGGGGGGGGGGTGAGAAATGAAACTGAATCCTTTTATTTTAGGTAATTTCCTGTATAATTCCAGAATGCCTTCAGAGAGCTATGCGAAAAGTGCTTCATTACCTCTTCCACACACGGTATTTATATTTCACAGATTACATACTATCTTCTCTTCTGTTTTGATTGCTAACTGTTGCTGTCCTGTAGCTTCAGGAAGTTTCTTGTTGGTTTCCAGCTGTGGTATGGGGAAGGAGGCTGGAAGGATCAAGAGTCCTGGTTCAGGACCTCTGCTCATAAATAACCTGCCTTTTATTTCTGGAGTTTTGACAGAAATATTTAAACAGTGGGGATATGTTGACATGCATTTCTGTAAAAAGAAATCTATCCTGATACCTCACTTCCCAGCAAAGATGATAATCGTAATGGATAACAAATATTGAATGCTTGCTATTGCTAGGCACTGTGAGAACTGTGTCGCATTGTTATGTAATTCTTGCTGTTATCCCAAGCCCAAAGGAAGTGGTTGGCCCCGGGTTAACTTTAGTATTACACGGTTTCTTCATGGACAAGGCCCTGTAAAACTAGCCACGTGTCTACTTCCTTTCAGAAACCACACCTTCATTATGCTGCACCTCCTTTTGCAAGGGATGGTTTATGCTGAATACACCTGGGAAGTATTTGGCTACTGTCAGGAGCTGGGGTTCTCCCTGCATTACCTTCTCCTGCCCTACCTGCTGCTGGTTATAAACCTGGTGTTTTTCACGCTCAGCTGCGTAAGCAACCCTGGTAAGTTGAGGCTCTCACTACAGAGACCAGCAGGCCTCAGTCTTACCATGCTACAGACCAGTGATCCCTCTGAGGACTTTTCAAAAGAGTTGATACATAGTGGTCTCATGATCTTTCGGTTGTGATTGTTTTCTAAGTTATTTCTTCTTTGACCTGTGGGTTATTTAGAACAGCTTAAAATTTTCCATATACTCTTTTAGTTTATTTTTTGATCTCTTCACTAATAATTGTGTTATATAGAGAGTTTGTGATCCCTATGACACAGTTTCTTTTAAACATGTTATTGATAATTTGCATTATGGCGGTCACGTGTTGTTTTTGTAAATGATCTGTGTGTGCTTGGAAGAGTATGTTTTCTTGTTCTTAGGCACAGACAGCATATAAGTCCATTAGATCAAGTTTTTAAATTATGTTCAAGTCTTTTATATTCATACTAATATTTTTGTGTGATCAATTATCGAGAGAGGCATGTTATCTCATTCTGATGGTAGATTTGAGATTTCTCCTTGCAATTTTTGCTTTACTTATTTACTTATAGTGTGTGTGTATACGTATATCATGGTTATGTGTATACGTATATCATGGTTATGTGTATGTTTGTATTATATGCATTCAAGTTAAGAATTGGTATTCTCTTTCCATTGAATCTTTTTTCAAAGTATAATTAGCCTCTTTGTCACTAGTAACGCTCTTTGCTTTCAGTTCTCTTTTGTGTGATGTTAACATTATTACACTTTTTTGGATTGATATTTGCTTGGTATCTTTTTTCCATGTCTTTACTTTTTTTTTTTAAATGTTTATTTATTTTTGAGAGAGACAGAGAGAGACAGAGCATGAGCGGGGGAGGGGCAGAGAGAGAGGGAGACACAGAATCCGAAGCAGGCTCCAGCCTCTGAGCTGTCCGCACAGAGCCCGAGGCGGGGCTCAAACTCATGGACTGGGAGATCATGACCTGAGCTGAAATTGGATGTTTAACTGACTGAGCCTCCCAGGCGCCCCTCCATGCCTTTCCCTTTAAGCCTTTCTATCCTTGAAGCACCAAGGGTCCGACAGCTGATGAACAGGTAAACTGCGGTGTGCCTATTCGATGGGACAGTATTCAGCAACAGGAAGGAATGAGGGAGTGACATGTGTTAGAACATAGATGAACCTTGAAAAACTGTGCTAAATGAAAGAAGCCAGAGGGGCGCCAGGGTGGCTCAGACGGTTAAGGTCTGACTCTTGATTTCAGCTCAGGTCATGATCTCACAGTTCGTGAGTTCGAGCCCCGCGTGGCACTCTGCGCTGACAGTGTGGAGCCTGCCTAGGATTCTCTCTCTCCCTCTCTCTCTCTCTGTCTCTTCCCCTCCCCTGCATATGTGTGCGCATGCACTCTCTGTTGCAAGATAAATAAAATAAAACTTAAAAAAAAAAAAAGAAGCCAGATACAAAAAGACCACAATTGTATGATTCCATTCATATGAAATATCCAAAAAAGGCAAATGCATAGAGACAGAAAGTAGATTAGTGATTGCCAGGGGCTGGGATTAGAGACAAATGTGGAGTGGCTGCTAACGGGTTTCTTTTTGAAGTGATAAAAACATTCTAAAATTGGTTGTGGTGATGGTTGCATAACTCTGTGAATGTACTAAAATATGTTGAATTGTGCACTTTAAATTGGCGAATTGGGCTTGTGAGTTGTATCTCAATAAAGCCATTTATTTAAAAAAAATTTAAGTTTATTTATCGTGAGAGAGAGCGAGCAGAGGATGGGCAGAGAGAGAGGGAGAAAGAGAATCCCAAGCAGGCTCCACCCTGTCAATGCAGAGCTCCACAGTGGGATCCACGATCCCACTGTCCACAATCCACGAACTGTGAGATCATGACCTGAGCTGAAATCAAAAGTCGGGTGCTTAACCGACTGAGCCACTCAGGTGCCCCAAAGCTTTATTTAAAGTGAGTTATTTAGAATATTAAATACATAAGTTTTAGTTGCACTTTGTCAGGACAGATTTTGTGAATGTCCAGTCTACCATATTGCTCAAAACTGACATTTGTCCTTTTTTCAGGCACTATAACAAAAGCAAACGAGTTCTCGTTACTTCAAGTTTATGAATTCGATGAAGTGATGTTCCCAAAGAATACGAAGTGCTTCACTTGCAATGTGAGGAAACCAGCGCGATCCAAGCACTGCCGTAAGTTTGGCTTTGGTTGCTCCCTCTCTACCTTTGTACAACAGACGTGGGCTTTGTCAGTAAGGGAAGGTTCCAGAAATCTAAAGCAAGGCCATTTGTCTCCCAGGCATGGGCAGCCTCTGCTTGTAGAGGCCAGATAGTGGTTCCTTCAGATGACTGGAGGTAAGGTCTCGATATTCTTACATAGTGGGCAACTCAGCCCCAGGCATAACAGCCCATCCTGTGCTACGCGGCGGGGCGTGTTGCCCAACAGGACTTCTGTGGGATGCTGTGTTTGCAGATTTCAGTGCTGGCAGAGCCTACTCTTCTGGGGAGTAGCCAAGATTCTAGACTAGTGCTGCCCAAAAAATATAATGTGAGCTACATGTGTGATTTAAATTTCCTAGTAGCCACATTACAAAAGTAAGATGAGGCAACGTTAAATTTAATTATGTATTTATTTAACGTAACCTATTTAAAATATCATGGTTTATGTAAGAGCTTTTTTTTTTAAGTTTATTTATTTTGAGCGAGAGAGTGAACGGGGGAGGAGCAGAGAGGGAGAGAGAGAATCCCAAGCAGGCTTCACATTGGCAGCACAGAGCCCACTGTGGAGCTTGAGCTCACGAACTGTGAGATCATGACCTGAGATGAAATCAGGAGTCAGACGCTCAACTCACTGAGCCACCCAGGTGCCCCTAAAACACCATTTTAACATGTAGTCAGTTGTAAAAATCATTCATGGTTAGTTTATATTCTCCTTTTCATACTAAGTCTTTGAAATTTGGTATATATTTTCCATTTACAGCACATCTCAATTGAGACAATAAATTTTCATAGGAAATTCTTGACCTTTATTTAGATTTCATAAAATTTGCAGTTGGAAGAGCAGATTCACGTACCCAAGTTACTCTAGAAATTCTTACAAGTTTTTTCCATAACATAATCATTTTCCTTTAATAGTCACGTAATGATTCATCTCTATAAGAAGAATTAATTTGACTTCAAGGCATTGGTTTGGGGCATCTGGATGGCTCAGTCGGTTAAGTGTCTGACTTTGGCTCAGGTCATGATCTCACAGTTCGTGAGTTTGGGCCCCGTGTCAGGCTCTGTGCTGACAGCTCAGTACCTGGAGCCTGCTTCAGATTCTGTGTCTCCCTCTCTCTCTGCCCCTCCTCCACTCACATTCCTTCTCTCTGTCTCAAAAATAAAGTAAACATTAAAAAAAAAAAACATCAGTTTCAAAGTTAAGTCTGTGCAAGTTAAGTAAATTCACTAACCCTTATGTCACCTCAGCATTGCTGATATTGAACTTAAAGGAGCATTGCATAAATGGAAAAACAACTCTAAATTTAGCAAAATAAACAGTATTCTTTCAGGTTTTCCTCATGGCCACATTTTAAGTGCTCAGTACCCCTCTGTGGCTCGCAGCTACTGTACTAGACCCTGCACTTCTAATAGCCTGGTGATGGCAGTCGCCATTTCCTCCAACATCTGCCAGGAGTCAGTTTGTAAAAATTTCAAAGGTGTGCATGGTCTCCTGTTTCTTCAAGGACTAACTCAGGGCTGTGATTTTCCCTTTTCTGTGCAGGTGTGTGTAACAGGTGTGTGCACCGTTTTGACCATCACTGTGTTTGGGTGAACAACTGTATCGGGGCCTGGAACGCCAGGTACTTCCTCATCTACCTCTTGACGTTGACAGCCTCAGCTGCCACCATGGCCGTTGTGAGCACCGTGTTTCTGGTCCAGTTGGTGGTGGTGTCGGACTTGTATCTGGAGACTTACGTTGATGACCTTGGACACTTGCAGGTTATTGACATTGTCTTTCTTATTCAGGTAATTAATATTCACGGAGTTATGTTGTGGGATGTACGTTTCTGACTTTAGGATTCAACATTGGAAAAAGGATATTTATTTTCCCAGTCAAGAGATGAAGCCATTCCTTTTTAAAAAATGAACATGGGGTGCCCAGGTGGCTCAGTTGGTTAAGCGTCTGACTCTTGGTTCCCACTCAGGTCATAATCTCACAATTTGTGAGTTCAAGTCCAGCATCAGGCTCTGCACTGTCGTGGAGCCTGCTTGGAATTCTCCCTCTCCCCGCCCCCCACTTCCTCCCCTGCTCTGTCTCTTTCTCAAAATAATAAACTTAAAAAATTAAAAAAAAAAAAGAATATATAATTTTTTTAGTTGATAATAGTACATATACTGTAAAATTTGTCCTTTTTGTTTTAAGGGGTTTTTTTTGTTTGTTTGTTTTTTTAAGTAATCTCTATGCCCAGTGTGGGGCTTGAACTCACAACCCTGATATCAAGAGTTGCTTGCTCTTCCAATGGAGCCAGCCAGGTGCCCCTAAAATTCATTATTTTGTTTTGTTTTATTTTATTTTATTTTTTTATTTTAATTTTATCTTATTTTTCATGTTTATTTATTTTAAGAGAGAGAGAGAGCACAAGCAGTGGAGGGGCAAAGAGAGAGGGAGAGAGAGAATCCCAAGCAGGCTCAGTGCTGTCAGCACAGAGCCCAACATGGGGCTTGATCTCATGAACAGTGAGATCGTGACCTGAGCTGAAATCAAGAGCCAGACGCACCATCAGCTGAGCCACCAGGTGCCCCAAAATTCATCCTTTTAAACTATATAGTGCAGTGGTTCAGA
Organism: Acinonyx jubatus; assembly: GCF_027475565.1. Classification (NCBI taxonomy): domain Eukaryota; kingdom Metazoa; phylum Chordata; class Mammalia; order Carnivora; family Felidae; genus Acinonyx; species Acinonyx jubatus. The sequence continues at coordinate 31,674,067 of NC_069398.1, forward strand.
GTTGTGTAACGACCACCACCATCTAATTTCAGAACGTTGCATCACCCCAAAAAGAAACTCTTACCTATTAGAAGTCATTCCTTTTTGTCCTCTTCCCCGGCCCCTGGCAACCACTAATCTGCCTTCTCTCTTTATGGAGTTGTCTTTTCTGGACATTTCACATAACACACAGTCTGCCTTTTGGGCTGGCTTCTTTAGCATGGTGTGTCCATGGTTCATCCATGTTGTTGCATGAATCAGTATTCCACTCCTTTTTATGGCTGAATAATACTCCATTGTGTGGACATACCACATTTTATTTATGTATCAGTTATGGACATTTGAGTGTTTTCACTTTTTGGTTATTTTTGAATAATGCTGCTTTGAACATCTGTGTACAAGTTTTTGTGTTTTCATGTCTCTTGAGATCCACCCAGGAGTAGAATTGCTGGATCATATGGTAGCTCTGTTTGTAATCATTTGAGGAACTGCCAGCCTGTTTTCAAAGTATCTTGACCATTTTACATTTCCACCAGCAACGTGTGAGGGTTCCACCTTCATACATCCTCGCCTACACTTGTTATTACTTGTCTTTTTGATCATAGCCCTCGTCACAGGCATGAAGCGATACCTTACTGCAGTTTGATTTGCATTTCCCTGATGACTTCACGATGTTGAGCAACTTTGTGTGTGCTTATTGGCCATTTGTATATCTTCTTTGGACAAGAAGATTTAGAGGAGACGCTCATCTTTTTTTTTTTATTTTTTTTTTCATATTAGAGACAGAGAGACAGAGAGACAGA